>NC_069502.1:883850424-884450424 GCF_027579735.1 Bombina bombina
TTCAAATAAGATTGGGATAAACATCTCACAATAATATTGACTTATATTTATGCTGCAAAAAATGCCTGTTTAAATTTAAATAAAATAGGGATCTTAGTCACACAATATGATCATATTCTGCTAAGCCAGTCACCACTTACAAGGTGTCCCATATTAGACTGGTCCTAACTCTAACCAGTTTCCACACTGCAGAAAGTCATGTCTACACAGTGTGGAGCTTTCTAGCTTATTAAGTATATCACAATTTATCTGGAACACACCTGGGCTGGGTGGCGTGCATTAACCAAAGGGGAGGGATTTGGTCAGCTCCCTATTCAAAGAAACAACAAAGGTTTTTTTTTGGTTAAGCACACCACAAAAGGACTGTTTGATCTTAGCACACATATTGTGGGAGTGCTACCGAAGTGACCAAAACAATTACAAGACAACAAAAAGTATCGGTGCACATCCAACCACTTAAGTCCACTCTTTCATGGCATATTTGTATATGCTTCTGTCTGTCAAATATATTTACATAGCTTCTAATAAGATTGGGATCAACATCTCACAATAATATTGACTTATATTTATGCTGCAAAAAAATGCCTGTTTAAATTTAAATAAAATAGGGATCTTAGTTACGATCGTTATGTAGTTTCATTCAAATTTAAAAATAGTGAAGGCATCACCCTTTTAACATAAAACATGTATAAGACATGGTCGCCCATACCACATACTCATGTGTATCATCTTTTAATATTTCAGAGAAGTGAATGGCATAAAAATATTAATAATGTATTGATAAAACATTAGAGGAAAGCGTTTAGTGCTCACATGTAATGAATAAGGGCTTGTTAGAGGACGATAACAACCTTCAATCAATCATACAAGGCTGTTAATGAAGTAATAATGAATTCATTTTTGATGAGTTTCACCTTTCATGTTGGCTGTTTATTTTTGGTTTTCGTGTACGTCTATGAACAGTCTGCAAAATCGCCTGTTGCAATTTTATTTTGTTTGCAAGTCTACCCACAACAAATGTAAATAAAGCAAATAATTTGTTAACCCTTTCCCGTCGCTAGGACATTCCATGCCATCCTTTGTTTCGATGTAGTCAAATCAAGCCCGGCGGGAAAGGGTTAATATCATATAAGTATTAGGCAGCTTAAAGTGATATCAAACACAAAACTGAATGCATTTTAATTCTGGAGAGAAGAATTTTTGCAGCACTCAATTATTAGAAAAAAATGCTTGTAAATATGATTGTTTAAAGGGATATGAAACACACATTTTTTTCATTTATTAATTTAGATAGAATATACCATTTTAAACAACTTCTTTTTATTTAATTTGCTTCATTCTCTTGGTTCCTTTGTTTAAGGGGCAGTATATAAGCATATACATATATATTTATTGAGAACACACAGTTCCTTTAACCCGGAATGTAAAAGCTTTATTCAGTGCAGTTTTTTTTTCTAACACCTCTGACCTGCTCCCTTTAACCCACAAATACTTCTTTGCCCAGTTTAAAAAAAAAAAAAAGGATGATGATATTTTTTTTTTTATTATTATACAACCTCACACTTAAGTTTGGGAGCATTTGGGGCACATTTTTAGAGATCCGTTCTCTGTTTAATTTTCGAGTTGCTAATTGCTAAATTGCTTGCGGTAGCAATAACCAGCCACCTGCAATTTGCTCGTTTTCGGGCGTGTGATGAATTAGCTCTCCACTTGTAATCTAGCCCAATATTGTTCAGCTGAGAAATGTGGCAACAGCTAGGACAAAATAAAGGCGCAGTACTGTTAGAGAAAGGCTTTACTGCAAGGCTTAAATGCTTTCTTAAATTATTGTAAAGTTATATTACATACATATTTCTAGTAGAGTTAGTGTTTTTTGTGAGAAATGAGATTTCAGTCAATTGCTTTGATTCAGTAAAGGTTTTTTTTTCAGTCAGGAATATCGTCTTGGCGTATGACTCAATCTTGGAGAAAAACAATGTGCATACAAAAAATATCCATACACCGACACAAGACATATGTCACGAGGAAAGAGCAGATCATTCTTTATTGATTAACAGACAATGGAACACTAAGGGGAAAACACCATACATGATTATGTTCCCTTAACTGATTAAGAGAGCACTTAGAGCAAATTGATTCTGACAGTTTAGTTCTTATTTTAATTAGCAAACAATCGGGTAGATTACGAGTTTTTGTCGGTAAGGCTTGTGTTGCTAACGCACAGTTTTTTCTCACTGCTCACTTAAAACAACGCTGGTATTACAGGTTTGTTTTAACCCGGCGTTAGCCACAAAAAAGTGAGCGGCGAGCAGAATTTAGCTCCACATCTCACTGTAATACCAGCGTTGCTTACGGTAGTGGTGAGCTGGCAAAACGTGCTCGTGCATTATTTCCCCATAGGAATCAATGGGGCAGAATCGGCTGGAAAAAAACCTAACACCTGCAAAAAAGCAGTGTTCAACTCCTAACGCAGCCCCATTGATTCCTATGGGGAAAGTAAATTTATGTCTACACCTAACACCCTAACATGAACCCTGAGTCTAAACAACCCTAATCTTACATTTATTAACCCCTAATCTGCCTTCCCCAATGTCGCCACAATCTAACTACACTTATTAACCCCTAGTCTGCTGCCACCAACGTCGCCGCCACTGTAATAAAGTTATTAACCCCTAAATCTAAGTCTAAACCTAACCCTAACACCCCCCTAACTTAAATATAATTTAAATACATCTAAATAAAATTAATAGTATTAACTAAATTATTCCTATTTCAAACTAAATACTTACCTATCAAATAAACCCTAACGGCTAGATTTAGAGTTTTGTCGGTAACGCTGGCTTTTTTCTGGCCGCTCCTTTAAAATATTGAGAGTCCATATAATGTCAGCGTTAGGCTCCAAAAAAGGAGCGTAGAGCATATTTAACGCAAATGCAACTCTCGATACCAGAGTTGCTTACGGACGCGGCCAGCCTCAAAAACGTGCTTGTGCACGATTCCCCCATAGGAAACAATGGGGCTGTTTGAGCTGAAAAAAAACCTTACACCTGCAAAAAAGCCGCGTTCAGCTCCTAACGCAGCACCATTGTTTGCTATGGGGAAACACTTCCTACGTCTGCACCTAACACCCTAATATGTACCCCGAGTCTAAACACCCCTAACCTTACACTTATTAACCCCTATGCTGCCGACCCCGCTATCGCTGACCCCTGAATATTATTATTAACCCCTAATCTGCCGCTCCGTAAACCGCCGCTACTTACATTATCCCTATGTACCCCTAATCTGCTGCCCCTAACACCGCCGACCCCTATATTATATTTATTAACCCCTAATCTGCCCCCCACAACGTCGCCTCCACCTGCCTACACTTATTAACCCCTAATCTGCCGAGCGGACCCCACCGCTATTATTATAAAGTTATTAACCCCTAATCCGCCTCACTAACCCTATAATAAATAGTATTAACCCCTAATCTGCCCTCCCTAACATCGCCGACACCTAACTTCAATTATTAACCCCTAATCTGCCGACTGGAGCTCACCGCTATTCTAATAAATGTATTAACCCCTAAAGCTAAGTCTAACCCTAACACTAACACCCCCCTAAATTAAATATAATTTTAATCTAACGAAATTAATTAACTCTTATTAAATAAATTATTCCTATTTAAAGCTAAATACTTACCTGTAAAATAAATCCTAATATAGCTACAATATAAATTATAATGATATTATAGCTATTTTAGGATTAATATTTATTTTACAAGTAACTTTGTATTTATTTTAACCAGGTACAATAGCTATTAAATAGTTAAGAACTATTTAATAGCTAAAATAGTTAAAATAATTACAAAATTACCTGTAAAAATATAATTTATGCTTACCTGATAATTCATTTCTCCTGTAGTGTAGTCAGTCCACGGGTCATCCATTACTTATGGGATTATAACTCCTCCCTAACAGGAAGTGCAAGAGGATCACCCAAGCAGAGCTGCCATATAGCTCCTCCCCTCTACGTCATATCCAGTCATTCGACCGAAACCATACGAGAAAGGAGAAACTATAGGGTGCAGTGGTGACTGGAGTTTAATTAAAATTTAGACCTGCTGTAAAAACAGGGCGGGCCGTGGACTGACTACACTACAGGAGAAATGAATTTATCAGGTAAGCATAAATTATATTTTCTCCTGTTAAGTGTAGTCAGTCCACGGGTCATCCATTACTTATGGGATACCAATACCAAAGCTAAAAGTACACGGATGACGGGAGGGACAGGCAGGATCTTTACACGGAAGGAACCACTGCCTGTAGAACCTTTCTCCCAAAAACAGCCTCCGAAGAAGCAAAAGTGTCAAATTTGTAAAATTTTGAAAAAGTGTGAAGTGAAGACCAAGTTGCAGCCTTGCAAATCTGTTCAACAGAGGCCTCATTCTTAAAGGCCCAAGTTGAAGCCACAGCTCTAGTAGAATGAGCTGTAATCCTTTCAGGAGGCTGCTGTCCAGCAGTCTCATAGGCTAAACGTATTATGCTACGAAGCCAAAAAGAGAGAGAGGTAGCCGAAGCTTTTTGACCTCTCCTCTGTCCAGAATAAACGACAAACAGGGAAGAAGTTTGACGAAAATCTTTAGTTGCCTGCAAATAAAATTTCAGGGCACGGACGACGTCCAGATTGTGCAAAAGTCGTTCCTTCTTTGAAGAAGGGTTAGGGCACAATGATGGAACAACAATCTCTTGATTGATATTCTTGTTAGTGACTACCTTAGGTAAGAACCCAGGTTTAGTACACAGAACTACCTTGTCTGAATGAAAAATCAGATAAGGAGAATCACAATGTAAGGCCGATAACTCAGAGACTCTTCGAGCCGAGGAAATAGCCATTAAAAACAGAACTTTCCAAGATAACAGCTTGATATCGATGGAATGAAGAGGTTCAAACGGAAAAACCTTGCAGAACGTTAAGAACTAAGTTTAAGCTCCACGGCGGAGCAACAGTCTTAAACACAGGCTTAATCCTAGCCAAAGCCTGACAAAAAGCCTGAACGTCTGGAACTTCTGCCAGACGTTTGTGTAAAAGGATAGACAGAGCTGAAATCTGTCCCTTTAACGAACTAGCAGATAAACCCTTTTCTAAACCCTCTTGTAGAAAAGACAATATCCTAGGAATCCTAACCTTACTCCATGAGTAACTCTTGGATTCGCACCAATATAAGTATTTACGCCATATTTTATGGTAAATTTTCCTGGTAACAGGTTTCCTAGCCTGTATTAAGGTATCAATCACTGACTCTGAGAATCCACGCTTTGATAGAATCAAGCGTTCAATCTCCATGCAGTCAGCCTCAGAGAAATTAGATTTGGATGTTTGAAAGGACCCTGAATCAGAAGGTCCTGTCTCAGAGTCAGAGACCATGGTGGACAGGACGACATGTCCACTAGATCTGCATACCAGGTCCTGCGTGGCCACGCAGGCGCTATTAGAATCACCGATGCTCTCTCCTGTTTGATCCTGGCAATCAATCGAGGAAGCATCGGGAAAGGTGGAAACACATAAGCCATGTTGAAGACCCAAGGTGCTGTCAGAGCATCTATCAGCACCGCTCCCGGGTCCCTGGACCTGGATCCGTAACAAGGAAGCTTGGCGTTCTGGCGAGACGCCATGAGATCCAGATCTGGTTTGCCCCAATGATGAAGCAGTTGGGCAAACACCTCCGGATGAAGTTCCCACTCCCCCGGATGAAAGGTCTGGCGACTTAGAAAATCCGCCTCCCAGTTCTCCACGCCTGGGATGTGGATCGTTGACAGGTTGCAAGAGTGAGACTCTGCCCAGCGAATTATCTTTGAGACTTCCATCATCACTAGGGAACTCCTTGTTCCTCCTTGATGGTTGATGTAAGCCACAGTCGTGATGTTGTCCGACTGAAACCTGATGAACCTCAGAGTTGCTAACTGAGGCCAAGCCAGAAGAGCATTGAAAATTGCTCTTAATTCCAGAATGTTTATTGGAAGGAGTCTCTCCTCCTGAGTCCATGATACCTGAGCCTTCAGGGAATTCCAGACTGCGCCCCAACCTAGAAGGCTGGCGTCTGTTGTTACAATCGTCCAATCTGGCCTGCGGAAGGGCATCCCCTTGGACAGATGTGGCCGAGAAAGCCACCATAGAAGAGAATCTCTGGTCTCTTGATCCAGATTTAGCAGAGGGGACAACTCTGAGTAATCCCCATTCCACTCACTTAGGATGCACAATTACAGCGGTCTGAGATGCAGGTGCGCAAATGGTACTATGTCCATTGCCGCTACCATTAAGCCGATTACCTCCATGCACTGAGCCACTGACGGGTGTTGAATGGAATGAAGGACACGGCAAGCATTTAGAAGTTTTGATAACCTGTCCTCCGTCAGGTAAATTTTCATTTCTACAGAATCTATAAGAGTCCCAAGAAAGGGAACTCTTGTGAGTGGCAATAGAGAACTCTTTTCTACGTTCACCTTCCACCCATGCGACCTTAGAAATGCCAGAACTAACTCTGTATGAGACTTGGCAGTTTGGAAACTTGACGCTTGTATCAGAATGTCGTCTAGGTACGGAGCTACCGCTATGCCTCGCGGTCTTAGTACCGCCAGAAGAGAGCCCAGAACCTTTGTAAAGATTCTTGGAGCCGTAGCTAACCCGAAGGGAAGAGCTACAAACTGGTAATGCCTGTTTAGGAAGGCAAATCTTAGACACCGGTAATGATCCTTGTGAATCGGTATGTGAAGGTAGGCATCCTTTAAATCCACTGTGGTCATGTGCTGACCCTCTTGGATCATGGGTAAGATGGTTTGAATAGTTTCCATTTTGAACGATGGAACTCTTAGGAATTTGTTTAGGATCTTTAAGTCCAAGATTGGTCTGAAGGTTCCCTCTTTTTTGGGAACCACAAACAGATTTGAATAGAATCCTTGCCCGTGTTCCGACCGCGGAACTGGGTGGATCACTCCCATTAGTAAGAGGTCTTGTACACAGCGTAGAAACGCCTCTTTCTTTATCTGGTTTGCTGATAACCTTGAAAGATGAAATCTCCCTTGTGGAGGAGAAGCTTTGAAGTCCAGAAGATATCCCTGAGATATGATTTCCAACGCCCAGGGATCCTGGACATCTCTTGCCCAAGCCTGGGCAAAGAGAGAAAGTCTGCCCCCCACTATATCCGTTTCCGGATCGGGGGCCCTCACTTCATGCTGTCTTAGGGGCAGCAGCAGGTTTTCTGGCCTGCTTGCCCTTGTTCCAGGACTGGTTAGGTTTCCAGCCCTGTCTGTAGCGAGCAACAGTTCCTTCCTGTCTTGGAGCGGAGGAAGTTGATGCTGCTCCTGCCTTGAAATTACGAAAGGCACGAAAATTAGACTGCTAGCCTTTGGTTTGGCCCTGTCTTGAGGCAGGGCATGGCCCTTACCTCCAGTAATGTCAGCGATAATTTCTTTCAAGCCGGGCCCGAATAATGTCTGCCCTTTGAAAGGAATATTAAGCAATTTAGATTTAGAAGTCACACAGCTGACCAGGATTTAAGCCACAGCGCTCTGCGCGCTTGAATGGCGAATCCGGAGTTCTTAGCCGTAAGTTTGGTTAAGTGTACTACGGCATCAGAAATAAATGAATTAGCTAGCTTAAGGGCTTTAAGCTTGTTCATAATCTCATCCAATGGAGCTGTGCTAAGGGTCTCTTCCAGAGACTCAAACCAGAATGCCGCCGCAGCAGTGACAGGCGCGATGCATGCAAGGGGTTGTAATATAAAACCTTGCTGAACAAACATTTTCTTAAGGTAACCCTCTAACTTTTTATCCATTGGATCTGAAAAAGCACAGCTATCCTCCACCGGGATAGTGGTGCGCTTAGCCAGAGTAGAAACTGCTCCCTCCACCTTATGGACCGTCTGCCATAGGACCCGTGTGGTGGCGTCTATTGGAAACATTTTTCTAAATATAGGAGGAGGTAAAAAGGGCACACCGGGTCTATCCCACTCCTTGTTAACAATTTCTGTAAGCCTTTTAGGTATAGGAAAAACGTCAGTACACGCCGGTACCACAAAATATTTATCCAGCCTACATACTTTCTCTGGAATTGCAACCGTGTTACAATCATTCAGAGCCGCTAATACCTCCCCTAGTAATACACGGAGGTTCTCAAGCTTAAATTTAAAATTTGAAATCTCTGAATCCAGTTTACTTGGATCAGATCCGTCACCCACAGAATGAAGCTCTCCGTCCTCATGTTCTGCAAATTGTGACGCAGTATCAGACATGGCTCTACTATTATCAGCGCACTCTGTTCTTATCCCAGAGTGATCGCGTTTACCTCTTAATTCTGGCAATTTAGATAGTACTTCAGTCATAACATTAGCCATGTCTTGCAAAGTGATTTGTATGGGCCGCCCTGATGTACTTGGCGCCACAATATCACGCACCTCCTGAGCGGGAGGCGAAGGTACTGACACGTGAGGAGAGTTAGTCGGCATAACTTCCCCCTCGTTGTCTGGTGATATTTTTTTAACATATAAAGTTTGACTTTTATTCAAAGTAACATCTATACATTGAGTGCACAAATTTCTATTGGGCTCCACATTGGCCTTTAAACATAGTGAACAAACAGATTCATCTGTGTCAGACATGTTTAAACAGACTAGCAATAACACTAGCAAGCTTGGAAAAAAAACAACTTTTAAATAAATTTACAAGCTATATAAAAAACGCTACTGCGCCTTTAATAAACATAAAAATGTGACACAGTTGAATTAACAATGAACCAAATATGTTAAAACAACCAAATTTTAACAGAAAATGTATAAAGTTAGCAGAGGATTGCACCCACCAGCAAAAGGATGATTAACCCCTTAATACCCAAAACGGATAACAGTTGAAATAATAAACATTTTTATCACAGTCAAACACACTGTCCCAGGTCTGCTGTGACTGATTACCTCCCTCATAACTAGTTTTGGAGACCCCTGGGCTCTGTAGAGACATCCTGGATCATGGAGGAAGAAATAGGAAGACTGTGACTAAATTTTTACTGCGCAATGAAGCGCTAAAATAGGCCCCTCCCACTCATATTACAACAGTGGGGAAGCTCAGTAAACTGTTTTTTACGCAGAAAAAAACGACAGCCATGTGGTAAAAATCATGCCCATAAAGTTTTATCAGAAAAAACGATTAACATGCCAGTAAACGTTTTAAAATTGAAAATTATGAAGTGTTATTAATAAGCCTGCTGCTAGTCGCTTTCACTGCAGTGCAGGCTCAAATATTACTTTAATATTGACAGTATTTTCTTAGTGAAATTCCATTCCCCAGAAATACCTCAGAGTATACATACATACATATCAGCCTGATACCAGTCGCTACTACTGCATTTAAGGCTGCACTTACATTACATCGGTATTAGCAGTATTTTCTCAGTCAATTCCATTCCTTAGAAAATAATTTACTGCACATACCTCCTTGCAGGTGGGCCCTGCATGCTATCCCCTGTTCTGAAGTTACCTCACTCCTCAGAATGGCCGAGAACAGCAAGTGGATCTTAGTTACGACCGCTAAGATCATAGAAAACTCAGGCAGATTCTTCTTCTAATGCTGCCTGAGAACAAACAACACACTCCGGTGCCGTTTAAAATAACAAACTTTTGATTGAAGAAATAAAAACTAAGTTTAACACACCACAGTCCTCTCACACGTCCTATCTTTAGTTAGGTGCAAGAGAATGACTGGGTATGACATAGAGGGGAGGAGCTATATTACAGGAGAAAAAGAATTTGACAGGCACTGCAATCCAGGTAAATTTGCAAATAAAAAGTCTCTTTTATTCAAAGATACAAGGTAAATACCAATCCAAGAAGAGGGAGACCTTAGTAAAGGTGACTCTTAACAGGTAAGGGTAACACACAGGTGACTGACTGACGCGTTTTGCGCCCCCTACTGGCGCTTACTCATAGACACAATACAGGCAATACAGAGATGCTATAAATACACATTAGAACAATCAATTAAGAATGGGAGTTAACCCAATGAAGCCTAAACTAAAAAACATAGCTAGGATGTGTGTATGTTAATACTATAGCAAGCAAAAACATATATGTATAAAAAAGAGGCTAAAGAAGGGAAAATATACATACTAAATGAATATATGTTTAAGAACTCTGGTCTATTAATTTATCCAAATTTGTTCCTAAAATGAATATATATGTGATCTTGGAAACAATTTACAAAATCTCACTTATGTATTAATAAGCTGCCAGTAGACTAAAAAAAGAGAGGATGAACAAATAAACACAAATAAATATAGGCCTAAATGGCTTTTATATAAGGGGTGATCTTAGACATGAACAAAGGTGTAAATAATGTTCATGTAATCAAAATCCCTACTCTTGTGTTAATCTATATAAACAAATTATAATAAATGCCCTAGACATTATAACAAAGAAAGAAAATAATAAAAATAGTAATGAGTTAAAGATGCAACACCAAAATGGGTACTTAAGTATCAGCTATATTATGTGTCATCGATAAAAAAATCAATGTCACATTCCCTATTGATACCCATTGGGCTTCTAGTTTGAAGCTGCAGGATCCAATAGATCTCTTTCCTTTGTAAAATTGTATATCTATTGCCACCTCTAGGAGGCACAAGAGCTATGTCAATAATACTGATAGATAAATCGGCTATATTTGTAAAATGTTCTCCATTGAAATGATTTGCAATGGCTGATTCCTTGACATAGTTCTTAGTGTCCCTGAGGTGTTCACCAAACCTTCGTCTGACCTCTCTAGAGGTCTGACCGACATATTGGCAATGGCAAAGATTGGGACATTGTAGCATTTAACAAATATATTGACTCACAAAGGATCCCTAGAGGACTTCGTATTAAAAAATATCCCTCTTTTTCATTTGATAACACTGAGGATATGGAGGAGTGGAATACAGCACTCACAGAGTGCTCCTTCAAATTAATCAATATTCTCATACGTGTTAAGAATAGGAAACGTACGACACTAAGCAACACTATTGGGGAATTGAAGGAAGATTTAAAACAGTGCTCAGCCTCCACAAAATATGAAACATTACAGAAACAACTCAGTGACAACATTGCTAAACAAGACAAAGATCAAGCCAAAAGAAAAGGGGAAAAATTCCAGAGGGACAAAGAGGATTATGAGTCAGATAAAGTTTATAACTGGGCGGCATTGAGAAAACTGCAGAGGAACAACAGGAATAAATATAAAAAACAACAGAAAATTCTAAGAAATGAGAATACAACACATGAAGACTCCACAG
The DNA here is from genome assembly GCF_027579735.1 of Bombina bombina. NCBI lineage: Eukaryota > Metazoa > Chordata > Amphibia > Anura > Bombinatoridae > Bombina > Bombina bombina. The sequence goes on from NC_069502.1 coordinate 883,861,726, forward strand.
TTTCTACTGCCCATACTCCCAGATCCATACTAAAGAAAAGGAATGGCCATAAGAAGGTGGTCTTCAGTGGCTCAGAAGGAGAAAATTCCAAGACAGATTCGTCCTTTGCAGGAACCTCTTATGGTTCAACACCCTCTTCCTCTCCATCTTCTGTCACTTCTTCTCTTTCCCCTCCATCTTCTTCTACTATTTTTTTACAGGAATCGTCGAGGAAGAAATCACAGACCACACCATCAGATGTGAGACCCAAGACGAGACAGATGTCCAACGTAGAATTGGAAGAAGGAAGAGATGCAGGAAACAAAGGAGTAGGAAAAATGAAAAAGCAGAAGAAAGGACATTAAATGACTATTTTCCGAATTTACAAGGGGACAGTTCAATAAATAATAAAGACAGCACTGGTTTAAGCATAATTAACTTGTCTCAGCATAATCTTAATGTTGATGAAAAGAAAGTTTTAAGTAAGGGATTAGGTTTTGCTCCCACTTCAAATTTTTCTTATTTTAACACCCTGCTTGATCTTAATAAATTTATTAGGAAACTGGCTCTCAAACGCTATTTCTCCCTTATTAGAGATCCTACAGGGGAGGCCTCACAGGGAACTGTGAATTATCCTATTCAATCACACTTAGAGAGTACACATTTATTGTTCAGTGAGGCTTGCTCAGTAGTCCAACTTGCAGATCTCTATAGTGGAGAAAGAAGTGTTACTTTACCTTCTGACCTTTTGAAACCTGATAAGCTGAGATCAGATTTCTATCCAGTGCACTACAGGGGCCCACACATCAATGCATATCAGAGGCTAGTCCAGGAGGACATCTTGCGGCTTAATAGCATGCAGGGTGCACAAGCTGCCCCCCAAAATCTGAGTCGCAAAGAGAGGCTAGCTTTAAAGTCACTCCAGATCAATGATCGTATTGTCATTCGCAACTCGGACAAAGGGGGCAGCATTGTAGTCCTGGACAAGGAGGCCTATTTCAATGAGGCTGTTTCACAATTGTCTGACACTAAAGTATATCAGAAACTCCTTGGGAACCCAACTGCTAAGTATAAAAATGAGTTGGTTAGACTGTTAAAGGAAGGTGTACAATTAGGTGTCTTCAAAGAAACAGACATTGAAAGTTTGGTCCCCAAAAACCCTCTCATTCCTATTTTCTACCATGTCCCCAAGGTTCATAAGGACCCCACCAATCCCCCAGGGAGGCCTATTGTCTCTGGAGTGGGGTCACTTCTTGAACCTTTGGGGTCGTGGTTAGATGGTATCCTCCAACCTTTGGCTATTAAACAATTGTCCTATCTGAGAGATAGTTCCCACCTTATACACACTATACAATCGATTGTTTGGGAACCCCAGTATACCTGGCTGGTTGTGGATATCAGCTCTCTCTACACCTCTATACCACAGCACCTAGGCATAGAGGCTGTAGAATTTTTCCTAGATCGTGAGCTGACACTTGAACATGAAGTAAAAAAGTATATAGGGGATATTTTACGATTTGCATTATCCCATAATTATTTCATGTTCGAAAACATGTTTTACAGACAGATTTGCGGAACGGCCATGGGGGCAAAATTTGCCCCCGCATTCGCAAATCTCTATGTTTCTTGGTGGGAACTCACTTATATTTATAGTGTCCTCAACCCCTGGTTAGAGGACATACTATTATTTGTGAGGTTCATAGATGACCTTTTGATTATCTTTAAGAGGCCTGTGGATGAAGTATTGTTCAGGACTTTTTTAAGTTTCTTGGACAACAACTTCATGAATCTTAGGTTCACAGGCAACTTTAGTCAAATGGAGGTCAACTATTTGGACCTCACTTTATTCAGTGAGGGCAATAGAGCATGCACCAAAACATATCGCAAACCTAGCGCAGGTAACACAATTCTGCATGCTACCTCTCAGCATCCTAGACATCTCATTAAGGCTGTCCCTAGAGGACAGTTTATAAGACTAAAAAGGAACACACAGTCTTTAGAAACGTATGAAATACAGTCTTTAGAACTTAAAAACAGATTGATCGCTAGAGGGTATAATTCAGCAGCTCTTGAAAAAATGTAGAGTTGAGATTAAAACCTATGATACTAGCAGACGGCAACCATGTAATAATTCCTTCGGTGATGCTGTTGTTTTTACTACTGAATTTAGCAGCCAATATGAAAAGATAGCTAAAATTCTTAAAAAACATCTCCATGTTCTTCAAGGGGATACCATCTTAGCACCTCTAATTCAAAATTGCCGATTTGTTGCAAAAAAGCCAAAAACTTTAGCCCGTAGCCTCTCTCCTAGTCAGGTAGTTAGAAAAAACTTGAGAGGCACACAATGGCTGAATAGACAAGGAAGCTTTAAATGTCTCAGCAGAAATTGTGGCATGTGTTCTTCAGTTAAAGTGGGTAACCAGTTTGAAAGCAGCAATACGCACATAAGGTATACTACTAACTTTTATGCAAATTGTAGTACAACCTTTGTTGTGTACCTTTTAACATGCAATCTTTGCCATTGCCAATATGTCGGTCAGACCTCTAGAGAGGTCAGACGAAGGTTTGGTGAACACCTCAGGGACACTAAGAACTATGTCAAGGAATCAGCCATTGCAAATCATTTCAATGGAGAACATTTTACAAATATAGCCGATTTATCTATCAGTATTATTGACATAGCTCTTGTGCCTCCTAGAGGTGGCAATAGATATACAATTTTACAAAGGAAAGAGATCTATTGGATCCTGCAGGTTCAAACTAGAAGCCCATTGGGTATCAATAGGGAATGTGACCTTGATTTTTTTATTTGATGACACATAATATAGCTGATACTTAAGTACCCATTTTGGTGTTGCATCTTTAACTCATTACTATTTTTATTATTTTCTTTCTTTGTTATAATGTCTAGGGCATTTATTATAATTTGTTTATATAGATTAACACAAGAGTAGGGATTTTGATTACATGAACATTATTTACACCTTTGTTCATGTCTAAGATCACCCCTTATATAAAAGCCATTTAGGCCTATATTTATTTGTGTTTATTTGTTCATCCTCTCTTTTTTTAGTCTACTGGCAGCTTATTAATACATAAGTGAGATTTTGTAAATTGTTTCCAAGATCACATATATATTCATTTTAGGAACAAATTTGGATAAATTAATAGACCAGAGTTCTTAAACATATATTCATTTTAGGAACAAATTTGGATAAATTAATAGACCAGAGTTCTTAAACATATATTCATTTAGTATGTATATTTTCCCTTCTTTAGCCTCTTGTTTATACATATATGTTTTTGCTTGCTATAGTATTAACATACACACATCCTAGCTATGTTTTTTAGTTTAGGCTTCATTGGGTTAACTCCCATTCTTAATTGATTGTTCTAATGTGTATTTATAGCATCTCTGTATTGCCTGTATTGTGTCTATGAGTAAGCGCCAGTAGGGGGCGCGAAACGCGTCAGCCAGTCACCTGTGTGTTACCCTTACCTGTTAAGAGTCACCTTTACTAAGGTCTCCCTCTTCTTGGATTGGTATTTACCTTGTATCTTTGAATAAAAGAGACTTTTTATTTGCAAATTTACCTGGATTGCAGTGCCTGTCAAATTCTTTTTCTCCTGTATCACTTTGTTGCTGGATTCGGCATACACCGACTACGGCACTCCTGGGGCAATCCCAAGCGGCCTTGCGGCCTCCAAGTTCACTTCCGGTTGGACGGTTTGAGGAAGCGTCTGTGTTCGAGCAGTAAGATTCTACAAGCTTTTACTTTGAGCTATATGGCAGCTCTGCTTGGGTGATCCTCTTGCACTTCCTGTTAGGGAGGAGTTATAATCCCATAAGTAATGTATGACCCGTGGACTGACTACACTTAACAGGAGAAATAAATCCTAACCTAAGTTACAATTAAACCTAACACTACACTATCAATACATTAATTAAATACAATACCTACAAATAACTACAATGAAATAAACTAACTAAAGTACAAAAAATAAAAAGAACTAAGTTACAAAAAATAAAAAAATATTTACAAACATAAGAAAAATATTACAACAATTTTAAACTAATTACACCTACTCTAAGCCCCCTAATAAAATAACAAAGCCCCCCAAAATAAAAAAATGCCCTACCCTATTCTAGATTACTAAAGTTCAAAGCTCTTTTACCTTACCAGCCCTGAACAGGGCCCTTTGTGGGGCATGCCCCAAGAAGTTCAGCTCTTTTGCCTGTAAAAATAAACATACAATACCCCCCCCCTAACATTACAACCCACCACCCACATACCCCTAATCTAACCCAAACCCCCCTTAAATAAACCTAACACTAAGCCCCTGAAGATCTTCCTACCTTATCTTCACCTCACCGGGTATCACCGATCGGTCCTGGCTCCAAAATCTTCATCTAAGCCCAAGCGGGGGCTAGACATCCATCATCCGACGGCTGAAGAAGTCCAGAAGAGGCTCCAAAGTCTTCATCCTATACAGGAAGAAGAGTAGATCCGGACCGGCAACCATCATCTTCCAAGCGGCATCTTCTATCTTCATCCGATGAGGACCGGCTCCATCTTGAAGACCTCCACCGCGGACCCATCTTCTTCAACCGACGACTAGACGACGAATGACGGTTCCTTTAAATGACGTCATCCAAGATTATGTCCCTCGAATTCCGATTGGCTGATAGGATTCTATCAGCCAATAGGAATTAAGGTAGGAATATTCTGATTGGCTGATGGAATCAGCCAATCAGAATCAAGTTCAATAATTTATTTAATAAGAGTTAATTAATTTCGTTAGATTTAAATTATATTTAATTTAGGGGGTGTTAGTGTTAGGGTTAGACTTAGCTTTAGGGGTTAATACATTTACTAGAATAGCGGCGAGATTCGGTCGGCAGATTAGGGGTTAATAATTGAAGTTAGGTGTCGGCGATGTTAGGGAGGGCAGATTAGGGGTTAATACTATTTATTACAGGGTTATTGAGGCGGGAGTGAGGCGGATTAGGGGTTAATAACTTTATTATAGTAGCGGTGAGATACGCTCGGCAGATTAGGGGTTAATAAGTGTAGGCAGGTGGAGGCGACGTTGAGGGGGGCAGATTAGGGGTTAATAAATATAATATAGGGGTCGGCGGTGTTAGGGGCAGCAGATTAGGGGTACATAGCTATAATGTAGGTGGCGGCGCTTTGCGGTCGGCAGATTAGGGGTTAATTATTGTAGGTAGCTGGCGGCGACAATGTGGGGGGCAGGTTAGGGGTTAATAAATATAATATAGGGGTCGGCGGTGTTAGGGGCAGCAGATTAGGGGTACATAAGTATAACGTAGGTGGCGGTCTGCAGATTAGGGGTTAAAAAAATTTCATTGAGTGACGGCGATGTGGGGGGACCTCGGTTTAGGGGTACATAGGTAGTTTATGGGTGTTAGTGTACTTTAGAGTACAGTAGTTAAGAGCTTTATGAACCGGCGTTAGCCCAGAAAGCTCTTAACTACTTACTTTTTGCTGCGGCTGGAGTTTTGTCGTTAGAACGCTCACTTCAGACACGACTCTAAATACCGGAGTTAGAAAAATCCCATTGAAAAGATAGGATACGCAATTGACGTAAGGGGATCTGCGGTATGGAAAAGTTGCGGCTGAAAAGTGAGCGTTAGACCCTTTTTTCACTGACTCCAAATACCGGAGGTAGCCTAAAACCAGCGTTAGGAGCCCCTAACGCTGGTTTTCACGGCTACCGCCAAACTCCAAATCTAGGCCTAAGATAGCTACAATATAACTAATAGTTACATTGTATCTATCTTATGGTTTATTTTTATTTTACAGGCAAGTTTGTATTTATTTTAACTAGGTACAATAGTTATTAAATATTTATTTATTTAATTAATTACACCTAACACTATACTATCATTAAACTAATTACCTAAACTAACTACAATTAAATACAATTAAATTAAATGAACTACAGTACAAAAAAAACACACACTAAATTACAAAAAATGATAAAATAATTACAAGAATTTTAAACTAATTACACCTAATCTAATCCCCCTAATAAAATAATAAATTCCCCCCAAATAATAAAATTCCCTACCCTATACTAAATTACAAATAGCCCTTAAAAGGCCTTTTTGCGGGGCATTGCCCCAAAGTAATCAGCTATTTTACCTGAAATAAAAAAGTACCCCTCCCAACATAACAACCCACCACCCACACACTCAACCCTACTCTAAAACCCACCCAATCCCCCATTAATAAAACCTACCCCCTTGAAGATCACCCTACCTTGAAACGTCTTCACCCAACCGTGCAGAAGTCCTCAACAAAGTCGGGCGAAGTGGTCCTCCAGAGGGGCAGAAGTCTTCATCCGATCCGGGCAGAAGAGGACCTCCAGAGGGGCATAAGTCTTCATCCAGGCAGCATCTTCTATCTTCATCCATCTGGAGCGGAGTGGGTCCATCTTGAAGCCAGCCGATGCAGAGCATCCTCTTCTTCCGACGACTTGGAAATAAGGTAGGAAAAATCCTATTGGCTGATCTAATTAGCCAATAGGATTGAGCTCGCGTTCTATTGGCTGATTGGAACAGCCAATAGAATGCAAGCTCAATCCTATTGGCTGATTGGATCAGCCAATAGGATTGAACTTCAATCCTATTGGCTGATTGCATCAGCCAATAGGATTTTTCCTACCTTAATTCGATTGGCTCATAGAATCCTATCAGCCAATCGGAATTCAAGGGACGCCATCTTGGATGACGTCATTTAAAGGAACCTTCATTCGTCGGGAGTCGTCGGAAGAAGAGGATGCTCCGCGTCGGCTGGCTTCAAGATGGACCCACTCCGCTCCGGATGGATGAAGATAGAGATGCCGCCCGGATGAAGACTTCTGCCCCTCTGGAGGTCCTCTTCTGGCCGGATCAGATGAAGACTTCTTCCCCTCTGGAGGACCACTTGTGCCCGGCTGGGTGAAGACGGCTCAAGGTAGGGTGATCTTCAAGGGGTTAGTGTTAGGTTTTATTAAGGGGGGGTTGGGTGGGTTTTAGAGTAGGGTTGGGTGTGTGGGTGGTGGGTTTTAATGTTGGGGGGGGTATTGTATATTTTTTTTTTACAGGTAAAAGAGCTGATTACTTTGAGGGCCTTTTGAGGGCTATTTGTAATTTAGTATAGGGTAGGGATTTTTATTATTTTGGGGGGGGGGGTTTATTTTATTAGGGGGGTTAGATTAGGTGTAATTAGTTTAAAATTCTTGTAATTATTTTTTTATTTTCTGTAATTTAGTGTTTTTTTTTTTGTACTTTCGTTTATTTAATTTAATGTATTTAATTTTAGTTAGTTTAGGTAATTATTATTGTTAGATGTAATTGTAACTTAGGTTAGGATTTATTTATAGGTATATTTGTATTTATTTTAACTAGGTAGTTATTATATAGTTAATTTTAATAACTATAGTTATTATATAGTTAATATTTAATAACTATTGTAGCTAGTTAAAGTAAATACAAAGTTGCCTGTAAAATAAATATAAACCCTAAGATAGATACAAATGTAACTATTAGTTATATTGTAGCTTTCTTAGGCCTAGATTTGGAGTTCGGCGGTAGCCGTCAAAACCAGCGTTAGAGGCTCCTAACGCTGGTTTTGGGCGCCCGCTGGTATTTGGAGTCAGTGATTAAAGGGTCTAACGCTCACTTTTCAGCCGCGACTTTTCCATACCGCAGATCCCCCTACGCCATTTGCGTAGCCTATCTTTTCAATGGGATCTTTCTAACGCTGGTATTTAGAGTCGTTTCTGAAGTGAGCGTTAGAGCTCTAACGACAAGATTCCAGCCGCCTGAAAATAGCAGGAGTTAAGAGCTTTCTGGCTAACGCCGGTTTATAAATCTCTTAACTACTGTACCCTAAAGTACACTAACACCCATAAACTACCTATGTACCCCTAAACCGAGGTCCCCCCACATCGCCGCCACTCGATTAAAATTTTTAACCCCTAATCTGCCGACCGCCACCTACATTATACTTATGTACCCCTAATCTGCTGCCCCTAACCCCGCCGACCCCTGTATTATATTTATTAACCCCTAACCTGCCCCCCACAACATCGCCGCCAGCTACTTAAAATAATTAACCCCTAATCTTCCGACCGCAAAGCGCCGCCACCTACGTTATCTCTATGTACCCCTAATCTGCTACCCCTAACACTGCCGACCCCTATATTATATTTATTAACCCCTAATCTGCCCCCCACAACGTCGCCTCCACCTGCCTACACTTATTAACTCCTAATCTGCCGAGCGGACCTGAGCGCTACTATAATAAAGTTATTAACCCCTAATCCGCCTCACTAACCCTATCATAAATAGTATTAACCCCTAATCTGCCCTCCCTAACATCACCGACACCTACCTTCAATTATTAACCCCTAATCTTCCGATCGGAGCTCACCGCTATTCTAATAAATGGATTAACCCCTAAAGCTAAGTCTAACCCTAACACTAACACCCCCCTAAGTTAAACATAATTTTTATCTAACTAAATAAATTAACTCTTATTAAATAAATGATTCCTATTTAAAGCTAAATACTTACCTGTAAAATAAACCCTAATATAGCTACAATATAAATTATAATTATATTATAGCTATTTTAGGATTAATATTTATTTTACAGGCAACTTTGTAATTATTTTAACCAGGTACAATAGCTATTAAATAGTTAAGAACTATTTAATAGTTACCTAGTTAAAATAATAACAAATTTACCTGTAAAATAAATCCTAACCTAAGATATAATTAAACCTAACACTAATCAGCCAATCAGAATCTAGTTCAATCCGATTGGCCGATCCAATCAGCCAATCAGATTGAGCTCGCATTCTATTGGCTGATCGGAACAGCCAATAGAATGCGAGCTCAATCTGATTGGCTGATTGGATCAGCCAATCGGATTGAACTTGATTCTGATTGGCTGATTCCATCAGCCAATCAGAAAATTCCTACCTTAATTCCGATTGGCTGATAGAATCCTATCAGCCAATCGGAATTCGAGGGACGCCATCTTGGATGACGTCCCTTAAAGGAACAGTCATTCGTCGTTCAGTCGTCGGTCCGGATGGATGTTCCGCGCTGGAGGTCTTCAGGATCCTGCCGCTTCGCTCCGGATGGAAGAAGATCGAAGATGCCGCTTGGAGAAGATGTTTGCCGGTCCGGATGTCCTCTTCTTGCCAGATAGGAGGAAGACTTTGGAGCCTCTTCTGGACCTCTTCAGCACCGGATTATGGATCGCCAACCCCCGCTTGGGTTGGATGAAGATCTTGGAGCCAGGACGGATCGGTGATACCTGGATGGTGAAGACAAGGTAGGAAGATCTTCAGGGGATTAGTGTTAGGTTTATTTAAGGGGGGTTTGGGTTAGATTAGGGGTATGTGGGTGGTGGGTTGTAATGTTGGGGGGGGGTATTGTATGTTTTTTTTTACAGGCAAAAGAGCTGAACTTCTTGGGGCATGCCCCGCAAAGGGCCCTGTTCAGGGCTGGTAAGGTAAAAGAGCTTGTAACTTTTTTAATTTAGAATAGGGTAGGGAATTTTTTATTTTGGGGGGCTTTGTTATTTTATTAGGGGGCTTAGAGTAGGTGTAATTAGTTTAAAATTGTTGTAATATTTTTCTTATGTTTGTAAATATTTTTTTATTTTCTGTAACTTAGTTCTTTTTTATTTTTTGTACTTTAGCTAGTTTATTTAATTGTATTTATTTGTAGGAATTGTGTTTAATTAATTTATTGATAGTGTAGTGTTAGGTTAATTGTAGGTAATTGTAGGTAGTTTATTTAATTAATTTATTGATAGGGTAGTGTTAGGTTTAATTATATCTTAGGTTAGGATTTATTTTACAGGTAAATTTGTTATTATTTTAACTAGGTAACTATTAAATAGTTCTTAACTATTTAATAGCTATTGTACCTGGTTAAAATAATTACAAAGTTGCCTGTAAAATAAATATTAATCCTAAAATAGCTATAATATAATTATAATTTATATTGTAGCTATATTAGGGTTTATTTTACAGGTAAGTATTTAGCTTTAAATAGGAATCATTTATTTAATAAGAGTTAATTTATTTCGTTAGATAAAAATTATATTTAACTTAGGGGGGTGTTAGTGTTAGGGTTAGACTTAGCTTTAGGGGTTAATCCATTTATTAGAATAGCGGTGAGCTCCGATCGGAAGATTAGGGGTTAATAATTGAAGGTAGGTGTCGGCGATGTTAGGGAGGGCAGATTAGGGGTTAATACTATTTATGATAGGGTTAGTGAGGCGGATTAGGGGTTAATAACTTTATTATAGTAGCGCTCAGGTCCGCTCGGCAGATTAGGGGTTAATAAGTGTAGGCAGGTGTCGGCGACGTTGAGGGGGGCAGATTAGGGGTTAATAAATATAATATAGGGGTCGGCGGTGTTAGGGGTAGCAGATTAGGGGTACATAGGGATAACGTAGGTTGCGGCGGTTTACGGAGCGGCAGATTAGGGGTTAAAAAAAATATGCAGGGGTCAGCGATAGCAGGGGCGGCAGATTAGAGGTTAATAAGTGTAAGGTTAGGGGTGTTTAGACTCGGGGTACATGTTAGAGTGTTAGGTGCAGACGTAGGAAGTGTTTCCCCATAGGAAACAATGGGGCTGCGTTAGGAGCTGAACGCTGCTTTTTTGCAGGTGTTAGGTTTTTTTTCAGCTCAAACAGCCCCATTGTTTCCTATGGGAGAATCGTGCACGAGCACGTTTTTGAGGCCGGCCGCGTCCGTAAGCAACTCTGGTATCGAGAGTTGCATTTGCGGTAAAAATGCTCTACGCTCCTTTTTTGGAGCCTAACGCAGCATTTGATTAAACTCTCGATACCAGAGTTAAATTTATGGTGCGGCCAGAAAAAAGCCCGCGGAGCGTTAACAGCCCTTTTACCGCCGAACTCCAAATCTAGGCCTTAGGGTTTATTTTACAGGTAAGTATTTAGTTTTAAATAGGATTCATTTATTTCATGATAGTAATTTTATTTCGTTTTATTTAAATTATATTTAAAGGACTAGTCAACATATTAGATTTGCATAATCAACAAATGCAAGATAACAAGACAATGCAATAGCACTTAGTCTGAACTTCAAATGAGTAGTAGATTTTTTTATAACAAATTTCAAAGTTATGTATATTTCCACTCCCCTTGTACCATGTGATAGCAATCAGCCAATCACAAATGCATATACGTATAGTCTGTGAATTCTTGCACATGCTCAGTAGGATCTGGTGACTCAAACATTGTAAATATAAAAGACTGTGCACATTTTTTTTAATGGAAGTAAATTGGAAAGTTGTTTAAAATTACATGCTGTATCTGAATCATGAAAATTTAATTTAACCTGAGTGTCCCTTTAAGTTAGGGGGTTGTTAGACTTAGGTTTAGGGGTTAATAAATGTAATATAGTAGCGGCGACGTTGGGGTTGGCAGATTAGGGGTTAATAAATGTAGGTAGGTGTCGGCAATGTTAGGGACGGCAGATTAGGGGTTAATAAAATTTAACTAACGTTTGCGAGACGGGAGTGCGGCGGTTTTGTGGTTAATATATTTATTAAAGTGGCGGCTATGTCCGGTCTGCAGATTAGGGGTTAAAAAGTTTATTTTAGTGTTTGCGATGTGGGTGGGGGCTTGGTTTAGGGATTAATAGGTAGTTTATGGATGTTAGTGAACTTTTTAGCACTTTAGTTAAGAGTTTTATGTTACGGCGTTAGCCCATAAAACTCTTAACTACTGACTTTTAAATGCAGTATGAGTTTTGACAGGAGAGGGTCTACAGCTCACTTCTTCCAAGACTCGTAATACCGACGTCAGGCAAATCCCATTAAAAAGATAGGATACGCAATTGACGTAAAGGGTTTTGCGGTAAGCTCAAGTCGCAGAAAAAAAGTGAGCGGTACACCTGTTACTGCCAGAATCGTAATACCAGCGGGCGTTAAAAAGCCCTCAACGCTGCTTTTTAAGGCTAACGCAAGACTTGTAATCTAGGCGAATGAGTGACCATTTGTTCTTATTTGAATTGGTTTTAAAGGCGGAAATAAAGATTTGAAGACCCAGAGAAGTCTATGGTTTGGTATATTGTGGGCAGGGGAAAAAGAACCATTGGTGCAGCCGGTGGCACTAGGGCCCTATTTGCTGCAGGGCCCATACCAGCCAGTATATACATAGACATGTGCAGAATGTGTACAATCTTAATGCTGGGGAACCATTTTTTGTGCAGGTTGCAGGTCTATCTCTCTCTCTCTCTCTCTCTCTCTCTCTCTCTATCTATCTATCTACCTTAAAATAATTACATTATCTGCTTCCCTCTGTTCTCGTTTGATGTTTGCAGAATTGGACATTGCTTTAAAAAGCCAGTAAAGTCAAAATTAAAGTTTAATGATTTAGATAAATCATGCAATTTAAAAAACAAAAAAAAACTTTCCAATATACTTCCATTATCAAAATGTGCACATTATTTTTTATATGCTCCGACTCCTACTGAGCATGTGTAAAAGTGCACAGCATATACTGTTATGATTGGCTGATGGGTGTCACATGATACAGGGGATTGAAAATTTGATTATTCTACTGCTCATTTCAAATTCAAAGTTATATTTTTATAGCTTTATCTTTTTGTTGTTTATTTGTTATTTATATACAGGTGGCCCTCGTTTTACAACGGTTCAATTTACACCGTTTCAGAATAACAACCTTTTTTTCCAGTCATGTGACTGCTATTGAAAAGCATTGAGAAGCAGTGCCTTTATTAAAATAGCCAGTAGGTTGAGCTGTCCGCTTGTGTTGCAGCAAAGCCAAGCAAGCTGAAATTAATCAATTTAACCAGACCTGAGCTATCGAGCAGATTTCAAGGGAACAAGATATTCCTGTCTATAGATCAGTCCAGATTGGAATGCATAGAAAGAACTGTTTGCAGAAAAATGCAAGTGAAGTCTGTGTTGTGTGATCATTTTATTAGGTTTATAATGCTGTTTAGCAAATGTTTTTGTTCATTTAACTTAGTTTAATTATATATTCCGTGTTGTGTGAGTATTTTATTAGGTTTATAATGATGTTTAGCATTTAAAGTCTTCATTTCAAAGCTTTAAAAATAAATGTATTAGGTGCTATGACAATTTTGAGAGGGGCCTGAAACCTATCTCCCTCACTTCCCATTGACTTACATTATAAACTGGGTTTCAATTTACAACGGTTTCGATTTACAACCATTCCTTCTGGAACCTAACCCCGGCGTAAACTGAGGGCTACCTGTAATTCTACTGTATTTAATGGTCCTTTAAGAATAGCAAAAGGAGATGTGACAAACTACCAGGAGCAAATAACCGTTTTATTTACTTAAAGGGACGTTGGTATTATTTGTACATTTTGATTAGCACATTTGCTTCAGTGAGCAGTGCTTGATTTGCATTTTTATTGTCATATTCTATTTAACAGAGTGTGTTCATTGGTTTAACATTTCTACCATTTTTGATTGACCAATTGCCATAAGGCTCAGGTTTAAAGTTGAAAAAAAGGATTTTCATTTCTAACAGAAAAAATGAACACATTTTTCTGATCATGGCATCATTTTTTATTTTGTTTAATTAGCAAGAGGCAGCTTATCGGTAATCATCATTGAAAACAATAATGATTTTGAAGAAGACTATTTGTGTTTTTATAAATCACTTTTTTTTCTTTCCCTGTTTTTTAAATGTAGGTCTTTTAATTACTATATATATATATATATATATATATATAGACAGCAGGCAGGCCAGCACTCACGGTTAACATTTCATCCACCCAGGGTGCTTCCATGATATTGATAGTAGTAACGAACGGGGATACACTCGCCAGGATTTCCAAAGTTACCTTTAATGTAACGTTTCGGGGTGTTACCCCCTTCGTCAGACAATACAAAATAACAATACACAACCTACTTACCACCGTGCCTTTTAAACTAACCTAAGTGATACAGTTCCAGGTGGGAGTGATTGTGGGAGTGACATCACAGGTGTTGACCTGGAACTGTATCACATAGGTTAGTTTAAAAGGCACAGTGGTAAGTAGGTTGTGTATTGTTATTTTGTATTGTCTGACAAAGGGGGTAACACCCTGAAATGTTACATTAATGATAACTTTGGAAATCCTGGCGAGTGCATCCCCATTCTTTACTATATATATATATATATATATATATATATATATATATATATATATATATTATATATATATATATATATATATATATATATATATATGTAAATATTTGCATAGTAAATTAGCACATCTAGGCAAGTATCCCGCTTGCTTTTCCCCAGAAATAACTCATATACAATGTTACCAATGCACAAGAGAGGTCTGGGTAAGTTATGCAAATTAGATATGCAAATTCTCAGTTTTTTTGCTTCAAAATAATACTGTTTTAACACAGCTATCCTTTTAACAGGATTATTACAGCAAACCAGAAATCCCTCACTAGACAGCCTGTTTCATCTTTTTGGAACTCATCAGTAGGAGATAGATTTCTGGTTGCTGCATTGATAAAGCTATTCTGGTTGCTGCATTGATAAAGCTATTTTCAAGATTAAACCAAAATTCATTAAAATTATGGGGGGAGATAAAAAAACTGAAATTAAAATCCTCCATGTCTCAAAATGAAATCAATGTAAATATTTGCATAGGAAATTAGCACATCTAGGCAAGTATCCCCACTTGCTTTCCCCCAGAAATAATTCATATACAATGTTACCAATTCACAAGGGAATTCTGGGTAAGTTATGCAAATTAGATATGCAAATTCTCAGTTTTTTTGCTTCAAAATAATACTGTTTTAACACAGCTATCCTTTTAACAGGATTATTACAGCAAACCAGAAATCACTCACTAGACAGCCTGTTTCGATCTTTTTGGAACTCATCAGTAGGAGATAGATTTCTGGTTGCTGCATTGATAAAGCTATTTTCAAGGTTAAACCAAAATTTATTAAAATTATGGGGGAGATTAAAAACTGAAATTAAAATCCTCCATGTCTCAAAATTAAATTAATGTAAATATTTGCATAGGAAATATTATGGTTTATATGGTTTGCTGTAATAATCCTGTTAAAAGGATAGCTGTGTTAAAACAGTATTATTTTGAAGCAAAAAGCTGAGAATTTGCATATCTAATTTGCATAATTTACCCAGAATTCTCTTGTGCATTGGTAACATTGTATATGAGTTATTTCTGGGGAAAAGCAAGCGGGGATACTTGCCTAGATGTGCTAATTTCCTATGCAAATATTTAGATTGATTTAATTTTGAGACATGGAGGATTTTAATTTCAGTTTTTTATCTCCCCCATAATTTTAATATATATATATATTGCTTGTGCGGTGCTGTGTGATCCTCCAGCAGTAGGAGAGAAGTCTATGAAGTCCCTTTCTGCTTCTACATACCCCTTTGGTCCCCATTGTGGAAAAGGAATAATAATCCACAGCTACAACTGGGAAATACAGTGACAAGATTCCTACAGCCAAAAAGAAGCGGAAGGTGGTGAGCAGAAAGAGAGATCAACTATAGCCCGTGTCTGATCTATACCTCATATCGAGTGAGGTCAAATCACGTGAGTGGTTCTACTGCTATTTTATTCATTTACCTACTGATGTAAACAGGCTTCACTAGGAGTGCCCCTCTTGTGCGCTTCTCTACCCTTTGTTATTTCAGAAAAAACACTGGGAGGATCCACTTGCTCAAGAGGTCCCTCTCATTACCAGAAGAAGCAGCAGAGAATTTTCAGGCACTTGGGGAACTGTTAGAAGGATTGTCATTAAGTGACTGTGCTACTAACTACCTACAATATTTACAAGAGATACGCTGGACTGGTCCTATATCTTGGTGATACCGGTGGTGTGAGACAAACATATATATATATATATATATATATATATATATATATATATATATAATATATTCTTTGAAGAAATATATAACTTTACCCTCACTGTATACTAATATGTGTATGTAATAATATCCATCAATACAACAGTCTGTACGGGTATCCAGGTATTTCACTTATTGTCCAGCTACATATTCCTGAGCGCAGATATTGTTCATTTCTTTTCATATATATATATATATATTGTTTTTAACAAGATTTTACAATTTAAAGTACATTTTTTGTATCATCTAAATTTTTGTATGTTTGGATTTTATTAAATTATTTTTGGATCTGATATATCTTAATGGTATTTTATACAGTATTGTTCCTATTGCTTCCTGCTAGTCTACTTTTGCCATCTTTAATCCCTTATCAATGATTGGCGTACCCTGTATGATGGCCGTCACTAAACCGTTACAGACAAGGTACAGTGACTGCTTCCAGGGCTCCTATCTTAGCACAGTTAAAGTGAAGGTAAATTTACGTTAGTCTCTATCCAGAATTTCATTTATGTGGTAAAACTAACATAGGTCTCATTCATCATTTTTGTTAATTAATGCTTTAAATCGAGTTATCCACATTTTTCTGGCAATTTACTGACCTCATTTATTCAACCCGTTTTTTGTTGTTTTTTTCTTCATTGCGGTCACGTTTTTAGCTCGTCCTATTGAAATTTAGGCCATTAGGCGGCCGTCACTGCACGTCATCCGCCTATTCATTAAAGAGCGCATGCACAACTAATTTTTCCATAACATTCAATACCGCGCATGCTCCCGTGTTGCGCATGCGTTCTATTTACATGTCTGAATCCAATACGTCATCTGCAACGTATAAATCATACAGACAAGCGCATCTTTTCACTTTGCAAGCAGCTGATTACAAGTCACTTCCTCACATGCTCACGATCGTGATTTTTAAACATAATCTATATGTCTCAAACTATAAATGATATTATTTACCGTTATACAAGTATTGTGTATTGAATTTCAATACTATAATAAGGAATGGTTATTACAATCGAATAGAAACAAATTGTTTCATCATGCTTGCTAAATAGTAACAATTTAGTTTTCAACAGATACATAGATTTGACCATAAAATTCTAACATAAATTGTATTAATGGGTAATACATCTAACACAACTTTATATCTGAATAGCCGCTATTATTTTTAAGCATAATAGTTTATGTCTATAGATCGGGTGTTAGCACATGCGCTGTTAAAAGCTGCATCGGGAACATGCTTTTGAGAGACATAGAGTACGGGTGGGGCCACTCTATACGTCACTAACCTAAAACATGGAAATAGGGGTTGGGAGGAGTCAGCTGCGAAACGGTAGGGGTTCATAAAGATTTATATTTTTAAAACTAGCTATGTAATAGAGAAATAAACTTTGCGATTGTATTATATTAATATTAACAAATTCAGTGCTGTCTTCTGGAAGTAAAAACTTTACCTTCACTTTAACCCCAGGCAAACTGTCAGTGTGTTCCAAGGATTGCATTCCTGTCAGTGGGGTGCCTTCATTACATGAGATACATGCTGAGATCAGCATGCATCTTGTGCTGTTGTTGGATAGCTGAATGTGAGGCTATCCAGCAACAGTGCAGTAACAGTCAAGCATTACTTTACTTTTTATCTAATCACTATGAAAGACAACAACAGTGATTATATACTTTAATGGAGTCTAGATACCGGCATACTGCAATGCATGCTGGTATCAGGCTCAGTGAGCTATCACTGTTTGCCTTATGAGTGAGGCAGTCCAGTGATTCCTAATAAGGTGCCCCTATGGTCATGGCTTATGTTAAAAAGGAAAAGCCATTGTTTGTAAACAATTGCTTTCCTTGACCCCTCCTTCTCTCTCCCTGTCAGCACCAGTCATACCAATAGTACATTTTAATGACATTTGTATTTTATTTTATTGTAATAAGTGTTTTTGTAAAAAGTGTTTTTTATTTTGTTTTGTTTTTATTCTTAAATTTTATATTCTGCCCTTTGTGATAAAATGGTTAAATTAAAACTGTCAAAATGCCTCTAGATAAATACTCTGGGGTATCTAGTTTCTAGAAATGTATACTTTAGTTTAGCAGGTTTGGATTTGGTGACCACTATTAAGCTTATAGTCCAAGCATAGCAAATTTTCCAAACTTTTAGTGTTAAACCGATAATTCCATCCTTGTAGTGTTTGGCCTATATTTCCTATAAATTACTTGAAAACCTAGACATATGAGGTATTCCTAAAATCAAGACAAAATAATCTATTTTGCTGTATTTTTCTTTAGCTAAACTAGTTGTGTATAAAATGGTTATAAAGAAAACTGCATTTAAAATAAACAACAACTTCTATTTATCAGTATTACATTTCTATTTATTGTTATTTTCTGTATTCATATAGGGTATCACAAGAAAGCCCTGTGTATCTGTTAAAAATAGTATTTATTATGTATGGGTGAACTTAACAAGAGAGTGTATAATTATGGTGAAACCAATACGGAGCAAAAATGAAAACAAATGGTTCTGTCATTTAAGAAGAAAAACTGGGAAAAGAACATTTTTCCTTAAAGGGACATTAAACACTTTGAGATGGTAATCCAAAATGATAAATTGTATATATAAAAAAACCTCTTTCATTATTTGTTTTGTTCCCTTTTCCTGTAATTCTATTCTGAAATTGTGAGCTTTTCAGTTCCTGTGAGAAAAAGAATTGCAGAACACTGTTATATTCCACCCAGCCATTAGCTGAACACTCTAGTGACCTATTTATAACTGTCCCTAATTGGCTACAGCAGAGAAGGGAACCTAAGTTACAAGATGGCAGCTCCCATTGTTTTATAGACACTAAAACCTTTTACTTATTTTGTCACTATTTAAACAGCTGATGAAACTTTAACAAATACATCTATGTTTTACTCTCCGACTAATCTTTTCTTTGAATGCATCTTTCTATCTAGCATTTATTTAGGGTTTAATGTCCCTTTAAGGGGTAAACATTTCTCCCTCTTCCTTCCTTCTCCCTTCAATCATGCTTCCTACTCATACCCTTAACCACCCAGCCATTGGTCAATTACATTGTTAAAAAAATATATTTTCTACGTGTACGTGTGGTTTTGCAGCTGTGTTGCTTGTATGCACGTACACAATCTGTTCATTGTGACAAGGGAACTGAAAATTCCTTGTATGTATAAGCAACTTCCGTTGTCTGCAGTTTGTGTAACGTCACCGCATAGCAAGAGTCAGGTGTACTCCCTTATTGCAATATTGTAAGGGAACCCTCTTACAGAGCCAATATCACTGTGCATTTATCAAATAGAGGAACATGTGCCCCCCTAATTTTAAAGTCTGTGGCATGTGATTGGCATAAAAGTGAAAATTGCTTGCAATGTTAAATATAATTTAGCGTTGGTTGAGAGAGCTATAACAGATCTCCTAGTTCCACAGTTTGGTCTATTTAGACAAAAAAGTTCCTTATTTGACAGGGGAGTAGCCAGTCTTTTAAATGAAGGGTATGCTGGTGATAATTTTGAGAGATCTTCTGTGGAGGAAGACTATTACAGAGCCCACGCCTCCCCCCTCTGGTTTACATAAAGATAAATTAGATCACTTATTTGAAAGAGGCAATTTCCCATTTTTGAATATAGGGTTAGATGCCCCACTAGTTTGCAGGTCACCACAGCGTTAATTAAGATTTCCAGTCCCATTAGGTTGTTAAGTATGAGAGGCACTCTTTCAGATTACCTGTCTTCCCTTTAATACACATAGAGGACATTAGAACTCCCTGTCTTTGGTATGTGATTGCAGTAAAAATAGCAATCTTCTTAATAACTTCTTAACGTATTTATTATAATAGGATGATATTTATTATATAAGGGTGACACTAAAGGAGCCCCTATTCGATAAAAATAGAATACACCACACACAAAAAACACTGCTTGGTCTAAAAGCCATATATCATGTCTTCCCACAAGCAAATTAACCTGCTCCTTATTTTACAATGTGTTGTACAGTACTGGATATCAACTCAGCATGTTCTTTATCATCACCAATATACATTACTCCTCTTAATTAGCACATAACATATTAGACTATCTAAAAGTATCTTTCTATTATTCAACTTCTGTTAATTAACATTTGTTCCATGATTACCTGTGTTTTTATTTATATATGTTATATATTATGGTACTTCAAACACATGGATCCTACTAAAGGATTTATATGACATGCTCTAATAAACTGTAATCTTTTGTTTGTTTAACTACTTGCTGATAGGGAGGGAGGAATGTGATGTTTCTTTATCATCATTAACCCAAATAAGAAATCACTTGGAAGTTATTCCCAAGCCTGCTGTCAGCTGGCGAGTCAAAGGGCTAGGTAAATATTAATACTACTGCTGTATATTAAAGAGACATTGCACACTAGACTTTTCTTTGCATAATTGTTTTGTAGATGATCCATTTATATAGCCCATCTGGGAGTATTTTTGTAACAATGTATACTTTTGGTTATTTTTTAATAACATTGTGATTATTTTCAGTCTCCTAACCAGGCCCTGCAGTGTCGGATGTACCTGTATATATGCTTTTACAGACTACTTATCTGTCTTCTTCATATGCAGGGAAGGGGATATTGTCTGCACCTTTTGTTTTCCCTGCCCCTTAGGGTGTCCGAGCTTAACATCATAAACAGTGCTAAACTTGGAGCTTCTTAGTAAGTTTTTAAAAGGGTTTATACTGGATTTTAGATCAGTATCTGTGCATATTCCTCTATTACATGAAAATTGATGTACGCTGTCCTTTTAAGACTCCTTAATGATCCCTAAGACCTTTTAGTCTTTTAAAGCTTCTCCAATTGTTATAATATATAGTTTAACGTACAAATAAATGTTTGTGTAACATTTCACCATTTCTGAAAATGTTTCTGAAATGTCTTTACTTTAAAAAGAAAGGGAACAAAGATGGCTATGTTATTATTTAGGATACCATGTTTAAAGGGACAGTCAAGTCCAAAGAAAATGTTCATGTTTCAAATAGGGAATGTAATTTTAAACAACTTTCCAATTTTCTTTTATCACCAATTTTGCTTTGTTTTCTTGATATTCTTAGTTGAAAGCTAAACCTAGGAGGTTTATATGCTAATTTCTTAGACCTTGAAGGCTGCCTCTAATCTAAATGCATTTTGATAGTTTTTCACCACTAGAGGGCATTAGTTCACGTGTTTCATATAGATAACATTGAGCTCATGCACGTGAATTTACCATGGTGACAGCTCTGATTGGCTAAAATGCAAGTCTGTCAAAAGAACTGAAATAAGGGGGCAGTCTGCTGAGGCTTAGATACAAGGTAATTACAGAGGTAAAACGTGTATAATTATAACTGTGTTGTTAATGCAAAACTGGGGAATTGGTAATTAAGGGATTATCTATCTTTTAAAACAACAAAAAATCTGGTGTTGACTGTCCCTTTAAGGTAACACCAATTTAATTCTTAGACAGTTTTTGAGATAGTCTCCCCCTAGATTAGAGCACCAATGTTTTAGCATTTATATTTAACCTTTAATTCCCCAGGCTCTTCCCTGTTCATGAAGATTTGTTCACCTATACTTGTTATGGCGCTGTAGTGTAATTATCATTAGAATATTGTTGTACTTTGTAGGTCCATGAACGACCCAATTTATTTTTCTTCTTATATTTTTTCTTTATACTCCCATGAGATAGTTCAGTTAGGTCCATAGGTTATTCAAGGGAGGTTCTTAACTCCTTAAGGACCAAGGACATAGAGAAACCTACAAAACTGTCACTGAATGACCAAGAACATACTCTGTATGTTGTCAGGGTTTTCAAGCGCTAGAAGCAATTGTGATCAATTCCAGACGCTTTTATGATATTGCAGTGATGCCTAGATATTGAGGCATCCTGCAATACCCTTTCTTAAGCATCCGATGCAGATAAAGCCACGCTGTGGCCCTCTCTGCATAGGCCTGCGATGGTGCTGATCATTGGTGGGTGGGAGCCATTGCAGGGAGACAGCCCATCGCTAGGAACTTCCGGCCGGTGGGGGATCTCATTTGCGGGTGTGCGCACGTGACAAGAAATGGTGGGAGAGGGGCGTGGGAGAGGGAGGGGGAATAATGTTTGGAAAGGGATCTGGGAGGGGGAGGGGGGAGGGTATTGAGGGGGGTCAGCTACACTTCAGAAAATTTTTGATTGATATAAAAAAGGGCAAATTTCATTGAAAAATTCATTGTTGGCAGACAGCTGCCAGTGCCCAAAATTGGCAAATAGTGAGATGGGGGAGGGTTAGAAACCTGTTTGGGGGGGGGACTCAGGAAGGTTGGGTGGTAAGGGGGAATCCTACACTGCAGAAAATATATAATTTTAAAAAATTAAATTAAAAAAAAACAAGCAAAAATCTTTTATTTTTATACTGGCAGACTGTCTGCCAGTACTAAAGATGGCAGTGACAATAGTGAGGTGGGGGAGGGAAGAGAGCTGTTTGAGAGGGGTAAGGGAGGGATCAGGGGGTGGGATGTGTCAGGTGGGAGGCTGATCTTTACACTAAAGCTAAAATTAACCCTTCAAGCTCCCCCCAAGCTACCTAATTAACCCCTTTACTGCTGACCATAATACAAGTGTGGTGTGCAGCAGCATTTAGCGGCCTTCTAATTACCAAAAAGCAATGCCAAAGCCATATATGTCTGCTATTTCTGAACAAAGGGGATCCCAGAGAATCATTTACAACCATTTGTACCATAATTGCTCAAGCTGTTTGTAAATAATTTCAGTGAGAAACCTAAAGTTTGTGAAAAGTAAACAATTTTTTTTATTTGATCGCATTTGGCTGTGAAATGATGGCATGAAATACACCAAAATGTATCAATACTTTGGGTTGTCTACTACACTACACTAAAGCTAAAATTAACCCTACAAGCTCCCTACAAGCTACCTAGTTAACCCTTCACTGCTGGGCATAATACCTAATTAACCCCTTTACTGCTGACCATAATACAAGTGTGTTGCGCAGCGGCATTAAGCGGCCTTCTTATTACCAAAAAGTAATGCCAAAGCCATATATATCTGCTATTTCTGAACAAAGGGGATCCCAGAGAAGCATTTGCAATCATTTGTACCATAATTGCACAAGCTGTTTATAAATAATTTCAGTGAGAAACCTACGGCTAGATTACGAGTTTTGCGAGGAGGCTATGCGGTGCTAATGAGCAGTTTTCCCTCACCGCAAACTTACATGCAGCGCTGGTATTATGAGTTTTCAGAAACCCGTCGTTAAAAGAGAAGAAGTGAGCTTTGAGCAAAATTTTGTTCATTACCGCACTCCAATACCAGCGCTGCTTAAGTCAGCGGTGAGCTGGTGTAACGTGCTTGTGCTCGATTTCCCCATAGGAATCAACGGGGAGAGCCGGCTGAAAAAAAGTCTAACATCTGCAAAAAAGCAGCATAAAACTCCTTAACGCAGCCCCATTGATTCTTACAGGGAAATAAAATTTATGTCTACACCTAACACCCTAACATGAACCCCGAGTCTAAGCAGCCCTAATCTTACACTTATTAACCCCTAATCTGCCGCCCCCGACATCGCTGACACCTACATTATAATTATTAACCCCTAATCTGCCGCTCTGGACACCGCCGCCACCTACATTATACTTATGAACCCCTAATCTGCTGCCCCCAACATCGACGACACCTACATTATATTTATTAACCCCTAATCTGCCGCCCCCAATGTCGCCGCCACCTACCGACACTTATTAATCCCTAATCTGCCGCCCCCAACGTCGCCACCACTATAATAAACATATTAACCCCTAAACCGCCGCACTCCTGCCTCGCAAACATTAGTTAAATATTATTAACCCCTAATCTGCCGGCCCTAACATCGCCGCCAACTACCTACATTTATTAGCCCCTAATCTGCCGCCCCCCAACGTCGCCGCCACTATATTAAAGATATTAACCCTAAACCTAACACCCCCTAACTTAAATATAATTTAAATAAATCTAAATAAATATTACTATCATTAACTAAATTATTCCTATTTAAAACTAAATACTTACCTGTAAAATAAACCCTAAGCTAGCTACAATAAAACTAATAATTACATTGTAGCTAGTTTAGGATTTATTTTTATTTTACAGGCAAGTTTGTAATTATTTTAACTAGGTAGAAGAGTTACTAAATAGTTATTAACTATTTAATAACTACCTAGTTAAAATAAAGACAAATTTACCAGTAAAATAAAACCTAACCTAAGTTACACTAACACCTAACACTACACTATAATTAAATAAATTAACTAAATTAAATACAATTACCTACATTAAATTAAATTAGCTAAAGTACAAAACCCCCCCCCACTAAATTACAGAAAATAATAAACAAATTACAGAAATTTAAACTAATTACACCTAATCTAATAGCCCTATTAAAATAAAAAAAGCCCCCCCAAAATAAAATAAAAAACCCTAGCCTAAACTAAACTACCAATATCCAAATTAGGGGCGAGCCTGGTGTACTATGGCAGATTTATTGATGATCTTATCTTTTTATGGAAAGCTCCAGTGAAGAAGCATTAAAATTTGTAGATCATCTTAACACCAATGACAAAGGTTTAGTTTTTACTAGTTGTATTCATCCCGAAACAGTGGTGTTTTTAGATTTATGTCTGACATTTAATGATATAGGTGCAATAGATAGTTATACTCATTTTAAAACTGTAGATAGCAATAGCTACCTTGATTTTTCTAGTAATCATCACTACCCATGGAAACGAAATGTCCCTTATGGGCAATTCAAAAGAATAAGAAGAAATTGTAGCAAACTTTCTGATTATGAAAAACAAAGCCTTATACTTAAGGAAAGATTTACAGAAAAACATTATCCTTTGGACCTTATAGATAAGGTCCAAAGGTGCAAAAATGGAAAATAGAGAGGATTATTTTCAATATCATAAAGAAGATATCAGTAAAGCAGGAGAGGCATTTAAGACCTCTGAAGTTAGATTCATTACACAATACAATTGTAGTCATAAACTTATTAGCCAAACTCTCAACAAGCATTGGAGAATATTGAAGAGAGACCCCATTTTAAACGAATTGATTGGGGAAAAACCTTCTATAGTTTTTAAAAGGGCACCCAATTTTAAAAATATTTTAGCCCCCAGCAAAATAGTCAAGCATAGGAGTACCTCTAGAGTTAACTGTCATAATAACAGAACTAGTGGTCATCTGTTCACTACCAAAAGAGGAGCTTATAGATGTAAAATTAAAAATTGCAAGATGTGTGATCATATTGGAGATGGCAATCTAGTGTTTCATTCTTATGTAAACAAGAAAACTTATAAAATCAAAAGCCAACTAACTTGTGGTTCACATTATGTGATCTATCTATTATCCTGTGAGTGTGGGATTCAATATGTAGGCCGCACTATCAGGCATCTCAGTCACAGATGGTCAGAACACTACTGTAGTATTATAAAAAATAAGAAATCACATAGTGTGATTAAACATTGTCATATGAAGCATAAGGGTAATCCCAATTGCTATACCATCATACCTATAGAAGGGGTCCCCATATCACATTTATATAATAGATTCATGAGACTGAGACAGAGGGAAACTTACTGGATCCAAAAGCTTAAAACAATGCACCCTTTGGGGCTTAATCTGAATGTGGATCTAGCGGCTTTTTAGTATAAAATAATTCTCTTAATCTACAGTCTCATGTATCTTAGTAATATCCATATGGGTTATATCACTGAACTTCATCCTATATACATTAATCATCCCATATCATATATATATTGCAGAATATCATATAGATACCTTATTATATACATGTGGGGGTTCCTAATACCTTATTGACACACATTAATTTAGTATCTTTATTTATTACAGAAATATTTCATTATGTCTCTGATTATTATTCCTGACACTAGTTTGAATTATTATCATTTTTTATATTTATTGGACACTTAAGGGTTAATCGTTAGTATCATTTAGTTTACTTTGTGTTAGGCTTACAATTATTTTAATAATATCCTAATACCACACAATTTCCCTATATATAATGAGTACACATTGAGACCATTTAGCTTAGGTCACTCCCACACACTACTAAATTAACACTCCACTATCTAGTGGGTGTATATGTATATGTGTATACATATATTATGTGTGTGTGTATATATGTTCATCTTCTATTTAGTGAGCACATTTAGCACATACAGCCCCCATTGTAGATACTTTGGAATATCAATTTTCCCAATATGGTCTTTCCCACACACTATTAAATTAACACTCTACTATCTAGTGGGTGTATATGTATATGTGAAGACATTTATTATGTATGTATGTGTATTTGTTCACCTTCTATTTAGTCTGCACTACTAGCACATACAGCCCCCCTTGTAGAAACTTCAGGAATATTAATCTTCACAATATGGTCTTTCTAATATTATAAATCACGAGTTTTATACATAACACATACACCAACTTCCTCTTCACATAAGTTGTATTATGATATTAGGAACTAATATATAATATCAAAGGTTTTACAGTATTATATTCTACCAATTCACATCCCCTCTAAGTCTCCTATGACATATTGTTAGTCTGTTACTTGATGATTAATCAGCATGTGAGTTATATTATTTATGGTCAAGTAGATATATTAGAGCAGCACGTGTTGTGGGGTAGCCACATATAAGTGCTGTCTTCTATTATGAATTTATTATTATGTATATATATTACACATGTTCTGTCAATGTTTGATGAATTGTTTAATTATTGGTTGTATAATGTTTGATGAAATGTTAAACTGTTAGTTGTCTATGTATAATAGATTTCTATGCAGCAGATGGAGGGGTCATATATATTTTATTAAGCCTAACTGAATGGTTTATTAATTTAAAGACTTGACCGCATAATATTATTTTATTGTTGTTCTATAGTATTAATTATTATTAACAATGTACTGGAACAGCCTATAGAACGTGAGCTCAATTCTATTGCCTGATTGGGTCAGCCAATAGGATTGAACTTCAATCCTATTGGCTGATTGCATCAGCCAATAGGATTTTTTTTTACCTTAATTCCGATTGGCTGATAGAATTCTATCAGCCAATCAGAATCTAAGGGACGCCATCTTGGATGACGTCACTTAAAGGTACCTTCATTCTGTTTTAGTCGTCGGATGAAGAGGATGCTCCGCATCGGATGTCTTGAAGATGTACCTGCTCTGCGCCGGATGGATGAAGATAGAAGATGCCGTCTGGATGAATACTTCTACCTGTCTGGAGGACCACTTCTGCCCGGCTTGGATGAAGACTTCTGCCCGTCTGGAGGACCACTTCGCCCAGGTTGGATGAAGACATCTCCCGGTAAGTCGATCTTCAGGGGGTTAGTGTTAGTTTTTTTTAAGGGTGTATTGGGTGGGTTTTATTTTTTAGATTAGGGTTTGGACGGCAAAAGAGCTAACTGCCCTTTTAAGGGCAATGCCCATCCAAATGCCCTTTCAGGGCAATGGGGAGCTTAGGTTTTTTTAGCTAGTATTTTATTTGGGGCGTTGGTTGTGTGGGTGGTGGGTTTTACTGTTGGGGGGGTTGTTTGTATTTTTTTTACAGGTAAAAGAGCTGATTACTTTGGGGCAATGCCCCGCAAAAGGCCCTTTTAAGGGCTATTGGTAGTTTAGTTTAGGCTACGTTTTTTTTTTTTGGAGGGGGGGGGGGGTTCTATTTTAATAGGGCTATTAGATTAGGTGAAAATAAAGATTTGTCTTTATTTTAACTAGGTAGTTATTAAATAGTTCATAACTATTTAATAACTATTCTACCTAGTTAAAATAAATACAAACTTGCCTGTAAAATAAAAATAAATCCTAAACTAGCTACAATGTAACTATTAGTTATATTGTAGCTAGCTTAGGGTTTATTTTACAGGTAAGTATTTAGTTTTAAATAGGAATAATTTAGTTAATGATAGTAATATTTATTTAGATTTATTTAAATTATATTTAAGTTAGGGGGTGTTAGGTTTAGGGTTAGACTTAGGTTTAGGGGTTAATAACTTTAATATAGTGGCGGCGATGTTAGGGCCGGCAGATTAGGGGTTAATAATATTTAACTAATGTTTGCGAGGCGGGAGTGCAGCGGTTTAGGGGTTAATATGTTTATTATAGTGGCAGCGACATTGGGGGCGGCAGATTAGGGGTTAATAAATATAATGTAGGTGTCGGCGATGTTGGGGGCAGCAGATTAGGGGTTAATATGTTTATTATAGTGGCGGCGGTGTCCGGAGCGGCAGATTAAGGGTTAAAATTTTTATTTTAGTATTTGCGATGCGGGAGGGCCTCAGTTTAGGGATTAATAGGTAGTTTATTGGTGTTAGTGTACTTTTTAGCACTTTAGTTATGAGTTTAATGCTGTTTAATGCTACGGCGTTGTACCATAAAACTCTTAACTATTGACATTTAAATGCGTTAGGACTCTTGACGGGGTAGGGTGTACCGCTCACTTTTTGGCCTCCCAGGACAGACTTGTAATACCGGTGCTATGGAAGTCCCATAGAAAAAAGACTTTACAAAATTTACGTAAGTCGTTTTGCGGTAAGGCCAAAGAAGTATGCGGTGACCCTAAACCTTCAAGACTCGTAATACCAGCGGGCATAAAAAAGCAGCGTTAGGACCTGTTAACGCTGCTTTTTTTACCCTAACGCACAACTCGTAATCTAGCCGCTAGTTTGTGAAAAAGTTGTTTAAAGCTAACGATTTTTTTTATTTGATCGCATTTGGCGGTGAAATGGTGGCATGAAATATACCAAAATGGGCCTGTATCAATACTTTGGGTTGTCTACTAAAATATATATATATATATATTTATATATATATATATATATATATATATATATATATATATATATATATATATATATATATATATATATATATATATATATATATATATATATATATATATATATATATATATATACATGTGAAGGGTTATTCAGGGATTCCTGACAGATATCAGTGTTAAAATGTAACTTATGCAAATTTTGAAAAAAGAAAAAAATGGTTTGGAAATAGCAAAGTGCTACTTGTACTTTTTGTCCTATAACTTGCAAAAAAAGCAAAGAACATGTAAACATTGGGTATTTCTAAACTCAGGACAAAACTTAGAAACTATTTAGAATGGGTGTTTTTTGGTGGTTGTAGAGGTGTAACAGATTTTGGGGGTCAAAGTTAGAAAAATTTTTTTTTTTTTTTTTAATTTTTCCATCAAATTTTATAATTTTTTTTATAGTAAATTATAAGATATCTTTAAAAAGTCCATTTAATGGCGAGAAAAACGGTATATAATATGTGTGGATACCGTAAATGAGTAAGAGGAAATTTACAGCTAAACACAAACACAG
Source organism: Bombina bombina (assembly GCF_027579735.1). Taxonomy (NCBI): domain Eukaryota; kingdom Metazoa; phylum Chordata; class Amphibia; order Anura; family Bombinatoridae; genus Bombina; species Bombina bombina. Next base: position 883,891,077 of record NC_069502.1, read on the forward strand.
CAGAAATGTAAAAATAGCCCTGGTCCCAAACGGTAAGAAAATTGAAAAGTGCTGTGGTCACTAAGAGGTTTCATAATTCAGATAGAGCATGCAATTTTAAGCAACTTTCTAATTTTACTCCTTTTATCAATTTGGCTTCATTTTCTTGGTATCTTTATTTAAAAAGCAGGCATGTAAAGCTTAGGGGCCAGCCCATTTTAAGTTAAGCACCCTGGATAGTGCTTGCTTATTGGTGACTACATTTAGCAAACCAATAAGGAAGCATAACCCAGGTTCTGAACCATAAATGGTCCAGCTCCTAAGCTTTACATTCCTGCTTTTAAAATAAAGATAGCAAGAGAACAAAGAAAAATGTATAATACTGTAGGAGTAAATTATAAAGTTGCTTACAATAGCAGGCTCTATCTGAATCAGTAAAGAAAAAATGTGGGTTTAGTATCCCTTTAAGTTAGATGTAAGTACTAAACCTGAAAACTAGAGGTCAGTCTTGTTACTTGTCAAAATTGTCTGATTTATTATTGATGTATAAATTTAAGTTTTTGCTTCTTTTGTACATACTTTTTGTAGCTGTCCTCAATAAAAAAAAAAAAAAGAAATGCTGCATGGTCAAATGAAAAATAGGAACAACCTCTATCAAATAAGGGGCCTCATGTCCATAAAGGTAGCAGATTTTGGCACAGCTCTAAAATGGACAATAACCCACATTTTAGCACTTTTAAAAAGGGACCACCATAGCAACTTTAATATCTTCTTTTATTCAAATTAAAAATAAAGCAAAATCATCGAAGAGGGGCATATCCACTCTTTTACTTCCCACAGTAGATAGAGTGCTATGAGACACTTTATTTCAAGAAGGCAATCCTCCTCTTTCAAATGTGTGATCTTAGTATCAGTCAGCTGCAGTAGTTTGTTATACCATTGACAAATACTTTACAGCATTAGTCCTATTTCAGGAGTTCTATTCTCGACCATAATAAAATAAATATACCCTAAGGCAGAGCTTTCCAAACTTTTCATGTTGGTGACACACTTTTTAGACCTACATCATTTCGCGACACAGTAATTCAGTTGTACTAGCGAAAAGGAGGTTAAACTAACTTGTTTTAAGAGATACGGACACATACATAAATGATATAATAACGAAATGTATTTACAAGTACATTCCAGCTCTGCAGAATCTGTTGGCGCTCTACAAATACCTGATAATAATAATAATACAAGTAACAGTATGTATGTGCAAGAATTAACAACACCAATAGCTACTTACTATTTTAATGGGATGTATGAGGTTGATGGGATGAACACAGTTTCTGAATATTTGGTGAAATATTAGATAAAGACACTCGCATTTCATCATTAAGCATTTTTAAGCTTCCACTTCCTATCCATATATCAAGAGCAGGAGCAGCAATGCACTACTGGGAGCTAGCTGCAAAAAAAAACGCCACCGACTTCAGCACAGCATTTAAGCTGCCGCCCTCAGAGCTCAGTGAGTCCGATTGACAACTGCCTGCACTACAAACACACTGCTGTCCCACTCACTGACTACACATGTAGTCATGAGCCGATTAAGGAGACTACACGTGCAGTCAGAAGGCAATGTGCCACCAATGGGAATAGTTTCAGTTCCCCCTGAGCTGCGCCAATAGGTTAAGATGATCTGTGTCCCCCTAGGTATCAATCACGTGTCACGTAACAGGCATGCGGAAAGTCAGAAACCAAAAAAAAAATTACAAAAATTTGTGCTGAAGCAGGGCCACACCTACACACTGCTGCCGACACACTAGTGTGTCCCGACACACAGTTTGGAAAGCACTGCCCTAAGGCCACATCATTTGAAAGATAGATGTAGCAATAGCTTAATTTTTTAAAATGTATTGATAAACTTGGTACATTTACAAAGAGACAGGTAAAAGTTGGTCATTTTAGTTATGTGGTGCTGAGTGAGTTTACACATATGAGCTCTGTTTTTCCTGAATACAAATATTAGGAGGATGAATCTTCTATGAAGTAGCATTTTATGAACATAAAGTTCTTAGAGGGCACAGAAAACTAGCTTGGTCCATCAAGGAGATGTTGTAAGAATGTCAGTGCATTCATAATGATCCCCTGGAGAAATGTGTAAGTGTCCACTTTGTAGAAGGAGCTTTGTCTCTAAGGGGAGTGAATCACTTAATAGCATCTAGAGTAGACATACAACATTAAAACAAAAGTAAAAATTGGAAGTTAACAATCTGAAAAGAGAAATGGCTGCAATTTATACAATCTCTATATATAACTTATGCGTTAAGTGAATTGAAGAGTAAACACTTGCTCCACACCATGCCAAACTCAGTAAAGAGTGAGAGGGAAGGTAAAGGGTGTTCCCAGGGGAATGGGAGAAATGATTGTAGAGGGGGATAACAACCCTTGAATTATCTGTTGTTTCCAATGTAAAGGACCATTAAACTTGGCATTTCAACAACACATTAAATGTTTCATTATTAAAAATGAAACATTTTGCATATATACACTCATTTTTTTATTTTGCTTCCTTTTGGTATAAAATACACCTGAACATTGTACTTGTTCCACTTTCTCCCAGGGAGGCTTGGGTTAATACTTTTAGCTAATTTATCTGTGAGCTTTTGTTAACCTCCCTTTTACCTCACATGCTGTGTACTCATTTGCTTTTTTAAGGTGGATTATCAGTTTTGTCATGACAGGAACAATATTCTTTGCAATAGCAGTGAGCATACAAGGTAGTTTAGGTGTTAAAGTGATGGTACACTTTACATGTTTTAAAATCAGGTCCGGAATCTAAGCGATATTTTAGGTGGACTTTAGTTCATCACTTCTAATAAATATGCACTGTACTTTTTAATTTAGCCGTGCCGTTCTAATAACCCGTGCTCAGCCACTTACTTCAAAACTACTTTGAACTGTTCTTCAATCATTTTTCTAGACGTTGAACTGTTCTTCAATCATTTTTCTAGCCGTATGGCACTTTTTTTGTAGCTAGATCGCCGATTGGAGAACAGTCAACGTTAGCTCCCAAAAAAAAAAGACTTTTGAAGTGGACAGCTGGAGCGTAGGGTATTAGACTGGCACAGCTAGATTAAAAAGTAAGTTATAGCACATCTTCATTAGTGGTGATCAATTAAAAACCCTCTAAAATATTGCTTAGATTCCGAACCTGATTTTAAAACATGTTATGTTTGCCATCACTTTAATATTATTGTGAATATATAAATATATACTTATATTTAAATATTATATAAAGATTAAAAAGGAATATACACCTGTTAAATATTTTTTTTTTACTAATTAACTAAGCTAAATCAGTGCTAAGCCACGTTAAGGGAATAGAAGAGGACAGGCAACCCAATCTCTTTCCTTAACTGCACAAATCATTTTTCAGCATATTAGTTTGTGATTGGGTAGCAAAGATTCTTTTTTTTTCTGGGGGACAGGGAAATCAGTAAAAAAAAAAAAACTCCATACAATAATATGCTCTCAGATATGAAGGTACGTTATGTAGCTTACAATATGCGTTTAATGTCTGTAATACTGCTGCCATAATAATCAATTTTACGATGTTTACTCTGCGGGATCTCCCTACTTATGTCAACATTTAATACTGGATAATGAGCAATTTTTTTTTTTGCCCAATAGAAGGAAATGGTTTTAAAAACTTGCTATATTTTGTTTCAAAACTCTAATTTCTTCTAGATCTTAATTTCTATGGTTGTGTGATTTAAGTACTCAAGTGTTCTAGCCATTGGCTGTTTGTGTTTCTATGCATTTTGCACTCTTTAGACAAAAGCCCAACAGCTGCAGGCAAATCTTACAGAACCTTTTTGGACAGTTGTTTAAAGTGAATGTAAATTTAGATGATAAAGTGCCCGGTTTTTAAAAATCCGATTAAAAACAGGGGCACTTTAATTCATCAAAATTTACATTTCACTTGTGTTGTGAAAATACTTACCTTTTAATCTTGACAGCCGCTACATTGCTTCCCCCGGACGTCGCAAATCCGGCTTCCTCCAATCACAACGTTGAATCAGACACTGATTCCCCCAGGGGGGGAAGCCGTGATTGTAGGATGACCGATCCATCATTTTTGACATATGAAGAGGCTTGCGACGACAGGGGGAATCACTGGAGCGGCTGTCAAGATTAAAAGGTAAATATTTTCACAACACGAGTGAAATGTAAATTTTTATGAATTAAGGTACCCCTGTTTTTAATCGGATTTTTTAAAAATGGGTACTTTATCATTTAAATTTACATTCACTTTAAAGTGAAGGTCAATTTTGATGAATAAGTGCCGGTTTTTAATAATCCTATTAAAAACAAGGGCACTTTAATTAATCAAAATTGACATTTTAAGCGTTTTCTTCAAAAACTTACCATTTAATCCTGAGAGCCGCTGCAGCGCTTCCTCTGCCCGTCGCAAGCCCTCTTTGCTGGTCAAAATGACGAATCCGGCTTCATTCAATCACAGCGTTTCCTCAGGCCATGATCCCCCTGGGGGGAACGCCGTGATTGGAGGAAGCCGGATTCGTCATTTCTGACATAAGCAGAGGCTTCCGACGGCCGGGGGAATTGATGGAGCAGCTTTCAGGATTAAAAGGTAAGTTTTGAAGAAAACGCTTGAAATGTCAATTTTGATGAATAGGATTATTAAAAACCGGGCACATTCACTTTAAGGGCCACAATCGGTTCTCTGTCAAAATCAGTGCCAAGCATCTTTTGACAAAAAAATGGCTTTTTCATCCCCAGTAGTGACTGAGAGGAGGAAACTTACAACCTCTTGGTGCGTTTAAATATTTCCCCCCAACATTTGGCCTGTAGTGGGCAGCCTGTTTCCCCTTTACCAGCAGGTAAGAAATTATTTTCTATTGCACACAGCAGCCTCTAAGATAATGCAAAGGTTTACTTGTGCTTGTGAGCAAATGTGTTCATATGGAGTAAGTTGTCTAGTATAATTTCATGTGGCCTAGTTTCCATTAAGATGATAAATTGTGGAAACTGCTGATAAAAAAACATTTATCTCCATTTAAGTCTATGGAGATTTTTTATGTTACAACCAGTTTCAAAACTTTTCCACCTCAATGGAAACTAGGCCTTTGTCGGTGCTAAAGTAAGAGAGTGGTGTAGCTAGGAATATTTTAACCAGCGTGCAAATAAATATCTTTCTATTTTACATCTATTAACAAATATGTGTTTTTGTCTTAGTATGTTTTGTGGAAGTGTATACCTAGGTAAGCTCAGTAGCAGCAATGCCTACTGGGAGGTAGCTGGTGACTGGTGGTTGCACTTATATGCCTCTTGTCAGTGGCTCATTCATCATGCTCCGCTATCTCAGTAGTTCATTGCTGCTCTTTCAACAAATGATGCTGCTTTGGAGCTAACTTTTCAGCAAAAATACATATGTGGAACCATTAAGTACATGTTTGAAATATTTTAAACTATTTAGTAAAAAATAAATACCAGGGGTGCGATTACATATATGGCGCAGGCTTCAGCGCAAGCACTGCAACCTGCGCCACCCGTAATTTCACCTCGCACATCGGGCTATTACATATACGGCACCGGCAGTTCATAAAGTGCCGTAAGTCAGATAAACTAGCGATGTTGAGTCGCCAGTGACTTACGGCACTTTAGAAACTGCCGGCGCCTAAGAAAAGTAAAGAAAATAAGAAAGCTCCCATAAAAGTCTAACGCGCCTCCCAAAAATAAGCCCGACACGTAAAAACCCCTATATCCGCAATCCCCCTCTCACTACTAATAATAAATGTATTAACCCCTAGACCGACAACCCCCCACAATGCAATAAGGCTAATTAAACTATTAACCCCTATATCCGCCATCAAACCCACACCGCAAGTAATAACTAAATTATTAACCCCTAAATCCACCAACCCCAACATCGCAAACTACATATTAAAACTATTAACCCCTAATCCACCATTAACCCACAACACAATACACCTATTAAAAGTATTAACCCCTAAACCACCAAAGCCCACAATGCAATAAACCTATTAAACTATTAACCCCTAAACCGCCAAAGTCCACAGCGCAATAAACCTATTAAAGTATTAACCCCTAAACCGCCAAAGCCCACAACACAATAAACCTAACCCCTAACCTAACCCCCCCTAACCTAACCCCACTAACCTAACCCCCCCTAAATGAACCCAAATTACCTAATTTACAAAATACTAAAGTTACTATTAAATTAAAAAACCTAACACTACTTTAAAAATACAAATAAACTAAATATAAATTAAAGGGACAGTCTAATCAAAATTCTGGAGTAGACTGTCCCTTTAAGCTACAATTACAGAAAAAAATAAAATCTAAGATTACAGAAAATAATAAAGAAAATTACCAAATTTTACAAAAATTATACCTAATCCCTATGAAAATAAAAAAGCCCCCCAAAATAAAAACACCCCCCAATCTACTACCAGTAGCCCTTAAAAGGGCTTTTTGCAGGGCATTGCCCCAAGATTATCAGCCATTATTACCCATTGCCCTGAAAAAGGCATTTGTTGGTCATTGCCCTTAAAAGGGAATTCAGCTCTTTTACTGCCCATCCTATCTAAATAAAATAAACCCCTCAAAAATCCCTTAAAAAACCCTAAGACTAACCCCCAAGTGGTACGCACCTGTCCTGAAGTCCGGCGGAGAAGGTCCTGTTCCAGGCGGTGAAGTCTTCTTCCAAGCGGCGACCTCTTCTTTCTTCTTCCAGGAACCATGTTAGCTTATGGGAGTAAAAATTACGGACGACGGGTGAAATATATGCGCCGTATATGTAATAGCAAAATCGTGTAAAAACCAGCAGCGCTGGCTTTTACAGGCGACGCCGCATATGTAATGGAGCCCCAGATCTGTCTGTATGTCTGTCCATCTGCCTGGTTGTCTATCTTGTTTATAATGGATACTTATACTTACCTGCTGTTATGAGTGAATATAATCCCATTTTTGTAATTTTAGATCATGTGCTTCAGTATCTCACCAAAATCTTAAAGGGACAGTCTACATCAGAATTTTTATTTTTTTAAAAGATAGATCATCACTTTATAACCCATTCCCCAGTTTTGCATAGCCAAAACAATTATATACTTTTTACCTCTGTGATTACCTTATATCTAAGCCTCTGCAGACTGCCCCCTTATTTTAATTCTTTTGACAGACATGCATATTAGCCAATCAGTACTTACTCCTAGGTAACTCCACGTGCGTGAACACAACGTTATCTATATGACACACATGAACTAACACCCTCTAGCTGTAAAAAGCTGTCAAAGAATACAAAGAGAACAAAGAATATTTGATGATAAAAGTAAATTGGAAAGTTGTTTAAAATTGAATGCCCGATCTGAATCATGAATTTTGCCTAGACTGTCCCTTTAAAGGGCACTTTACTCATTGAGCATATACAATGTTTCAAGAGCAGCATTTACAATTGTCAAAATATTTTTTGACTGAAAAATGTTAAGTAAAAGCTATTTAAATTTAAGTTGATACTAATACAGTTGGTTTTGTACTTATTCATTTTTCTGCTAATGACAACTGCATCTGCAACTTGAGAGGGGCATACCTATTGTGTGATAGCCATATATTGATTTATTCACTGTAGGATCATTAGTTTAAAGGGACACTGAACATTTTTTCTTTTGTGATTCAGATAGAGCATGACATTTTAAGCAACTTTCTAATTTACTCCCTCCTATTATCAAATTTTCTTCATTCTCTTGCTATCCTTATTTGAAAAGCAAAAATGTAAGGTTAGATGCCGGCCCATTTTTGGTGAACAACCTGGGTTGTTCTTGCTGATTGGTGGATAAATTCCTCCACCAATAAAAAAGTGCTGTGCAGAGTCTGAACCAAAAAAAAGCTTAGATGCCTTCTTTTTCATATAAAGATAGCAAGAGAATGAAGAAAAATTGATAATAGGCGTAAATTAGAAAGTTGCTTAAATTTGCATGCTCTATCTGAATCACAAAAGAAAAAATTTGGGTTCGATGTCCCTTTAAATATAAAAAAAACCTGAAAACATTTAAAAATTCCATCTTTTTGGGGAAACAAAGAAAAAAAATGCCTTTAGAGGGACCGTCAACATCAAAATTATTGTTGTTTAAAAAGAAAGATAATCCCTTTATTACCCATTCCCCAGTTTTGCAAAACCAACACAGTTATAATAATACACGTTTTTCCTCTCTCATTACCGTGTATCTAAGCTTCTGCTGACTGCCCCTTTATTTCAGTTTTTTTACAGACTTGCATTTTAGCCAATATGTGCTCACTCCTAGGTTACTTCACGTGCATGAACTCAATGTTATCTATATGAAACACATGAACTAATGCCCTCTAGGGGTCAAAATGCATTCATATTAGAGGCAGTCTTCAAAGTCTAAGAAATTAGCATACGAACCTTCTAGGTTTAGCTTTCAACTAAGAATACCAGGAGAACAAAGCAAATGATAAAAGTAAATTGGGAAGTTGTTTAAAATTACATTCCCTATTTAAATATTTAAAGTTTTTTTGGACTTGACTGTCCCTTTAATGAGCCTTGGTATACTATTTCTACATATTATACGGCTTGTGAACTGTATAGGTCAGTATGTATTTTGCCATAGGTGTTGTTAAATAGCTATCACCAACTGATTATTATTTTATTGAATAGTTTGTCATCTGTGGCCATTAGTTTGATTTAGTTTTTTTCTTCACTTTTCTGATTGGTGCTTCATTTGAGTCACAATTAGCATTTGTTACACCTGTTAGCAATCAAAGTTATACTTTATTATCGTATGATTATTACTTCTATCAGGCTGATGTGGGTGTATGATTATCTATTTCACTTACCTTTTTATGATTCATTAGAAAATTATGGGTAATATTATCCATTTAGGGCTCTGCAATACAAAGCTACTCTTTCAGTGGTTTAAATATGAATCTAGAGTCAAGTATTGATGCCAGATGTCAACATTCTTTTAGACCAACCAATCATAAAATCTACTAAAAACACTTGCCCAAAATATAGAATTCTATTAAAGTTTATAATAACCACAACAGAAACAATTTAATACAATGTTTTTTTTATGCAAGATTATCAACAAAGTCCTGCATTGCACAAAGAAAAATAAATTAGCATATTTAAAGGGACAGTACACCTGGTTCAAGATGTTATACAATTTTGCACTGCGTGCAGAATTATTTAACATAAGGATATCTTACCATATGAGAACATTTTTAAACATTTTAACAACTTTTCAATTCACATCCATTAGCAAAATGTGCAGAATCTTTTTATTTGCGCACACTTTCTGAGGCACCAGATCACGTGCAATGTTCACAGACTAGACTGTGCATTTTGGGATTGGCTGATGGCTGTCACATGATGCAGTGGGAAGGGAAACAAAACAAACCGAAATTACTACTGATTTGGAATTCAAACTAAGTGTTTTTCTATTGTCTATTTATTATGCATTTATTGATTATGTTATTATACTGTGTTTGATGGTCTTTTAATACATAATGAGAATCTGTCCTGTTGGGGTTACTTGGGGACTGGAGTTGAGAAACACTGGCTTAATCCCATTTAATAGCATGTGGTGATGCTAATAGGTAACGTGTGAAATTAACTTATTGTGCTCCAAAGCAATCCAGATATGTGTGTATGTCTTTTAAAGTGATTTGAAAAGGGACATTATTTTTATTAGTGTAAAATAGTTTATTATTAATTTACCTTTAAAGGGATAGTAAACCCCCAAATTTTCTTTTATGATTCAGATAGAACATACAATTTAAAACAACTTTCCAATTTAATTATATTATCAAATTTTCTTCATTCTCTTGTTATTCATTGCTGAAGGGACATCATTGCACTACTGACAGGAAGCTGAAAATATCTATTTAGCCAATCACAAGAGACAAATGTGTGCAGGCACCAATTAGCAGCAGCTCCCACTAGTGTATGATATGTGCGTATTCATTTTTAACAAGGGATACTAAGAGAACAAAGCACATTTGAAAATAGAAGTGAATTTGAAAGTGTCTTAAAATGACATGCTCTATCTGAATCATGCAAGTTTAATTTTGACTTTCCTATCCCTTTAATTGATCAAGGAAGTAGCATTGTGATCTGTTTGGTGTTATTGATGGATAATGTCATCCAATACATAACAGTGTCATATATTTAGTTTTCCCCAACTTTTAGCAGGACTATAATACTTTGAAAAGTTTTGTCCTGAGTTTATCTAGTCCTTTAGCTGTGGAGTTAAATAAGTGAATATTGGCCTTGTAAATATGTTGTTAAAGGAATATGAAACCCAAAGATTTTCTTTCATGATTCCGACAGAGCATGTATCCAATTAAAGTAGCATATTGTTGGTCTATCATTTGAAACTCATATAGTAGGTCAAAGTGATATTAAAGGACCAGTAAACACAGCAGATTTGCATAATCAACAAATGCAAGATAACAAGTCAATACAATAGCATTTACTCTGAATTTCAAATGAGTAGTAGATTTTATTCTAACAAGTTTCAAAGTTATGTATATTTCCACTCCCCCTGTACCATGTGATAGCAATCAGCCAATCACAAATGCATATACGTATAGTCTGAGTTCTTGCACATGCTCAGTAGGAGCTGGTGACTCAAAAAAAGTGTAAATTTAAAAGACTGTGCACATTTTTTTTAATGGAGGTAAATTGGAAATTTGTTTAAAATTACATGCTGTATCTGAATCATGAAAATTTAATAAAACCTGAGTGTCCCTTTAAACACTAAATAAATAAATGATAGATAGAATTATATATTCAAAGCAAAGATAAGACGAGAGTTACATTAGTTGTTAAAAATTGAAAAAAATAAGATTTAGTATCTTTAAAATTATGAGTGGTGCCATGTTATAACCTAAGTTATAAAAACAGCTATAATGAGTCACTAGAGTGTGCACACGACTGTGTAGAATATAGCAAAGTATATATCCGTACTTCTGCTTTTAACAGGAATTAGAAATCTATTTTTATTTAAAAAGCAGGAATGTAAAGCTTAGGAGCAGGCCAATTTTTGTTTCAGAACCTGGTTTACAGTTGCTTATTGGTGGCTAAATGTAGCCACCAATAAGCAAGTGCTATCCAGGGTGCTGAACCTAAAATGGCCCGGCTCCTAAGCTTTACATTACTGCTTTTTAAGTAAAGATACCAAGAGAACAAAGAAAATTTGATAATAGTAAATTAGAAAGTTGCTTAAAATTGCATGCTCTATCTGAATCATAGCAAGGTAGTGAGCACGGTGAGCTGTGGACATTATACAGATTCCTGGTTGCACCAGCCGGATTGGATTCCGGTACATACAAGCAGCTGTTTGGGAGAATCTACGTCATCAGACGCATGAACCGGTGGATTGCAGACCGCGCCCCCATACACACATGGCCGAGGAGGGTATGGAGAGCTGACAGGAGGGTAAGAACGCCAGTGACACAGACGGATGTCGGATCCCAGTTAGGATCTTGAGAGCGGAACCCCAGTAAAAGGTCATAGCCTCTACCTTAAGACCGGCCAGGACTGCAGGAGGCAGCGGTAAGAACTTTCCATATATATACCGCTTGTATTGGTGTGAGAAAAGGTTAAAGATATTCATTTGCATTTGAATTGACTCCCAGAAGCTTGAAGCACTAAACGGACATACGCTATACGCCCTATGCACTAGTCATTGTTAAATCCTTTGTCTATCTGAATCATGAAAGAAAAAATTTGGGTTTAGCGTCCCTTTAATTAACTAAAAATAAATGGTTTGAAATGCTACAACCTAGTCTAATAATTTATACTTTTTGTGTTGTGTGTAATCAATGAAGCCTCCCTTCCCCCCCCCTCACATAATGTTATTTTTATATTGCATTTGATAAAAAAGAAAAGTTTATTGATTGACTCTATTTGCTGTTTAATATATATATATATTTGTTTTTGTTTTTTTACATGTTTTATTGTTGCTTTTGTTTATGTTCACCGTTTTTTATTCTAGTTATATATTCGCTGAGGCAGAGAATTGTATTGGCCTCTTGTTAGATTTTTGCCTTGAACAAATCAACAGAATATATTTGTAAGTTTGGGTTCAACTTTTTTTTTTTTCTCAACCACAGTAAGTGTTACTTTTTTAATTATGCAGCTTTGTAACGGTTTCAGGTATAAATATAGATGTGCATATTAATAATACAAAGGAGAAACAACTTCAGATTGATGGTCTGTTCATGCACAGACATGAAGAGGATAATTAAAATGTTGTTACGTTGGTTCCAATTAAAACTCTAGAAGTTAAATTCCAACTAACGAACAGGCAGATGTGCTGACAATATTGATAAATGCTAATGCTGTCAAAAAATGTTCTACCGCAATAGGATAGTAGCACTCAGACTTTACTTATTTGATGAGCATTTTAAAGGGAACAGAAGTAAAATTAAAGGGACGTGTTACTAGAAAGAGATGGAGCATATCTGTAAAAAGGAACAAATTACTTTCTGATTAGAATTCAGGGTCTAGGGGGCGCCATTGAGTAGAAAATGTCTTATATACTGAAAATATACTGATATACTGATGGTGTAATCAATATTTAATGACAATGTCCCACATAATTGAACACAAATGGCTTATATGTCCAAGTTCCCAAAATAATTAAAGGGAAAGTCAACCATAGCGTTTTTGAAACGCTAGGGTTGACTGTTGAAACAAATAAAGGGCACTTTAATTCATGAAGTATACGATACTTCATGCAGAAAGTGCCTTTATTCATTTCAGCCGTTCGCCTCTTAGCCAATAGCCATGCAGTAAATCCGGTTTGGCGCCCATGGGAGCCGGATTTACCGCACAAATATTTGCTAAGAGGTTAAAACGTCACCTCTTAGCAAATAATTTTTTTGCTGTGGGCTTCTGTAGCAGCTAAGAGCGGCGAATGGTTGAAACGAATAAAGGCACTTTCTGCATGAAGTACCTTATACTTCATGAATGTAAGTGCCCTTTATTTGTTTCAACAGTCAACCCGAGCATTTCAAAAACGCTATGGTTGACTTTCACTTTAACGGCAAGAATTGTCACAAATTCCCCCACAGGCTGCTCTCCTCTTTCTCCACATAGGATCTAATAAAACACAAACAAACAAGAAGGCACCTCATAGTGTAGTTCAGTTAACCCCTGCAGGATGAGGGTAAGCATTAATGATTGTAATGAAGTTTGGATGTAAACATTAACAGGAAACATGAAGTCACGTGATCATTCCTGCATCACATGATTCCAATACTAGGATTGGATCCTAAGTGGTTGCCTTCAATGCTAGGCACATACCCCAGTCGGATTTAGTGCAGGAGGGTGCAGGATACCATAACAATGGCGTTAAAGCTCAGTGCTTTTAGGATGTCAGGGAACTTCCTAACAGCATCCAGGGGTTAACTTCATGAGCGATCTCTCCCGAAACAAATGGTACTACCAATGAAAACAGCGGTCCCTTGTGCTGTTAGAAACAGACTGAATGTATATCACTGACTCAGCTCACTGCCCCAGGCATTACAGGATCCATGTTCCTGGTATACCCGGAGCAGTGAGCTGAGTCACTCATATACACTCAGTCTGCTTCTAATAGCACAAGGGAGTGCTGCTTTCATTGGGAGTATCATTTGTTTGGGGAGAGATAGCCCATAAAGTTAATTGATCTGCACTAGGAGGTGTCATCTTGTTTGATTGTGTTTTATTTTATCTGCGAAAAGCTAACTAGAAAGTTGAATGGGATTTTACCATTATCTTACAAGATTTCACCATTTAGGAAGAAAAGAGAGTGACTGTACATGCATGTGTCAAATACACGCTCTCTCGTTAATTCCAGTACAAGCATCCTGATTGGAGCTTTAAAGTAGGTAGGTGCCAAATTTGTTATTCGGATATTTGTTTGTCAAATGAATTCCAAATATTGTTGTTGGTTGCAGCATTCGGCTATTTTTGGTGCCGGATATATTATTGTTAAAGTAAAACACAAGGATTTGTGCAAATCCAGATCTTTGTGTGTTGCACTTTAACACTAATATATACAGTACATGACGAGAATAGCCGAATACTGCTACTTACAGCAATATTTTAAATTTGTCTGACAAATAATATCCGAATAAGGAATTTTTCATATACCTAGTTTAAAGTAGCTCTATGGGTTGTGGTTTCTGAAGAAATTACATTTCTTCAGAAACTGATCAGTCTTGAAAAAGGTCAGAGGAGAGGACCGAAACGCGTAGACAATTCCTGATATCACGGCTCAGATCCTATTGGTAAGCCTATTACCTATTTATTCACTTGTTTTAGCTTTATTGCACCATATACTTTTTATCTTATTTTAGGGCTTTGGATATATTTGCGGATTGCACTTGAGAATCTCCCTAAGAAGAGGTTTTCATCTGACTATCAAGTTGGAAATAAGTTTTAGGACCTCCTTTGGATTACAACCAAATAAGGGATTATTTATATACCTCTGGATACACATCTTTACAGGAAATAGACTATTTCTTTCAGCAACTATTAGTGAATAACTCCACTAAAGGGGTGTAAATACCGAATTATCGAGTAATTGTACCACATCTCCACCAGGTGTACACCTGTTTTTTTGGCCATTTTTTCTCTTTTTTAACATTGTTCACACACTTTTTCTCACGTTCTACACATTTTTTCACACCTTTTTTCACACCTTTTTTTTTCACCTTTTTTTCACCTTTTTTTCATATTTTTTTCATATTTTTACACATTCTTATACACTTCTCACATTTTTTAACACTTTCTTTTTGTCTCATATACATTTTTCATATTTTTAACATTTTTTCATCACACAATTTTACTACACTTTTTTCACACGAACACACACCCCCCCTTTTTATTTTTTAATTTTTTGTTAATTTTTTGCTAATTTTTTGCTATTTTTTGTATTTTTTATATTTTTTATTATATATATATATATTTTTCATCATCCACTTTTTTCATCATCCATTCTTTCAACCTACTGCACATTGGAGCTATCCCCATTGGAGTTATCCCCATTGGACACACTAGGATATACTGGATTGCATGGGAACTATCTGAATTCACAACTTAAAGACTATATCCGGGACATTTTCTACCCTACCCAGTTTATATATATTTTTTTGTTTTAATTTTTTTGTTTTAATTTACTTGTTCTAATATACTTGTGTTTATTAAATTAGGTATACTTTTAAGGTTCTAAGGTTCTTAGTTATTTATTGATTCACTCAGTGCCTATATACTGTAATTTTATACTTATGTGGATAGCTTATTATTTGTAAGTATTTTACATTTTCAACTATAAGGATTTATTAGTATTTTAAATTCTACCTACCCCTTTTTTGCATTTGACATATTTTAGATTTTTTAGGGTCTTACAAGATTTATTAGATTTATTGGGTTCATTTCAATCTCCAATTTTATTATTATTATTCTATTTAATTAACACCTCGTTCCCAACTCCCTATAACCTTCTGATTCCACTCTTCAGCCTATAGACTCTTTGTCCAGAGGACTCTTTGGCGCCCCCCCTCTGCATAATTTTTACTTTATGCCACAACTGCATGCACTTTACATGACTGCTGCAAGTTTGTTTTAACTATTATTTCCTCCTTGGCTATGCACCTGAATTATATAATCCCTAAGGATACTAAACCCACATTTTTTATGTCATGATTCAGATAGAGCATGCAATTTTAAGCAACTTTCTAATTTACTCCTATTATCAATTTTTCTTCGTTCTCTTGCTATCATTATTTGAAAAAGAAGGAATCTAAGCTAAGGAGCCAGCCAATTGTTGGTTTAGTACACTGGACAGCACTTGTTTAATGGTGGGTGCACCAATCAGCAAGCACAACCCAGGTTGTGAACCAAAAATGGGCCGGCTTCTAAACTTACATTCTTGCTTTTCAAATAAAGATAGTAAGAGAATGAAGAAAAATTGATAATACAAGTAAATTAGAAAGTTGCTTAAAATTGCATGCTCTAGCTGAATCATGAAAGAAAAAAAAATTGGGTTCAGTGTTCCTTCTAAGCTATGCTGGAATCCACTACATAGGGATACCCCTCCTAAAGGACTAAGGGCCAGATTACAAGTGGAGCGCTAACAGTTACGCACAAGCAATATCAGGTTTATCGTATTATAAGTTGAAAGTAAACACGATTGCTTGAGCACAATTGAAGTTGACGCGCATCTGAATAGCGTGACCTCCGAGCTCTGGTTAACTGTTTTACTAAACAAAATGGTGTCACAAAACAAATCAAAAATACATTACAAAGTACAGTTACACTCATATATAATCTAATTAAAATTATTAAAAACATATTGCACAAAAAAGTTATAAGGGCTCAAATATATGAGGTCTCAGGTGTTAGAAGGAAAAAAAAAGGCAGGCAAAGGGCTTTAACATAGAGAAACATACATATACCTGTCTAAATATTTATACATATGTATACAGTATATATATTTATATATGTGTGTGTTTAAGTGTTTATAAGTGTGTACATATGAATTTATGTATTTATATCTGTATTTATGTATTTTATAAACTCATACATAAATATGTATGTATACATATATAGACATATATATAAGTGCAATAGTCATATTTAATAAAGTGTTATACTGTGTATTTACAGTAAATATTTCACATTCCAATGTTCTGCACATAGCAGAATATGTTCTATGTATTTATAGCTGTATATATCTAAACCTATATATATCTAAACCTATATACCATCAGATATATGTAGAAATATGTATTTAGGAATAAAAATAACATTCTGCTATGTGACTGAAATATTCATATTTTCATGTCAGGTTAGCGCACTCGAGAAAATGTTTTGTGTGCGAGTGTTAAATTTTTCCCCACTTTTTTTGCTCTATTGACTTCTATGGGGGAATACGTTAATGCGCTCACAAAACATTTTTTGCGTGCATTGGGTTAGCGCACAAGTGAAAACTTTGTACTTTCAACTTGTAATATAAGCACTACCCGACAAGCGCAAAAAGCTTACTTCTAGTGTAGTTAGCAAGCAACGCTCCACATGTAATCTAGCCCTTATTTCCTTCTTTGCATACTTGAGTAGAGTTTTGCTTATTGGTATACTTATTTACTTTTAATATTGTTTGTTTGATTAATACATTTTTAATTGATTGCTTCACACTTTGAGATCTCCTACTCCTTATATATAGTGATGTCGCGAACTTAAAATTTTCGGTTAGCGAACGGCGGACTCGAACTTCCGCGAACCGCCATTGAATTCAATAGGCAGGCGAACTTTAAAACCTACAAGGACTCTTTCTGGCCACAATAGTGATGTAAAAGTTGTTTCAAGGTTACTAACACCTGGACTGTGGCATGCTGGAGGGGGATCCTTGGCAAAACTCCCATGTAAAATTACATAGTTTATGCAGAGTCTGGTTTTAACCCATAAAGGGCCTAAATCAACTAACATTCCCAAATTGTTTGCAATAACGTGCTTTAAAACATCATGATGTCGTATCTATCATGTAGTGTAAGGGTTACGGCCGCATCACAGTGACAGAGCAAACTCTAAGTGTAACGCAGTGCAATCAACCGCAAACAGTCCACTTGCAGAACCACAAGATAGGTAGATTTGATAGATAGATACATAGATTACATAGCTCAATCGATGCAATATACATATGATCAATACACTGTACATAGCTCAATAGATGCAATATACATTTGATAGATACGAATTACATCGATCAATAGATGCAATATACATTTGATAGATACGAATGTTATCGAATCAAAGATGCAATATACATTTTATAGATACGAATGACATCAACCAAAATATGTAATATACATTTTATAGATACGAATGACATCAACCAAAATATGTAATATACATTTTATAGATACGAATTACATCGATCAAAAGATGCAATCTACATTTGATCGATACGTTTGCTAGTTCGATCGATTTGATATATAAATAAATCGATTTGAAATATATATCATTTCCCTGACAGAGTATAACAATAAGACACGTGGTCTGTGACCCGTGGTGTGTAAAGTAGTACTATTCTTAACATTTTACTACAACCTGTTACACCCCTATCGGTTGAGGTCTATATGGCCTTCATTTTTGGAACCGGGAGATGGAAGAAGATAATTGTTCTGTCCTCTTACTTCAAATTTGTCAGAAACACAAGTGGCTGTCTCAAAACAGTCTGGACAGAAGATAGATCGATCGATAAGATAGATAGATATACATAGATTGATAGTTAAATAGAATCAATAGAAGAAAAATAGATAGATTTTTTAGATATATAATTACCCTGATAAAGTCTAATAATTAAACATGCGGTCTTGGACCCAACTAGGTTGTGTTAAGTAGTACTATTCTTCGCACTTTCAGCCCTGTAACTCCCCCTATTGGTGGATGTCTATATGGCGGTTATGATTACCCTGACAAAGTATAAAAACAAGACACGCGGTCTGGGACCCATGGTAATTTTGTTGTGTTAAGTAAAACTTTTCTTATCACTTGAATCCCTCTTACCCACCCTTTTGTTGGAGTTCTATATGGCCTGCATGATTAGCCTGACAAAGTATAATAAGAAAACATCTGGTCTGGGACCCATGGTAACTAGGTTGTGTTTAAGTAGTACTATTCTTAGAACTGTAATCCCTGTTACTCCCCCTATCAAGGGCGGTCTATATGGCCTGCATGATTACCTTGTCAAAGTATAACAACAAGACACACGGTGTTGGACCCATGGTAACTAGCTTGTGTTAATTAGTACTTTTCTTAGCACTTTAATCCCTGTTACCCCCCCTATCGGGGGAGGTCTATATGGCCTGCCTGATTACCCTGAAAAAATATAATAATAAGACATGCGGTCTGGGACCCATGTTAACTAGGTTGTGTTTTAAGTAGTACCATTCTTAGCACTTTAATCTCTGTAACTCCCCCTATTTGGGGAGGTCTATACGGCCTGGATGATAACCCATACAAAATATAATAATAAGACATCTGCTCTGGGTCTTGGACCCATGTTAACTATGTAGTGTTAAGTAGTAATGTCCTTAGCATTTTAATAGCTGCTACTCACCCTATCGGTGGCGGTCTATATGGCCTGCATGATTACCCTTACAAAATATAATAACAAAACATGCGGTCTGGGACCCATGGTAACTAGGTTGTGTTAAGTATTACTCTTCTTAGCATTTTAATACCTGTTACTCACCCTATCATGGGAGGTCTATACGGCCTGCATGATTACCCATACAAAATATAATAAGACATCTGCTCTGGGTCTGTGACCCATGGTAACTAGGTTGTGTTAATTAGTACTGTTCTTAGCATTTTAATACCTGTTACACCCTTTTGGGGGAGGTCTATATGGCCTGCATGATTACCCTGACAAAGTATAACAACAAGACACGCGGTGTGGGACCCATGGTAACTAGCTTGTGTTAATTAGTACTGTTCTTAGCATTTTAATACCTGTTACTCACCCTATCTGGGGAGGTCTATATGGCCTGCATGATTACCCTTACAAAATACAATAACAAGACATGCGGTCTGGCACCCATGGTAACTAGGTTGTGTAAAGTAGTACTCTTCTTAGCATTTTAATACCTGTTACTCACCCTATCTGGGGAGGTCTATATGGCCTGCATGATTACCCTAACAAAATATAATAATAAGACATATGCTCTAGGACCCATGGTAACTTTGTGTTAAGTAGTACTGTTCTTAGCATTTCAATACCTGTTACTCACCCTATTGGTGGAGTTCTATATGGCCTGCATGATTACACTTACAAAATATAATAACAAAACATATGCTCTGGGACCCATGGTAACTAACTAGGTTGTGTTAAGTAGTACTGTTCTTAGCAGTTTAATACCTGTTACAACACCGAATGGTGGCAGGTCTATCTGGCCTTCATGATTAGCCGCACCCAAACCCAAAAAAAAGCCAAGCTGTCTTAGACTAACACCCATGGCTAACTCGGTTGTTTCAATTAGTACTATTCTTAGCACTTTCATCCCTGTTACTTTCAGGCCTCTTGGGGGTGGTCTACATGGCCATCATGATTAGCTTAACAAAATACTACAATCCATTAGCCGCACCCAAACCAAAAAAAAGCCAAGCGGTCTTGGATTAACACCCATGGCTAACTCGGTAGTTTCAAGTAGTACTATTCTTCGCACTTTCATCTCATCATCCCTGTTACTTCCAGGACTCTCGGTGGTGGTCTACATGGCCATCATGATTAGCCTAACCAAATACTACAATCCAACCTTGGCTCAGTCTTCATAAGGCCCTTCATTGGCTGTATTTTGGTAGTACTGTTCTTATTAGTTTAATAGCTGATACAACACCGAATGGTGGCAGCTCTATATGGCCTGCATGATTAGCCGCACCCAAAACAGAAATAAATCCAAGAGGTCTTGGATTAACACCCATGGCTAACTCATTTGTTTCAAGTAGTACTATTCTTAGCACTTTCATGTCATCATCCCTTTTACTTCCAGGCCTCTCGGTGGTGGTCTACATGGCCATCATGATTAGCCTAACCAAATACTACAATGCAATTCAATGGCACTAGGAGACTGAATACTGACAGTCAAAAAAGTGATGATTGACAATTTTTGCAATACTGTTAAAAGAAATATGATTGCTGGAAATAATTGGCTAGGTGGGCCTGGCACACAGGCTCCAAGGCAGGAGGAAAATGCAATTCAATGGCACGAGCAAACTGAGGATTCAGAACAACTATTACCAAAAAATTTAATTTTTAATTATTAAGAATACTGTGACAACAAATATGATTGGTGTAAATATTTGGAAAGTCGGCCGGGCACACAGGCTGCCAGGCAGGAGGAAAATGCAATTCAATGGCACTAGGAGACTGAATACTGACAGTCAAAAAAGTGATGATTGACAATTTTTGCAATACTGTTAAAAGAAATATGATTGCTGGGAATAATTGGCTAGGTGGGCCTGGCACACAGGCTGCAAGGCAGGAGGAAAGTGCAATTCAATGGCACGAGCAAACTGAGGATTCAGAACAACTATTACCAAAAATTTAAATTTTTAATTATTAAGAATACTGTGACAACAAATATGATTGGTGTAAATATTTGGAAAGTCGGCCAGGCACACAGGCTGCCAGGCAGGAGGAAAATGCAATTCAATGGCACTAGGAGACTGAATATTTGCAGTCCAAAAAATTATGATTTTTATTTTTTATATACTGTTACAAGAATTATGATTGGTGCCACTAATTGGCTAGTTGGGCCTGGAAAACACGCTGGCAGGCAGGAGGAAAGTGCAATTCAATGGCACAAGCAAACTGATGAATCACAAGCGATCAATTTGGAATTTTAAAGATTAACAATACTTTTACTAGGATTGGTGGCACTAATTGGCTAGTTTGTGCCTGGCACACAGGCTGCCAGGCAGGAGGAAACTGCAATTCAATGGCACTAGTAGACTGAATATTTGCAGTCCAAAAAATTATGATTTTTAATTTTTTTGATACTGTTACAAGAATTATGATTGGTGCCTGGCACACAGGCTGCCAGATATGAGTCGTGGCTGGTAGGTAGGGCAGCAATTTAACACAGTATGCTGTGTAAGTGACAAAAACACAGGC
This sequence comes from Bombina bombina, assembly GCF_027579735.1. NCBI lineage: Eukaryota > Metazoa > Chordata > Amphibia > Anura > Bombinatoridae > Bombina > Bombina bombina. The sequence continues at coordinate 883,912,769 of NC_069502.1, forward strand.
CTGATAGAAAATTAAGTTAGATTGCACTAGCAAAATATTTTAAAATTTTAGATTTTAATATTAAAATTATGTTAAGAAGTGCAATGCACATATGAGTGGTCGCACTGGCCTGCTGCTACGTAGGGTAGCAATTAACAACAGTATGCTGTGTAAGTCAGATAGACAGTTAGACACAGGCCTGATAGAAAATACAATTAGATTACACTAGAATAATGATTTAAAGACTTTTTTGGGGAATTTAAAGAAAAAGGTTAAGCACATACATATGAGTCGTGGCTGATAGCCTTGGAAGGGCAGCTATTAAAAACAGTAGACTCTGTAAGTCAGATACACACACGCCTGATAGAAAATACTATTAGATTACACTAGAAAAATGATTTAAATTATTTTTTTGGGGGGGAAATTAAAAAAAGGTTAAACACATATGAGTCGTGGCTCATAGACTAGGGAGGGCAGCAAGTAAACACAGTAGGCTCTGTATGTCAGCAAAACACACAGGCCTGATAGAAAATTATATTAGATTACACTATCAAAAAAATTTAAACTTTTTTTTTTTTTATATTTAAATTAAGGTGAAGAAGATATGAGTGGTGGCTGCCTGGCACAGACCAATTATCCAAAAGACTGAAAAAGACTGAAAAAAAATGAGGTATATTAATGCTGAGTGAGCCTGACAGACCCAGGCCTGATAGAAAATGTAATTAGATTAAACTAGCAAAATTATTATTATTATTTTTTTTAAAATTTAAAATAATGTTATAAACGGATATTACCACTGGTGGCTGGCACAGAGCAATGAACCAGAGTATATGCTGTGTGACACAGGCCTGATAGAAAATGAAAAAAAATTACACTAGCAAAATAATTTAAAATTTTGGTTAGTTAAATTTAAACTAATGTTATTAGGGAGATATCAGTGGTGGCAGTAATCACAGCATATGCTGTGAGCCTTACACACAGGCTAAAAGCCAGGCAAATGCTAATAAAAATACGGAAAAAATCGGCACAAAATATAGCCCTAAAAAGGGCTTTTTGGGGTGCTGTCCTTGCAGCAGAGATGAGTGGAGTCCTTCTGGACTGTAGTGGACACTAAATACACTAGCCTAGCTATGTATTTCCCTATAATGTCAGGAGCACAAACACAACACGTCCTCTCACTAAGAAAGCAAGGTCGTTATGAGTCTAAAATGGCGGCTTCCGAGTAGCTGGGAGGGTTTGTGAGGGAGTGTCTGATGTTGATTGGCTCTAATGTGTCAGACGGCTGTGACATACAGGGTCAAAGTTTCCTCAATGATGACACATAGGGGGCGGATCGAACATCGCCATGTGTTCGCCCGCAGTCGGGAACGCGAACAAGCTATGTTCGCTGTGAACCGTTCGCGGGCGAACAGTTCGGGACATCACTACTTATATATTGGTTTGCTTAAAAAAAAAAACAATTGCCCTGTATGAGTTTGTACTTTTTGTTTTCTCTTTTTTGTTAGAATTTTTTCTTTCAGACCTTCCGCTCTCAATACTCTGTGGCATTTTATGAATTTCTGTGGAGCTGGTTTGTGTGTTAAAAATAATAAATAAAATAAAAAATATTTATATATATATATCATTATATACAACCCCAAGTCCGAAAAAGTTGGGACAGTATGGTAAAGGCAAAGAAACACACAAAAAGAGTAATTTAAAAATTCTATTCAACTTGCATCTGTGGATGCAGCGGCTAATGGTGTTGACTGACAAAAGTTTACCAAAGTATTCAAAAGTCCATGCCAGGATATCCATTACAGACTTATGACAGTTTTTGAGACAGTGACATCTGAGGGATCGGAAATCACACGCATTCAGAAGTGGTTTTTGGCCTTGTCCTTTACGCACCGAGATTTGACCAGATTCCTTGAATCTTTTAATTATATTGTGCACTGTAGAAGGGGAAATGTCCAAAATCCTACCAATTTGTCTTTAGGGAATGTTGTTCTCAAAGTGTTGGAATATTCGTGGACGCATACCTTGGCAGATTGGCGAGCCTCGACCCATCCTTGCTCTTGAAGGACTAATCCTTTTTTTGGAGGCTCCTTATATACTATGATTATACGATTGTCTCACCTGTTTCACATCACCTTCTTAATTCAACTTGTCACATCGCTAATAGTCCTAAATTGCACCTGTCTCAACTTTTTTGGAATGTGTTGCAGTCATCAGATTTGAAATGAGTGTCATTAAATGCACAAAGTAAAACATCAAATAAGGTGTTAATAATGTGTTTTCAATATAGTACATGGTCAACTGAATTTTCAAATTACTCTTTTTGCTTGTTTTTTTGCATTATCCATACTGTCCCTTTTTCGGAATTGGGGTTGTTTATATATACTGTATATATATATATATATATATATATATATATATATATATATATATATATATATATCAGATAGATATAAGCCCGCTATGGGTGCTGACTTCTTAGATCATCTCGTCTGAGCGCACAGACAGAATTTGTTCATTGGTTGAGCATTTGTAGATCCTAATTGGACTGTCTCTAGCTTATTGCTTTATATACTTTCTATATGGTGCTTTGTCCAATCAGGGGCGCGATCCGATATAGATCGTAGTTTGCGGCGCAAGCGAGGGAACCCCCGCCGCCCGTAGTTTCAGCTCGCAACTCGAGCTATCCCATATACGGCGCCGTCAGAGGCTAAAGTGCCGTAAGTCTGACAAACCAGCGATGTCCAGAAATCTGCGTAAGTACAAATTTCTGGAGTCGCCAGTGACTTACGGCACTTTAGAAACTGCCGGCGCCTACAAAACCTGACTAAGTTATAAAATCACCAGTACTGTCTAACACGCCTCCCAAACATAGCCCGACACGTCTAACCCTCTATCCGCTATCCCCCCTCACTATCCTAACAATAAAAAATGTATTAACCCCTAAACCGCCGCTCCCGGACCCCGCCGCCACCTAATAAAGTTATTAACCCCTAAACCGCCGCTCCCGGACCCCGCCGCCAGCTATATTAAATCTATAACCCCCTAATGTGAGCCCCTACCCTGCCGCCATCTACCTTACCTACCCCCTAAAGTGAGCCCCTTACACCACCGTCATCTACCTTACCTACCCCCTAAAGTGAGCCCCTTACACCGCCGCCATCTACCTTACCTACCCCCTAAAGTGAGCCCGTTACACCGCCGCCATCTACCTTACCTACCCCCTAAAGTGAGCCCCTACCCCGCCGCCATCTACCTTACCTACCCCCTAAAGTGAGCCCCTTACACCGCCGCCATCTACCTTACCTACCCCCTAAAGTGAGCTCCTACCCCGCCGCCATCTATTTTAAAAATATTAACCCCTAATTTAATCCCCCTACACCGCCGCCACCTATATTAAACACATTAACCCCTAATCTAATCCCCCTACACCGCCGCCAGCTATATTAACTATATTAACCCTAATTATATTAGGGTTAATATAGTTAATATAGTTATTATATTATATATATTAACTATATTAACCCTAATTATATTAGGGTTAATATAGTTAATATCGTTATTATATTATATATATTAAAAGTATAATAACCCTATCTAACTCTTCATCCGATCCGGGCGATGTCTTCAATCAAGCGGCAGAGAAGTCTTCTTCCATCCGGCGATGTCTTCAATCAAGCGGCAGAGAAGTCTTCTTCCATCCGGGCGATGTCTTCAAGCAAGCGGCAGAGAAGTCTTCTTCCATCCGGCGATGTCTTCAAGCTAAGCGGCATTTTCAATCTTCTTTCTTCGCTCCTCCGCCGCGGAGCATCCATCCGGCACGACGACTGAACGAGGAATGAGGTACCTTTAAATGACGTCATCCAAGATGGCGTCCGTCGGAATTAATCGGAATTAAGGTAGAAAAATCTGATTGGCTGATTGAATCAGCCAATCAGATTCAAGTTCAATCCGATTGGCTGAACCAATCAGCCAATCGGATTGAACTTGAATCTGATTGGCTGATTCAATCAGCCAATCAGATTTTTCTACCTTAATTCCGATTGGCTGATAGAATCCTATCAGCCAATCGGAATTCGACGGACGCCATCTTGGATGACGTCATTTAAAGGTACCTCATTCCTCGTTCAGTTGTCGTGCCGGATGGATGCTCCGCGGCGGAGGAGCGAAGAAAGAAGATTGAAGATGCCGCTTTGCTTGAAGACATTGCCGGATGGAAGAAGACTTCTCTGCTGCTTGCTTGAAGACATCGCCCGGATGGAAGAAGCCTTCTCTGCCGCTTGATTGAAGACATCGCCCGGATGGAAGAAGACTTCTCTGCCGCTTGATTGAAGACATCGTACGGATCGGATGAAGAGTTCTACCCGGCTGGGTGAAGACAAGGTAGGGAGATCTTCAGGGGGGTAGTGTTAGTTTTATTTAAGGGGGGTTTGGGTGGGTTTAGAATAGGGGTATGTGGGTGGTGGGTTGTAATGTTGGGGGGTGGTATTGTGTTTTTTTTTACAGGCAAAAGAGCTGTTTTCTTTGGGGCATGCCCCGCAAAAGGCCCTTTTAAGGGCTGGTAAGGTAAAAGAGCTGTTAACTTTTTTAATTTAGAATAGGGTAGGGAATTTTTTTTTATTTTGGGGGGCTTTATTATTTTATTAGGGGGCTTAGAATAGGTGTAATTAGCTTAAAAATCTTGTAATCTTTTTTTATTTTTTTGTAATTTAGTGTTTTTTTTGTAATTTAGTTTAGTTTATTTAATTGTATTTTAGTTTAGATATTTGTAGTTTATTTAATTTATTGATAGTGTAGGTGTATTTGTAACTTAGGTTAGGATTTATTTTACAGGTAAATTGGTAATTATTTTAACTAGGTAGCTATTAAATAGTTATTAACTATTTAATAGCTATTGTACCTAGTTAAAATAAATACCAAGTTACCTGTAAAATAAATATAAACCCTAAAATATTTACAATGTAATTATTAATTACATTGTAGCTATCTTAGGGTTTATTTTATAGGTAAGTATTTAGATTTAAATAGGAATATTTTAATTAATAATATTATTATTAATTAGATTTATTTTAATAAGAATTTAGTTAGGGATGTTAGAGTTAGATATGGTTATTATACTTAATATATATATAATATAATAACGATATTAACTATATTAACCCTAATATAATTAGGGTTAATATAGTTAATATATATAATATAATAACTATATTAACTATATTAACCCTAATATAATTAGGGTTAATATAGTTAATATAGCTGGCGGCGGTGTAGGGGGATTAGATTAGGGGTTAATGTGTTTAATATAGGCGGCGGCGGTGTAGGGGGATTAAATTAGGGGTTAATATTTTTAAAATAGATGGCGGTGGGGTAGGAGCTCACTTTAGGGGGTAGGTAAGGTAGATGGCGGCGGGGTAGGGGCTCACTTTAGGGGGTAGGTAAGGTAGATGGCGGCGGGATAGGGGCTCACTTTAGGGGGTAGGTAAGGTAGATGGCGGCGGGGTAGGGGCTCACTTTAGGGGGTAGGTAAGGTAGATGGCGGCGGGGTAGGGGCTCACTTTAGGGGGTAGGTAAGGTAGATGGCGGCAGTGTAAGGGGCTCACATTAGGGGGTATGTAATGTAGCTGGCAACGGTGTATGGGGATCACATTAGGGGGTTATACTTTTAATGTAGGTGGTGGCGGGTCCGGGAGCGGCGGTTTAGGGGTTAAATACTTTATTAGGGATTGCGGCGGGGGATCGCGGTTGACAGGTAGATAGACATTGCGCATGCGTTAGGTGTTAGGTTTTATTTAGCAGGTAGTTTAGGGAGTTACGGGGCTCCAATACACAGCGTAAGGCTTACTACGGCTGCATTTTGTGGCGAGGTGAAAATGGAGTAAGATTTCTTACGCTGTATATTGGATACCAAACTGCGCGGGTTTGGTATACCTGTCTATGGCCCAAAAAACTACGGGCGAAGGCAGAAATATACGAGCGTAACTTCTAGGTTATGCCGTATATAGGATACCAAACCCGCGCGAAATTCGGCGTCGCCGGCTTTTGCGGGCGACGCTGCATATCGGATCGGGCCCAAAGTTTCAATTTTCCTCTCTGAGGCTTGTCTGATATATATATATATACATTTTATGCCCAATTTCATTCTTTGTTTATTTTGGAACTAAAAAGTACTTTCTAAATATAATTGATATAAAAAGTACTATACTCACATTTTTTTTAATGGTTTAACCCCTTAACGGCACACGTCGTACAGGGTACGTCATACACAAACTGGTCTTTAAAGACCAACGACGTACCCTGTACGTCATTAGGGCTGGATTGCTTGCAGCCGCTTTCAAGGTATTGCCGTGATGCCTCGATATTGAGGCATCACTGCAATACCTTTTTAACACACTGATGCAGAGAGAGCCACTCTGTGGCCCTCTCTGCATTGGCCAACGATGGTGCGATCGTTGGTGGGTGGGAGCAGCTGCAGGGAGGCGGGTGGGCGGCCATCGCTGGGGGAATGATGTCAGAGTGGGGCGGGATCACGTGCGTGGGTGCCGGGAGTGCGCACTGAAGTGGGCGCGGCAGCGGAGGCAGGAGCGGGCACGGGGGAAGGAGCGGGTGGGAGCCCTACACTATGGGAAGGAGGGAGAGAGGAGGAGGGGACATTTTTTATCTAAGGGTCCTGGGAGGGGATGGGGGTTGGTTATTGACGGGGGAAGCTACACTACAGAAAAATAATAAATAAATAAATAAAATAAAAATATATATTTTTTAATTTGTATGCAAACTGGGTAATGGCAGACCGCTGCCAGTACCCAAGATGACAGACAATAAGGTAGAGGGGGAGGGTTAGAGAGCTGTTTGGGGGGGATCAGGGAGGTTGGGGGCTAAGGGGGGATCCTACACAGCAGAATATGTATTTAAAAAAAGAAAAGAAAAAAAAAGCCTTTTATTTTAGTACTTAAGATGGCAGGGACAATTGTGGGGTGAGGGAGGGAAGAGAGCTGTTTGAGAGGGGTCAGAGAGGGATCAGGGGGTGGGATGTGTCAGGTTGGAGGCTGATCTCTCCTCTAAAGCTAAAATTAACCCTACAAGCTACCTAATTAAACCCTTCACTGCTGGGCATAATACAAGTGTGCTGCGCAGCGGCATTTAGCAGCCTTCTAATTACCAAAAAGCAATGCCAAAGCCATATTTGTCTGCTATTTCTGAACAAAGGAGATCCCAGAGAAGCATTTACAACCATTTGTGTCATAATTGTACAAGCTGTTTGTAAATAATTTTGGTGTGAAATCTAAAGTTTGTAAAAAAGTGAACATTTGTTTTATTTGATCACATTTGGCGGTGAAATGGTGGCATGAAATATACCAAAATGGGCCTAGATCAATACTTTGGGTTGTCTACTACACTACACTAAAGCTAAAATTAACCCCACACGCTCCCTACAAGCTCCCTAATTAACCCCTTCACTGCTGGGCATAATACACGTGTGGTGCACAGCAGCATTTAGCGGCTTTCTAATTACCAAAAAGTAATGCCAGAGCCATATATGTCTGCTATTTCTGAACAAAGGGGATCCCAGAGAAGCATTTACAACCAGTGAGAAACCTGAATTTTGTGAAAAAGTTTGTGAAAAAGTGAACATATGTTTTTATTTGATCGCATTTGGCAGGGTGAAATGGTGGCATGAAATATACCAAAATGGGCCTAGATAAAAACTTTTGGTTGTCTACTAAAAATATATATACATACATGTCAAGGGAAATTCAGGGATTCCTAACAGATATCAGTGTTACAATGTAACTATCGCTAATTTTGAAAAAAAAAAAATTGTTTGGAAATAGCAAAGTGCTACTTGTATTTATTGCCCTATAACTTGCAAAAAAAAGCAAAGAACATGTAAACATTGGGTATTTCTAAACTCAGGAAAAAAATTAGAAACTATTTAGCATGGTTGTTTTTTGGTGGTTGCAGATGTGTAACAGATTTTGGGGGTCAAAGTTAGAAAATGTGTGTTTTTTTTCCATTTTTCATCATATTTTATAAATTTTTTTAAAGTAAATTATAAGATATGATGAAAATTATGGTATCTTTAGAAAGTCCATTTAATGGCGAGAAAAACGGTATATAATATGTGTGGATACAGTAAATGAGTAAGAGGGAAATTACAGCTAAATACAAACACTGCAGAAATGTGAAAATAGCCCTGGTCCTTAAGGGTAAGACGAATGAAACTATTATTATTTTTTTAGATACTGGAAGGGACACTAAACCCAAATTTTTTCTTTAATGATTCAGTTAGAGCATGCAATTTTAAGCAACTTTCTAATTTACTCCTATTATCATTTTTTCTTCTTTCTCTTGCTATTATTATTAAAAAAGCAAGAATGTGATGCATAGGAGCCGGCCCATTTTTGGTTGAGAACCTGGGTTATGCTTGCTTACTGGTGGGTAAATGTAATCCTCCAATAAGCAAACGCTATCCATTGTGCTGAACCTAAAATGGGCTGGCTGCTAAGATTTACATTCCTGCTTTTCAAATAAAAATAGCACAAAGAAGAATTGATAATAGGAGTAAATTAGAAAGTTGTTTAAAATGTCATGCTAAAATGACAGTAAAGTCATAAATACACATTCATGATGATGATTTAGATTTAGCATTTAATTTTAAACAACTTTCCAATTTACGTTTATTATTTAATTTGCTTCCTTCTCTTGTTATCCATTGTTGAAAGGTTTATCTAGTAATGCTCAAGAGCAGCAAAGAACCTATTTTTCAGCTGCTGATTGGTGGCTGCACATATATACCAATTGTCATTGGCTCACCCATGTGTTCAGTTAGAAACCAGTAGTGCATTGTTGCTCCTTCAAAAAAATGATACCAAGAGAATGAAGCAAATTTGATAATAGAAGTAAACTGGAAAGTTGTTTAAAATTGTATGTTCTATCTGAGTCATGAAAGACAATGTTGGGGTTTCATTTCCCTTTAAATAGAAATTTGCAGTTGTTATTATATAATGTAGTTTAACATAAACATATACTTTTGTCCTTCTTTCTTCAGAATGTGCTCATGTGGATTGAAATTGACAGTAATCGCCATTATAACTTCAATCTCATTTTCAGTTACTCAATGAGAAAGGCTTAATGCCCCACTGAGATTTCTGTATTTTCTGGAATATATCATAATTATGAAATAAAAACAGCATTTGCATTGTCTTACAAATCTACATATCATATTTCATTTAATCTGGTCGTTAAGGGATTGTCTGGGTATAATAGCGTGGGTCTTGCTGGGAGCAGCAAGACAGCGCTATTAGAGCCTCCCTCCCTCTGGCAGGCTTGCTAAAATGGTGCAATCTCGCCAAAATGGTGCAGCCTCATAGAAAGACCATACTTTCTTTTATGGTCATTAAGGGGTTACAGGGATGTCATATATCAGCAGTTAAGCACTGCACTTCTGACAAAATAGTTGGCTTGTTTTTTTGACATACAATAATTTCTGAACATCTGACATCATAGTCACTGTATTTTTCCAGCAATCACAATCACAAACTGCTTTTACCAATAATACCCCTCAAGCACAAAATTGTTATATCTTTTAAACAAAACATACTATTTGCCTTGTTGACCATGCAATATCTTATTTAAAACATTTGAGTGCAATGGATTAATCCATTTTACTGTATTAGTGTAAAAGTGTTTATCATTCTTTTTTAACTGAGCAGTTATTTTTTAAAAAGCCATGCTGGTGAAACGTACGTTGGATTTGTTATAGAAAGTGTCTCACAAAGTGGGGTATAAAGAGGTCTCACAATGGCTAGAAAAACACTCTATGAACACTTTTCATGAGCTGAGGGATCAGTGATGATTAAATATTAAGCATATATGTTATATAGCTGAGTGTTTAATACCCCAAGTATGTTTTTATAAATCACAGAAGAAGAGTATTTAGTTTTCTCCATTTGGTTACTTTATGTAATTCATATATGATATCACTGAGAGCTAGTTAAAGGGACACTGTACCCAAATTTTTTCTTTCATGATTCAGATAGAGCATGACATTTTAAGCAACTTTCTAATTTACTCCTATTATCAAATTTTCTTTGTTCTCTTGGTATCTTTATTGTAAATGCAAGAATGTAAGTTTAGATGCCGGCCCATTTTTGGTGAACAACCTGGGTTGTCCTTGCTGATTGGTGGATAAATTCATCCACCAATATAAAAGTGCTGTCCAGAGTTCTGAACCCCAAAACAAATCTTAGATGCCTTCTTTTTCAAATAAAGATAGCAAGACAATGAAGAAAAATTGATAATAGGAGTAAATTAGAAAGTTGCTTAAAATTGCATGCTATATCTGAATCACTAAAGAAAAAAATTTGGGTTCAGTGTCCCTTTAAGCTCTGAAAAGTGTGAGTAATATTCAAGCCATGCTGTAGTATTGCAGTATTACGCTATGATAGGTACCTGTGTCTCCTTTTCTGTTTTCTTTGAGGAAGTTCCCTTTCTTAACATAGTAACATAGAAACATAGAATTTGATGGTAGATAAGAACCAAAAAGGCCCACCAAGTCTACCCATATTACATTTTTTTTTTTTAGGATAGCCTTATTCATGTCCCAGGCATTTTTTAATTCCTTTACAGTCTTTCGGCTAGATTTAGAGTTCTGCGGCCAAAGGGGTGCGTTAGCTACGCGTGCTTTTTTTTCCCCGCACCTTTTAAATACCGCTGGTATTTAGAGTTCACAGAAGGGCTGCGTTAGGCTCCAAAAAAGGAGCGTATAGCATATTTACCGCAACTGCAACTCTCAATACCAGCGGTGTTTACGGACGCGGCCAGCTTCCAAAATGTGCTCGTGCACGATTCCCCCATAGGAAACAATGGGACAGTTTGAGCTGAAAAAAAACCTAACACCTGCAAAAAAGCAGCGTTCAGCTCCTAACGCGGCCCCATTGTTTCCTATGGGGAAACACTTCCTAAGTCTGCACCTAACACTCTAACATGTACCCCGAGTCTAAACACCCGTAACCTTACACTTATTAACCTCTAATCTGCCGCCGCCGCTATCGCTGACCCCTGCATTTTATTATTAACCCCTAATCTGCCGCTCCGTACACCGCCGCAACCTACGTTATCCCTATGTACCCCTAATCTGCTGCGCCTAACACCGCCGACCCCTATATTATATTTATTAACCCCTAATCTGCCGCCCCCAACGTCGCCGCTACCTACCTACACTTATTAACCCCTAATCTGCCGACCGCACCTCACCGCTACTATAATAAAGTTATTAAACCCTAATCCGCCTCACTCCCGCCTCAATAACCCTATAAGAAATAGTATTAACCCCTAATCTGCCCTCCCTAACATCGCCGACACCTAACTTCAATTGTTAACCCCTAATCTGCCAACCGGATCTCGCCGCTACTCTAATAAATGGATTAACCCCTAAAGCTAAGTCTAACCCTAACACTAACACCCCCCTAAGTTAAATATAATTTAAATCTAACGAAATAAATTAACTCTTATTAAATAATTTATTCCTATTTAAAGGTAAATACTTACCTGTAAAATAAACCCTAATATAGCTACAATATAACGAATAATTATATTGTAGCTATTTTAGGATTAATATTTATTTTACAGGCAACTTTGTATTTATTTTAACCAGGTACAATAGCTATTAAATAGTTAAGAACTATTTAATAGCTAAAATAGTTAAAATAATTACAAAATTACCTGTAAAATAAATCCTAACCTAAGTTACGATTAAACCTAACACTACACTATCAATAAATTAATTAAATACAATACCTACAAATAACTACAATTAAATAAACTAACTAAAGTACAAAAAATAAAAAAGAGCTAAGTTACAAAAAATAAAAAAATATTTACAAACATTAGAAAAATATTACAACAATTTTAAACTAATTACACCTACTCTAAGCCCCCTAATAAAATAACAAAGACCCCCAAAATAAAAAAATGCCCTACCCTATTCTAAATTAAAAAAGTTCAAAGCTCTTTTACCTTACCAGCCCTGAAAAGGGCCCTTTGCGGGGCATGCCCCAAAGAATTCAGCTCTTTTGCCTGTAAAAAAAACCATACAATACCCCCTCCCCCAACATTACAACCCACCACCCACATACCCCTAATCTAACCCAAACCCCCCTTAAATAAACCTAACACTAAGCCCCTGAAGATCTTCCTACCTTATCTTCACCATGCCAGGTTCACCGATCCGTCCTCCGAAGTCTTGATCCAAGCCTCCGAAGTCTTCATCCAAGCCCAAGCGTGGGCTGGCGATCCATAATCCGGCTGAAGTCTTCTATCAAGCGGCGGCTGAAGAGGTCCAGAAGAGGCTCCAAAGTCTTCATCCTATCCGGGAAGAAGAGGAGATCCGGACCGTCAACCATCTTGATCCAAGCGGCATCTTCTATCTTCATTCGATGACGAACGACTCCATCTTGAAGATCTCCGGCGCGGATCCATCCTCTTCTTCCGACGTCCAACTGAAGAATGAAGGTTCCTTTAAGGGACGTCATCCAAGATGGCATCCCTCGAATTCCGATTGGCTGATAGGATTCTATCAGCCAATCGGAATTAAGGTAGGAAAATTCTGATTGGCTGATGGAATCAGCCAATCAGATTCAAGTTCAATACGATTGGCTGATTGGATTAGCCAATCAGATTGAGCTCGCATTCTATTGGCTGTTCCGATCAGCCAATAGAATGCAAGCTCAATCTGATTGGCTGATTGGATCAGCCAATCGGATTGAACTTGAATCTGATTGGCTGATTCCATCAGCCAATCAGAATTTTCCTACCTTAATTCCGATTGGCTGATAGAATCCTATCAGCCAATTGGAATTCGAGGGGCGCCATCTTGGATGACGTCCCTTAAAGGAACCTTCATTCTTCAGTTGGAAGTCGGAAGAAGAGGATGGATCCGTGCCGGAGGTCTTCAAGATGGAGCCGTTCGTCATCGGATGAAGATAGAAGATGCCGCTTGGATCAAGATGGTTGCCGGTCCGGATCTCCTCTTCTTCCCGGATAGGATGAAGACTTTGGAGCCTCTTCTGGACCTCTTCAGCCGCCACTTGATAGAAGACTTCAGCCGGATTATGGATCGCCAGCCCCCGCTTGGGCTTGGATGAAGACTTCGGAGGCTTGGATCAAGACTTCGGAGGATGGATCGGTGAACCTGGCAAGGTGAAGATAAGGTAGGAAGGTCTTCAGGGGCTTAGTGTTAGGTTTATTTAAGGGGGTTTGGGTTAGATTAGGGGTATGTGGGTGGTGGGTTGTAATGTTGGGGGGGTATTGTATGTTTTTTTTTACAGGCAAAAGAGCTGAATTATTTGGGGCATGCCCCGCAAATGGCCCTTTTCAGGGCTGGTAAGGTAAAAGAGCTTTGAACTTTTTAAATTTAGAATAGGGTAGGGCATTTTTTTATTTTGGGGGTCTTTGTTATTTTATTAGGGGGCTTAGAGTAGGTGTAATTAGTTTAAAATTGTTGTAATATTTTTCTAATGTTTGTAAATATTTTTTTTATTTTTTGTAACTTAGTTCTTTTTTATTTTTTGTACTTTAGTAAGTTTATTTAATTGTAGTTATTTGTAGGTATTGTATTTAATTAATTTATTGATAGTGTAGTGTTAGGTTTAATTGTAACTTAGGTTAGGATTTATTTTACAGGTAATTTTGTAATTATTTTAACTAGGTAGCTATTAAATAGTTCTTAACTATTTAATAGCTATTGCACCTGGTTAAAATAAATACAAAGTTGCCTGTAAAATAAATATAAATCCTAAAATAGCTACAATATAATTATTCGTTATATTGTAGCTATATTAGGGTTTATTTTACAGGTAAGTATTTAGTTTAAAATAGGAATAATTTATTTAATAATAGTTAATTTATTTCGTTAGATTTAAATTATATTTAATTTAGGGGGGTGTTAGTGTTAGGGTTAGACTTAGCTTTAGGGGTTAATACATTTATTATAGTAGCGGTGAGGTGCGGTCGGCAGATTAGGGGTTAATTATTGTAGGTAGCTGGCGGCGACGTTGTGGGGGGCAGATTAGGGGTTAATAAATATAATATAGGGGTCGGCGGTGTTAGGGGCAGCAGATTAGGGGTACATAAGGATAACGTAGGTGGCGGCGCTGTGCGGTCGGCAGATTAGGGGTTAATTATTGTAGGTAGCTGGCGGCAACGTTGTGGGGGGCAGATTAGGGGTTAATAAATATAATATAGGGGTCGGCGGTGTTAGGGGCAGCAGATTAGGGGTACATAAGTATAACGTAGGTGGCGGCGCTGTGCGGTCGGCAGATTAGGGGTTAATTATTGTAGGTAGCTGGCGGCGACGTTGTGGGGGGCAGATTAGGGGTTAATAAATATAATATAGGGGTCAGCGGTGTTAGGGACAGCAGATTAGGGGTACATAAGTATAACGTAGGTGGCGGCGGTGTGCGGTCGGCAGATTAGGGGTTAAAATTTTTTTAATCGAGTGGCAGTGATGTGGGGGGGCCTCGGTTTAGGGGTACATAGGTAGTTTATGGGTGTTAGTGTACTGTAGAGCACAGTAGTTAAGAGCTTTATGAACCGGCGTTAGCCCAAAAAGCTCTTAACTCCTGGTTTTTTTCTGCGGCTGGTGTTTTGTCGTTAGATTTCTAACGCTCACTTCAGCCAAGACTCTAAATACCGGCGTTAGAAAGATCCCATTGAAAAGATAGGCTACGCAAATGGCGTAGGGGGATCTGCGGTATGGAAAAGTCGCGGCTGGAAAGTGAGCGTTAGACCCTTTCCTGACTGACTCTAAATACCAGCGGTAGCCCAAAAACAGCGTTAGGAGCCTCTAACGCTGGTTTTGACGGCTAACGCCAAACTCTAAATCTAGGCGTAAATCTAGGCGTTTGTGTTTACCACCTAAAATGGAAGTTTATTACATGAATCCAACACCCTTTCTGTAAAAAAAAATGCTTCCTCAAATTTCTATTGAATCTGTGCACATTGTTAACATTATTTTTGTTAATCTTATTTTTATTAGGGTTTTTTTGGGTAAGGTTTTGTGATTTTTATTTTTATATTTGACAAAAGCAAGAGGTGTTTAATGTCCATTTAAATATGATGAAAGTGCTTCAACCACATGGAAAAAGCACACTTTTCAGAGATTATTTACAGAAAAAAACTAATGTATATAACAATGTTTTATTTCTCTAATGAAACATTTTATTAGGAGATTAAATGATGAGTTTATGTCCTTTTAATGTGAGGGAAAGATTATAGAGTTTTGGTAAACATCTGAAACATCTTGTCATATATCAGGCATTGTTTCTCCTCAGTTTATTAGATCACATATAATTTTAGTAATACTTTATTAGTGAATATATCACCAGAATCCCATCTACAATTTCTAATGAAATAGATTTATTTAGTCATGCATAGAGCTCTGCAGGTAAATAGGATTTAAATAATTTAGTCAATCATCTGAAATACTCATCCTTTTCTTTTTCATAACTTCCTTTAAACCAATATTTTTAAAGTTGCCCTCAACCACTGGATGAGACAGATGACAGAGTATATGTTTATAGGGGAGCTGGGCTCTTTAAAGTGTTGTTATATAGGAGAAAGCATGAGATGATAGATTAATATGAAGAAGTGAAAGATAGATAAGGTGAAAAAGTAAAAGAGACAACGTAAGGGTGAATAGATGATGGATCCCAAGAAAGAGCTCACAGCATAGGAATAAACAACAGGAGTAAAAAAGCAAAGGGAACAGCAGTAAGGAGTAGAAGCAGAAATATGATCTTCATTCTCAGATTCTCGTCTTCAACATGGCTGGACTTTTTTCAGAATGGAACTTTAGATTAATCGCAAAACCTCTCTGGAACCAAAAAAATAAATACAGGTGGCCCTTGGTTTACAATGGTTCAATTTACACCGTTTCAGAATAACAACCTTTTTTTCCAGTCATGTGACTGCTATTGAAAAGCATTGAGAAGCAGTGCATTGATTAAAATAGCCAGTAGGTGGAGCTATCCGCTTCTGTTGCAGCAAAGCCAAGCAAGCTGAAATGAATCAGTTTAACCAGACCTGAGCTATCAAGCAGATTTCAAAGGAACAAGATCTTCCTGTCTATAAATCAGTCCAGATTGGCATGCATAGAAAGAACTGTTTGCAGAAAAATGCAAGTGAAGTCTGTGTTGTGTGCAGTGTTAATTTCGTCGACTAAAACTAGACTAAAATGACTATAAAACTAAAGAAATTCTGATGACTAAAATACGACTAAAACTAAAATGACATTTTAGTCAAAAGACTATGACTAAAACTAAATCAAAATGACATTTTAGTCAACAGACTATGACTAAAACTAAATCAAAATTTGCTGAGAAAAACATTTTCTGCAAGGTGTTATAATCAATCCATATCCAATTACTTTTCTTTTGTAAAATTTCCGAAACTTAATTTTATTAAATTTTAAGATAAAGACATGTTCTATACCACAACAGTTAAATCTGTTACATCTGTATTGCATGTTCAAACCTTAATACCACAAATAAAAACAAGTTAATAAACCTTTACTCCAGGAGTATATAATGAGTTTGGAAGTTCTAGAGCAGTGCTAATAACTTTGCCGAAAAGTTTACGAATCTGTTAATAATAAATTGATTCTTCCTATAGAAATAAGCATAACCCACGAGTATGGGTTTGTTATGCTGTGCCTGTGCTAGCTGCAGAAACTTTTTGTTGTGTTGAGTTACTTGATACCTGTTTTAATTATTAACAGAGAACGTTTTTATATTGGGTAATATGTGCAATACAGCCAATACAGTTTTGTTTTTTTATATTTTAAAGTTGCACTTCTGTTTGTTTATGAAACTTGGTTTTATTTAATTTTAAGTTTAATAAAGAAGTTATATATCACAACAGCTAAATCTGGGTCTGTATTGCATGTTTAAACCTTAATACCATAAATAATAACAGGTGTTATGTTTACGCCTTGAGTATGTAATCAGTTTGCAAATTATAGAGAAATGCTTAAATAATGCATTACACTTTAACTAAACCCCTTAGATTTTAGTCGACTAAAATCTACTGGAGATTCAGTCGTCTAAAACTAGACTAAAACTAAAACAATTCAGATGACTAAAATACGACTAATACTAAAATGGCATTTTAGTCAAAAGACTAAAACTAAGACTAAATTGAAATTTGCCGTCAAAATTAACACTGGTTGTGTGATTATTTTATTAGGTTTATAATGCTGTTTATCAAATGTTTTTGTTCATTTAACTTAGTTTAATTATATATTCTGTGTTGTGTGATTATTTTATTAGGTTTATAATGCTGTTTAGCATTTAAAGTCTTCATTTCAAAGCTTTAAAAATAATGTATTAGGTGTTACTTATGACAATTTTGAGAGGGCCTGGAACCTAACTCCCTCACTTCCCATTGACTTACATTATAAACTGGGTTTCAATTTACAACAGTTTCAATTTACAACCATTCCTTCTGGAACCTAACCCCGGCGTAAACTGAGGGTTACCTGTATACAAAAAGAGTTAGCTCATACTATTACTCAGGTTGCAAGTAATTATGTATGAATGTGCTGATAGTCACTAATAATTATGTATCAAAAATAAAAGAGCAGTTAACAAATCATTAATTGCTAAAGAGCGATCAAGACCGCACTAGAGTACAGAAAAATAGGCTTTAATGCATCTGTCTGCTAAGCATACTTAAATACACCACAATGATAAAATACATAAAAAACATATACATAAGTATGTGAACAAATGTCCTTGCAAAGGACTCTTCAGTGGCACCTACAACTGCCTGGAAAATAGGAGCACATAAGTGCAAAAGCACGCTCCCAAACTTTGGATCCTCTTCTTAGCTTGTGGGCAGATATTAGCCGTGAAATATTCAGAGAAATAGATAAATTGGATAAATTGTGGTTATTTGAAACATCAAATGCAGGATATTCAGGCGTGCTTGTAAAAAATGGCCAAAAACACTAACCTCTCAGGGCTATCCCGAGCCTTAGATTTAGAATGAGGTAAGATTTGCCCTCCCTCTCGTAGCAACTACTGCCCGCTTAACAACTGATCCTCATGACGTTTGCTCACCATCAGAAGCTTCATCTCTCCAAGGTGAATGTTTATCTGGTTCTCAGTTCACATAATGCGGCCACTGATCTTGAACAACAGCAAGGTAGTTTTGTCACATACTATCGCTCCATCACATGTGCCAAACAATTGCCAGGATGACGCGTTTCACCCCTCCCACTTTAGGGCTGGCCAGGGCTTCGTCAGATAATTTGCAGTGTTGCTGAGCCGTCCTTTAAAGCAGGTACCCAGTCACGCCTCCATTTTATTTAAAGGTGCCACACATTAAAAGCTCTGTTAGAGCATTCCAATTTGTAACTTTGTTACTAATATACTACCATCATGATATATATTACTTTATCAGCATGTCATATTTCTAAAAAAATCTCCCCTGTAAAGGTAAGCTCTCTACCTGTCTAAAATATTCTTTGACTCTCCTCCCACTGGATTTTGAGCAGGCCCTTACAGGGATTGGAAAGTCAAAATTAATGGGACAGTCTCGTCAAAATTAAACTTTAATGATTCCAATTGGGTATGCAATTTCAAACAATTTTCCAATTGACTTTTATCCTCAAATTTGCTTTGTTCTCTTTGTGTTCTTTGTGGAAAGCTAAACCTAAGTAGGCTCATATGCTAATTTCTAGGCTGTTGAATTGCCTCTTATCTCAGTGCATTTTTAAAGTTTTTGACAGACACTACTAGTTCATGTGTGTCATATAGATAACATGTAGCTCACTCCTGTGGAGTTATTTAAGAGTCAGCACTGATTGGCTAAAATACATATCTGTCAAAAGAACTGAGATAAGGGGCCGCCTAAAGAAGCTTAGAAACCAGGTAAACACAGAGGTAAAAAGTGTATTAATATGACGATATTGGTTATACAAAACTGGGAAATGGTTAAAGGGACAGTCAACACCAGAATTTTTGTTGTTTAAAAAGATAGATAATCCCTTTATTACCCATTCCCCAGTTTTGCAAAACCAACACTGTTATATTAATACACTTTATACTTCTGTGACTAACTTGTATCTAAGCATCTTCTGACCGCCCCTAATCACATGATTTTTAGTTGTTATCTATTGACTTGCATTTTAGCCAATTAGTGCAGTGTCTGCCACTAGCCACGGGTGTGATCACAATGCTATCTATATGGCCTACATGAGCTTGCTCTCCCCTGCTGTGAATAAAATAGAGGCGGACTTCAAGGGCTTAAAAATTATCATCTGTGCCTTCCTAGGTTTGCTTTCAACTAGAATACCAAGAGAACAAAGCAAAATTGTTAATAAAAGTAAATTGGAAAGTTGTTTAAAATGACATGCCCTATTTGAAAAATGAAAGTTGTTTTTGGACTTGACTGTCCCTTTAATAAAAGGATTATATATCTTTTTAAACAATAGCAATTTTGGAGTAGACTGTCCCGTTAAGCTTGCATGATTCAGATAGAGCCATGTAATTTTAAGACAATTTTAAATTCACTTCTATTTTCTGAGGTTGAGGACTTTGTCCGCACACAGTTCAGTACATGTGGCCCTCTGTGTATGAACAAACAAAAGGTACAATAGTGTAACTTTGTTAGTAACCAGTATATATAAAGTGTTCCAGTATAACATAATTGCTTTGTCATATAATCCTCTGTTAAAAACAGGAACAGAGATGTTTTTTTCCTAAAACATATATTTTTTCCAATAATATTTATAATATTTGCAGTATAGCAGCAAATTGCTTAACATATGTAATTCGTAGCTTTGCGATTTGTTCTACTACAACTACATCATACGAAGGGGGTGCGGCTTAATAAACGCACACAAGGAACCAAAGTTACAGAACTGAAAGGTTCAAGTTGTACCACTTACTTTGTGGAGTCATACTTGTAGCTCTATGCTTGATTCTTTTCTTGAGATTTTAAAGGGATATTCCGGTCAAAATTTAAATGCACATAGATTAATTACATCTTTGAATAGAAACATATTTGCAATATATATGTATTGACAAAAAAATGCTTCTAGTAAAAGTTATCATTGCTTTAGTGTTAACATTTTTCCCTGCATGTGAAACATAGCTAAATATCCTCAGTACTGTGCTGTGTGCTGTGTTTAAAATGCTGGTGCACGGTGCATACTTAAATACACATTTGAAACAGCTATAGCTTTTATTAGAAGCATTTTTGCTAATACATGAATATTACAAATATGCTTCAATTCAAAAAGGAAATTTACCCATGTGGATTTCAATTTTGGCCTGGAATGTCCCTTTAAGGTTAAGGATATTGCACTGTTTCTGCTCTTACCAGAGTATTATCTGATAGGCTGATTGATGTGAGTTAAAGAGATAGTTTACTGTAAAATATCCCCCCCCTGCAATGTATTCCCAACGAGCCATTTTACCTGCTGGAGTGTATTAAACTATCCACAGATAGATCCTTTACCATTATTTTGTCATTTGAAATAGCGTTTTTTGCCCATCAAAAAGAGAGAGAGAGACTCAACTCATTTGAAAGTGTATTCCTGTAGCGTCTTTGAATACAATTAACCCTTATTAGCTCCTTGACTGGGTACGTTGTCCCTTTAATACTAGCTCAGATACAAAGGTGTACACTCCTGGAAGCAGCACTTTATATATGCTGTTTATAGCAGAAATTACAAGTGATTGTTTTTATTTCACTCTATATCCATGTCATATATCCTAAAGTGTACATGAAAAAAGACTCAATACTTCACTATTAAATTTGTATTCTAACAATCACTTTAACACATTTGCTTCAGTAATAAAACAAGCATTTGATTAGAACTACATTATGTGGTCAGCACTCTGCAGAAATGAGGTTTAGTCATATTTTTTTTTCCAAGTGGTTTCTGTCTCTTGACAGCAGAGTTTTAAATATTAATAGTAACAATTTCATTGTGCCTTGTCAACGTTTATGTGATTGTAGATAAAATGACTTGAGCAAATATCTCTGCTTTGAAAAGAATATAGCGATAATGAATTAAAGCATTGTTCACGGGTCACATTTTGCCCATAGATATTATTTAGCAAAGTATAAAGATGTGCTGATTAGCATGAACAGAAGATTATACGTGCTATAAGGGAAGCGTATTAAACCATGAATAAATAGAAGTCGCAAACGCAGCAAACAAAATGCTGAATTTACACGTTTTATTAGTTATTCAAATTTGATTTAAAAACAAAAAAAGTAATTGTACTTGCATAATTTGTAAGACCCCTGCCATCATATTTGTACTAAATAACAGGTCCCAAATTTGCCCATGCACAGTTTCGTTAACAGTAGATGCATTAGGAAAATATAAACATTGTACTTATATATATATTAAGTAGAATATAAACTATCTATGAGGACAGTAAATAAAAGTGTGCTGTACATGTAGAATTAAGATATGTCAAAAAGGAAACTGGATCAGTGCACATTCTACTTCCTGTTAAAACAAGCGGTAGTCCCCTATAGATAGGGTGACCATATTGCCGCTTTAAAAAGGGATATATATGAAAAATACATGTCAGGGCTGTTTAAAGAAATGTTTTGTATAAAAACCTGACATATGTATTTTCCATATGTGTCCCTTTTTAAAGCGGCAATATGGTCACCCTATCTATAGATGTACACTTCATTTATGAGACCTTAATCTGTATGATGTAAGTGCCGCATGTGTAGTGTTCACCCTCGTCATGGCAGTGCCTCTTAGATGTTCTGATAGTTTCTGTTCCTCTAGCCCTCATGTGGCTTGGAGAAGGTAGAGACCACTCCGTGTTTTATAGTAGAGTGAATAAAAAAGAACATACAATAGTATGAGATTAAAGTATGTTCAGTACTAAGCACTCTTATTAGTTTGAGGTATAGAGGAGCATGCATAATCTTATATCACCACTTCATCAGAAGGAATCAAAAAGTCTTCTTCATCATAGGGTGAAGAGGGCTTCTTAACTTCTTTGAAACACGTAAGGATTTCTGAATCCTTTCAAGTTTCAAAGGAATTAAAGGAATAGTCTAGTCAAAATTAAACTTTCATGATTCAGATAGAGCAGGCAATTTTAAGCAATTTTCTATTTTACTCCTATTATCAATTTTTCTTCATTCTCTTGGTTTCTTTATTTAAAAAGAAAGAATGTAAGCTTAGGAGCCGGCCCATTTTTGGTTCAGGACCTGGGTAGCATTTGCTGATTGGTGGCTACATTTAGTTCCAATCAGCAAGTGCTACCCAGGTTCTGAACCAACAATTGGCCAGTTCCTAAGCTTACATTTTTGTTTTTTCAAATAAAGATACCATGAGAACGGAAAAAAGGGATAATAGGAGTAAATTAGACATTTGATTAAAATTGCCGGCTATCTCTGAATCATGTAAGTTTAATTTTGACTAGACTATCCCTTTAAGAAATATGTTCAGAAATTTGTTCAGAACTAAACACTCATAAATTAAGAAGCCTTCTTCATCAGAAGGTATTAAGAAGCCTTCTTCATCAGAAGGTATTAAGAATCCTTCTTCATCAGAAGGTATTAAGAAGCCTTCTTCATCAGAAGGTATTAAGAAGCCTTTTTCAGCTGAGGATGAAGGCTTCTTAATTCCTTTGAAATGTGAAAAGATTCCTTTTTCAACAAGAGGCTGTGTTTTAAAAGTGGATTGCGTACTTACTAATATAGTACATGGACACTCCAACATTATAGGAAGTGGTGATATATGATTACACACGCTCCTCTATACCTCCTACTAATAAAGGTGTAATTTGCGAGTGTTTAGTACTGAACATACTTTGTCTTATTAAAATAATAATATTACACTATTGAATGTTCTTTTCTTGCACGCAGAGTGGTTTCTAGTTCTACCTACTACAAGTACACAAACAAAACAGGAACAGATGCTATTGGAACACATAATAGACACTGCCACGACAGGGGAGTACACTACACATGTGGCACTTACAGGGGTGGATCTACCATTGGTGCAGCAGTTGTGGTGGCACTAGGGTCCAAGTGCTTGTTGGGGCCTATAGCAGCCAGTCTAGACATGGGCATGTGCAAAATGTGTACATTCCTAATGCAGGATAGCCTTTTATTAGTGTAAAATGCAAGCCTATCTGTCTGTCTATCTATCTATCTATCTATCTATCTATCTATCTATCTATCTATCTATCTATCTATCTATCTATCTATCTATCTATCTATCTATCTATCTATCTATCTATCTATCTGTCCGTCCATCCATCCATCCATCCATCCATCCATCCATCTCTCTATATATCTATCCTCAAATCATTATAAAGAGCAGCATGTATATTATTACCACAGCTTACTACTGAGCTAACTTCAGGGGCCCCTATAAAACATTTTTGTTCCAGGGCCCTCTGTTGATTAGGTCTGCTACTGGGCACTTACCTCATACTAAATAATAATGTAACAAAATAAATCACCCTCTGAATAATAAATAGCGTTTGATGTATCTCCAAGTAAGTTTACATCTATACTGAACACTTTTATTTTTTGTATGAAACAATAGTTTTAAATGTTTTTTTTTGACTGAAAAAAATGTGAAGTAAAAGTTGTTTACATTGAAATTTGAAACTAATAAAGCAAAATCAGTTGCATACTAACAACATATTAACTTCCTGTTAATGCACAATCACTGATAGTTACTTCCTTTGATGCTTATTGGCTGATTTGTAACTATTAAACAATTAGCATAAGAAGAAAGTACAAAGCTGATATTTCTGTATTAGTTCCAATTAAAAATCAAGCAGCTTTCTTTTCAGATTATTTAGACCAAATTAAATACAAATAAGCAACATATTTAATTGCTGATCTTTTATATGGATGGCAGAAATGTCTTTAAGGAAAATGTCCTCCAAGATAAAAAGCTAGATTGGGAACCAATAAACACAGTAATGATTAAGACATTTCTGTTGCCATACTATAGAATAACATATCAGCCAAGTCTAACCATTATTAAAACAAACTAACATCTTGTTTGCTGCAATTTTTTTTCAACAGCCAAACTTTACCCATCATTTGCCTTATTTGGAGGATCCAATCAAAACTTGTGTTTACAGACAACAAGGCTAGTCATGGTAATAATATTAGTATAACATGTATTGTTTTACAGTTGTTATCAGTTAAAGATGATTAGCAGGGCAAGCCTTGAGAAGTCTGCAGTGTTCATTTCAGGAAATGATAATTAGATAATCCTTAATTGTTACAACTAGAAATGTGCACGTGTGAAAATGTTTCGGCCGAATCTTTCAGTCTGAATATTCAGAAAATTAAGTTTAATTAACTGCCGTGCTATTCAGTATTTATTTCAATTTAAAGAAAATGAATACTAAACGCTTGTGGAATTTACATTTGTTTTTGTTAAAACAAATTGATATGTTCCTTTACTAATGTTCCTTTAAATACTTACCTCTAGCGCACTGGAGAGCTGCGCTAATCCTAACTTGCAGAGTCCCGGAGAGCGCTAATAGGAGGCTTAGCACGGCGGATCCCAGGGTCTGTGCTAAAAAATCTTCTCCTTTAGTTCAGGCCCTGGCCTTTGCCTCGCTAAGCCTCCTATTAGTGCGCCCTCAAAGTCTATAAAAAGGGTCGAGATTAACATTGCTCTCCAGCACGTTGGAGGTCAGTATTTTTAACCCCTACGGCAATATAAAGGAAACCAACAAATACTGAGAAATTTTATTAATATTTCTTTATTTTCTTTAAATTTAGCGGCACATTTATTCGGATATTCAATTTGTGAAAACAGTATGAATATCTGTGTTTCGTTATCGAATTTGCCTTTGTAAAAAAAAATGAATGCACATGTCTATTCACAACTGAATTACATGAAAAATAATCAAAATAAATGATGAATGTATATTGCAACATTGTTTTAATATTCATAACTAAATATTTTAAATCAAAATCTAAAGGAGTTTACTGTCCCTTTAAGCTCACTTACAAAATCTGAAAACATATTAATTAATGCATTTTTATATGATTTTGGGATAATTTAACATTCATGCCTAGATAAATTCCCCTCTCACTGATCACTGGAATAGCTCCGTGAAATAATCCTTTACAAGTCCCTGTGAAACTAAAACGCACCTCACACTTTATTGTCACTTCCAGCCCTGTGAAAACTTCTTCATACTAAAAAAAAGTAAAGACATAGTGCAATTAAAAATAAACTCTATTTTTGCCTTTACCTCCCTCTATTTAGTTGCTATGAAAAAATATGGAGAATTCTCTAAACCAATAGAAACAAACTTGAAGTAATTTGAAGGCTCTTGAAAACCTGTTAGTAAACAAATTCAATTATTTCACCTACAATATAATGATATAAAAAAGGGAGTCATATAGTGATCATTCAGTTGCTATGATTTGATAATGTTACAACAAGGCAGCATCATGTAAACTACACCATCAATTTGTGAAACACAGATCTCTTTAAGGGGCAAATTATCTCTATTCTCTGCTTAGATCAGATGATCTAAAATGATTCTCCAGCACTGAGAGATCCCTCACAAGATTTTAGAAAGGCACAGTTTGCTATACGTCTCTAATTGGTGTTCCCTGCATTTCTGGTTGGAGAGACAATTCCATCGCAATATAGCACACATAACATGAGCGTTTTGCTACATTTAAACTTTGTGCTTTGCATCTTATATTACTTTAGACTTCAGGGTGTGTTCTTTAAGTAGCTTTGCACTTTCTATTTTGTATTTTAATGCATTTAGAGTCTGTATACAACAATGTATTTGGGATTGTGATTTTACAAATTCTAATTACTTTTTATTTGTTTTATGGGAAATAAGACTGTCAGTTTCAAAGGGAATTCACAAATATCATGATATTTACTAAGCATTATACACCTGCAGGTTTCGCTGAGGGCTTGATTCTGTAAATTAAGCTTGATTCTATAAATTAAATATTAAAATAAAAATACACCCTAAAAATTGTATTGTTATACACATTACAAGTTGTAACAAAATTGCTCTGCAAAAATCATATTTTATGGGAAAAATTAAAATTAGTTTTAAAATTAGGCAGGAAATGATCTATTTATGGTGCAAAGTAGAAATTGTAAAAAAAATAAGACTTCATTACAATTTCTCTACAAGATGGAGAATTTTTCATCATTAGGACCTAAAACTCTACTATTAGCTAGACCATTATTATGTATATATATATTCATGCACATTCAGATTCGAACATATACAAAAAGATCACATTTTTTTCTCTATTGATTGTTCTTGTTTCAAAACTCAAAATAAGCAACCCCTTTAACAAATAAACAATGGAACAAATAATGGAGCAGAAAAAAAATGGATTCCTTCATTCATGCAAGCACAACTGTTCAGATTTATATTATTCAGAAAAGAAAGGTTTTAAAAAAATAAAAATGTATACCATACAAAAAGTATATCCAGAAATGTTCTTCTCAGTTGATTGATTGATTTCTGTGTCAGCTAAAAATTATGTAAGCTTCACTTTTGTGCTTGTGAAATTCTAATCCTATAAAAAAAACTCTGACTTGTAGCAGTAGCACTAGCTACTACTTTAACTTAAATGTAAGCTCATCTGCTGCCCTAAAGACATTTCCCATAAGAAATAAGGGAATAATACATTTCTATTAACAAACAAATAATGCCAAATATTAGAATGACCCATCAGCAATTCTGTGTGATGTGTGTGTGTGTTTAAAGATACAGCAAATGAGGTAAATTTGATTATAGAAGTAAAAACAAGAATTATTAAAGTTTCATTAAGGCTCCCATGCCCCTTTAAATAGAATATACAGAATATGGGGCCGAATGATCAAGGGCCAAATGGCCCTGAATACCCCTGTTTCTGTACGAGCCTTCAGGCTTGCCGGAAACAGGAGTTAAGAAGCAGTGTTCTTAAGACCGCTGCTCCTGGACCCGTCCGCTGCCTCTGAGGCTGCGGACATCAGTCAGTCCAATCTCATACAATCAGGTCGATTGACACCCCCTGCTATAGGCCGATTGGCCGCAAATCTGCAAAGGGGCGGCATTGCACAGGCAGTTCACAGAACTGCTTGTGAAATGTTAAATGCCAACAGCATATAGCGAATCATGTTCGCCCGGGGTATGATAAATCAACCCCTATGTGTGTGTGTGTGTGTGTGTGTGTGTGTGTGAGTGTGTGTATGTATGTGTGTGCATGTATGTGAATGTGTGTGCTTGTGTATCTGAATATGTGAATGTGTGTGTGTGTATGTGTATGTGCGTATGTATGTGTGTGTTTGTGTGTGTGAATGTGTGTCTGTGTGTGTGTATGTGCATGTGTGTGTTTGAATGTGTGTTTTTGAATGTGTATGTGTGTGTCGGTATGTGTATGTTTGTGTGTATGCGTGTGTGTGAATGTGTATCTGTGTGTAAATGTGTGTGTGTCTGCATGTATGTGTGTGTTATTGTGTGTGTGTGTGTTCGCACACGTGTGTAAATTTCCACTAGTCCACTACTAGAAAGAAATTATAGTGGACAAGTGAAGACGATTCAGTGGACTAGTATTTTTCTCTCTCTCTCTCTCTCTCTCTCTCTCTCTCTCTCTCTCTCTCTCTGCACTATTAACCTTTGTCCTTGTAAAAGTAAAATATTGTGATATTTTACAGCCCTCTGTGCAGACCTTTTCATTTTTCTTTTGCACAAATTGCTGTCTAGATGAATGAGCAGTTTTATGCTGACTGCATAAATATATCAGCTAACCCTTTAAGGGAAAACGTTGCTAGATATTAATGTTTGCTGCCATAGGCTCTTATTGGATGCCAAGCCAAATTACTTCTGAAACAGCTAATTAAAAGAAAATAAGTTTTTACTTAAGTCCCCCATCTAATTATCTGCTTGAAATATTGGAGTTACATTTTGATTAAAAGACTTATATTTCTTCTTAAAAAGTAATTAAATACCTCTTGCTTATCTGAAAAAACTGTCCTTTCCATATGATCCCTAGAGAGGCCAAAAAGCAATCTACAAATGCTGAAATAAATAGATGATTTGGTTAATTTTGAAAGCCTAGGTTGCTTTCTGGCCTTTCTAGGGAGTGTGGGACAAAGCACAATTTTTACAAAAACAAGAAATGCTTAAAGGTATATTGAACCCAAATGTTTCCTTTCATGATTCAGATAGAGCGTGCAATTTTTTTTTTATTAACAATTTTTATTTGTTTTCAAAATAAAATAAAAAATACAACGGTGTACCCAGCTGTACACAATTACACAGTATAATCATACAGATGACATGTAACAAGAACACTATTCTCTGCACCTGCATACATAAATATACAAGTAAATGTACCTCTTTGTTAATTAAATGATCACTCCTTATCAAAAGGGAGGTGGACAGGGGTGGGGAAGAAGGAGGGGCCTGTGGGTAGGCTCATACCTGTAGTGTCAGGAGTTTACAACTCCGTGTTGTGGAGAGATAAATACAACATACAGGGGTGACTGTGAGGAGGAAGGAAGTCAGGAAAGAGGCGAGTAAATCATCTTTATGTGTCCAGGTTGGGGAGCCAGGTTGTGTCAAATAAGGCTGTCCAGTCGGTCCAAATCATTTCAAAGAGGTCAGTTTTATCAAGGGAGTAAAATACATTTTTTCTCCATAGAATAAATATATGCCATAAGGGAAACTACTGCTGACCAGGGGGGGGGGGAGTAGTTTTATCCCAAGCTCTAGCAATGGTCAGTTTTACAGCCGAAAGGAGGTAGATGCACAGATAGCCTTTGTACCTAGGTAGTCTACACAAGCCCAAGTGAATCAAGACCGCTTCCGGCACCTTGGGTATGCGCTGTCTGAATCACAAAAGAAAATGTGTGGGTTTCATATCCCTTTAAATAGCTGTTACATCACATTTCTTAAAAAAAAATAATCACCATTTTTAAAGGGACACTGAACTCAAATTTTTTCTTTCGTGATTCAGATAGAGCATGCAATTTTAAGCAACTTTCTAATTTACTCCTATTATCAAATTTTCTTCATTCTCTTGGTATCTTTATTTGAAATTCAAGAATGTAACTTTAGATTCCGGCCCATTTTGGTGAACAACCTGGGTTGTTCTTGCTGATTAGTGGAAAAATCCATCCAACAATTAAAAAGTGCTGTCCAGAGTTTGAACCAAAAAAAAGCTTAGATACATTTTTTTCAAATAAAGATAGCAAGAGAACGAAGAAAATTTGATAATAGGAGTAAATTAGAAAGTTGCTTAAAATGTTAATCTCTATCTGAATCACAAAAGAAAAACAAATTGGGTTCAGTGTCCCTTTAAGTGCTGTTCTTTCAAATGAATGATAGAAAAAAATGTGAGTATAGTGGCTCTTTAATAACTATTGCTTAATATGTTTTAATAATCAGGCAAAATAATAAATCTAAAACAAAATCTAAGAGTTAGCATAAATGATGTGCTTCTTTGGTTTTCCTAAACATATTAAAGTGATTTCTAAAAGAAAAAACTAAGGGGACGCGCTAATGTGAAAGTGACAATAATATGAAATAAATATCCCTTTGGTGTCTGGTTCGAATTGATATCTGTTAAAGTGTATCTCAAAGACAAAAGTATATATATTGTGAAAACGGGTATATATAAGTTATAAATAACAAATGTGAAAACTTATTTCCAATCTGTTTGGACAACTGTGATGCAATAAGAAGAAATAGAATATTGCATAGAAAACATAAACAAAAACAAAAAAACAAGGAGTATATAAATTTGAAAAAAATAAAACCCGGGAGACCTGTGGATAAGTAGAGAGAGGTAGATGAGATCAGCTGTGAATCATGAAGTAAGCCGGATCGCCATTGGAGAAATTCAAACGGCTGTGTTGGTTTTCCCAAAGTGCTGCTCATACGATCGGACTTAATCCTAAGCAAACTGACAATGTCAGTATAAGGAAAATGCTGTTTAAAATCCAACTGGATAAAAGCATTGCAGGCAGCAGTAATAAAATAGCAAAGAACCGGGTCTGTATAAACACAAGGTATTTATTTGCTACGCGTTTCTCAGTCCGTAAAGGACCGTTTCATCAGGCATCATATATGCTCCGCGTCGGATGTCTTGAAGATGGAGCTGCTCCGCTTCGGATGGATGAATATAGAAGATGCCGTCTAGATGAAGACTTCTGCCCGTCTGGAGGACCACTTTGCCCGGCTTGGATGAAGACTTCTCCCAGCTTCGTTGAGGACTTCGGGCCGGTTGGATGAAGACTTCTGCCGCTTCCTTGAGGATGGATGTCGGATCTTCAGAACTGTAAGTCGATCTTCAGGGGGTTAGTGTTAGGTTTTTTTAAGGGTGTATTGGGTGGGTTTTATTTTTAGTTAGGGACATTGGGCCGCAAAAGAGCTAACTGCCCTTTTAAGGGCAATTCCCATCCAAATGCCCTTTTCAGGGCAATGGGGAGCTTAGTTTTTTTTAGATAGTATTTTATTTGGGGGATTGGTTGTGTGGGTGGTGGGTTTTACTGTTGGGGGGGTTGTTTGTATTTTTTTTTACAGGTAAAAGAGCCGATTACTTTGGGGGAATGCCCCACAAAAGGCCCATTTAAGGGCTATTGGTAGTTTAATATTTTTTTTTTAGGGTTTCTTTCTATTTTTGGAGGGGGCTTTTTTATTTTGATAGGGCTATTAGATTAGGTGTAATTAGTTTAAATATCTGTAATTTGTTTATTAATTTCTGTAATTTAGTGGGTTTTTTTGTACTTTAGCTAATTTAATTTAAATTAGGTAATTGTATTTAATTTAGTTAATTTATTTAATTATAGTGTAGTGTAAGGTGTTATTTTAACTTAGGTTAGGTTTTATTTTACAGGTACTTTTGTATTTATTTTAGCTAGGTAATTATTTAAGAACTATTCTAGCTAGTTAAAATAAATACTAACTTGCCTGTAAAATAAAAATAAACCCTAAGATAGCTACAATGTAACTATTAGTTATATTGTAGCTATTTTAGGGTTTATTTTATAGGTAAGTATTTGGTTTTAAATAGGAATAATTTAGTTAATTATAGTAATTTTATTTAGATTTATTGTAATTACATTTGTTAGGGGGTGTAAGGGTTAGACTTAGGTTTAGGGGTTAATAAATTTAGAATAGTGGCTGCGACGTTGGGGGCGGCAGATTAGGGGTTAATAAGTGCAGGTAGGTTGCAGTGACATTGGGGGCGGCAGATTAGGGGTTAATAAATATAATGTAGGTGGGGCGATGTTGGGGGCAGCAGATTAGGGGTTCATAAGTATAATGTAGGTGGCGGCGATGTCCAGAGCGGCAGATTAGGGGTTAATAAATATAATGTAGGTGTCGGCGTTGCCGGGGGCAGCAGATTAGGGGTTAATAAGTGTAAGATTAGGGGTGTTTAGACTCGGGGTTCATGTTAGGGTGTCAGGTGTAGACATAACTTTTATTTCCCCATAGGGATCAATGGGGCTGCGTTAAGGAGTTTTACGCTGCATTTTTGCAGGTGTTAGACTTTTTCTCAGCTGGCTTTCCCCGTTGATTACTATGGGGAAATTGTGCACGAGCACGTACGACCAGCTCACCGCTGACTTAAGCAGCGCTGGTATTGGAGTGCGGTAAGGAGCAAAATTTTGCTCAAACGCCGGGTTTGTAAAAACCCGTAATACCAGCGCTGTAGGTAAGTGAGCGGTGAGAGAAAACTGCTAGTTAGCACCGCACAGCCTCTAACGCAAAACTTGTAATCTGGCCGCCTGTACTTAAGAGCCATTTATCCATCTTAGACTTTAGCATAGGTTGCACATGTTGCTATGGCAACAGACTCAATATACCCATAGATCAATAATTGATGGGAAAAAGTTCCTAAGCAACTGATTTACTATAGGCACTGAAGTGGTTGCATTGTTGCCAAACTATACGTTTGAGAATTTGCATGTTTATTACTATGTAAAAAATTAATTATGTTCCTTAGTAAAAATAAGTCAGTAAATTCATCTTCAAATATTGTTATATTAATAGTTAAAAAAACAGACAAGATTGATCATACTCAAGACATTAAATGTTAGTGATTTCTTAAAGGGACATTAAACACTTTTGAGATGGTAATATAAAATGATAAATTGTTTATATAAAAAAAAACCTTTGCAATATACTTTCATTATTTTTTGTTGTTCCCTTTTCCTGTAATTCTATTCTGAAATTGTGAGCTTTTCAGTTCCTGTTAGAAATGGAAGTGCAGAACGCTGTTATATTCCACACAGCCATTGTCTGCACCCTCTAGTGACCTATTTATAACTGTCCCTAATTGGCCACAGCAGAGAAGGTAACTTTAGTTACAACATGGCACCTCCCATTGTTTTATGGACACTAACATTTTACACTTAGTTTTTCAATTTTTAAACAGATAATAATACTTTTAAAAAAATATACATGTTATTCTCCGACTAATCTTCTTTTTAACTGCATCATTCTATCCCTTCTAAGATTGCTCCAGCAAAACTTTCTGCCTGGTATCGCAGCCAGTGGGAAGTAATTTGCTGCCCGCATTTATAATTGCACCAGCAGCTGCTAGTGCAATGCTGTCCCCTGCTAGCGCACTGCCGAACGTGTACCAGCAGAGGCTGTCAATCACCCATGTCCGAGTTGTCCAGGGTGATTTTAGTCCGCCAGCTAAGAGCATGCAGGTTAGGAAGCAGCAGTCTAATGGTTGCTGCTTCTTATCTATTGCAAGCTGCATCTTGTCGCTTTATAAATCCCCCCCTCAATGATTAATAAGGTACCAACGTAATACATATTTCCAGACCACTGTTATGGGAAGTCAGTTTCAGCATTAATACATTATGATTTATTTATCTTTAATAAAGACAGAAATGCACTAAAATAATTAATTATAAAATAATATATTAGATTCAATAGAAATCATTGACAGGGTTACATTTTAGTTGACCTCTAAGAGAAATACCATCTCCATAATCACTAATGGAGACTTTCTCAGAAAACAGCCATCACATAACATTCTCTCCAACACTTTATAAAATAATAGTTTAAAAGCTTGTATTGGGTATTTATATAAGATGACAGAATAGACCAATGTTATATGTTTAAAAATGGAACTGAATCTCATAACCTTGTAGACTTCAATTTAAAATAAAAAGAATAATGATGTCTCATAGGTCACTTCACAACCTGTAAGAAAATGGAAAGCCACAATCTAAATAACAAAATAATCTCATAGGCTGTTATTTTGATCTAATGGACTCCATTTATTAAGCAATGGAAACTGATTTGGAACCCTGACTTACCTCAATTTAAGAATCAGCAGTCATTTGTTCGGGGTGATTGACAGACCCTGCACACGATTGGACACATGAGAGAAGGGTCAGCACTGCACAAAGCAGCAGACATATATCATTCACTGCCCACTGTCCATGATCTGTGGTAGTCAGGTTGCCTAGTTAGAAGCCTTTTCTATCCGTGCTTTAATAAATTGGGGTCAATGTAATAACTAGGTCTCAATTAAAGTCATTATGGGCTCCATTTACTAAGGTCAACGGACATGATTCTCTACCACAAACATTTCCGCTGAACCTTGCTGCAAGTGATGCAATATGCTGGGGGCCAATTGGCAGCAAGCAGGGGCTGTTAATCATCCTGATCAGATCGGGAGGATTTCACTCTGCCATAGTTTTAGGTAGTGGAGAGGTTAAGAAGCAGCGGTCTCAAAGGGATAGAAAAGTCAAAATGAAACTTGCATGATTCAGATAGAGCATGCTATTTAAAAAAAACGTTTAAATTCACTTCTATTTTGAAATGTGCTGCGTTCTCTTTGTATCCCTTGTTGAAAAAGAATACATACATATCGTACACTAGTGGGAGCTAGCTGCTGATTGGTGCCTGCACATATTTGCCTCTTGTAATTGGCTAACTAGTGAAATGCTGTTTCTTCAGAAAGGATAACAATAGACTAAAGCACATTAGGTAATATAAGTAAATTTGAAAGTTATTTAAAATTGCATGCTCTATCCAAATCATGAAAGATTTCCCTGTGTCCCTTTAAAGGGCCACTAAACCCAAAATCTTTCTTTCATGATTCAGATAGAACATACAAATTTAAACAACATTACAATTTACTTCTATTATTTATTTTGCTTCATTTTTGAGATATCCTTATTTGAAAAAAAGCAATGCACATGGGTGAGCCAATCACATGAGCCTTCTATGTGCAGCAACCAATCAGCAGCTACTGAGCATATCTAGATATGCTTTTCAGCAAAGAATATCAAGAGAATAAAACAAATTAGATAATAGAAGTAAATTAGAAAGATGTTTAAAAATTAATTCTCTTTCTAAATCATGAAAGAAAAAAATGTGGGTATCATGGCCCTTTAAGAACACTGATTATTAAAGGGATATGAAAGCCAATATTTTTTCTTTCATGATTTAGAAAGAGCAAGCAATTTTAAATAACTTTCTAATTTACTTCAATTACCTAATTTGCTTCATTCTCTTGATATCATTTGCTGAAAAGCATATCTAGATAGGCTCAGTAGCTGCTGATCGGTGACTGCACATAGATCCCTCGTGTGATTGGCTCACACACTTGCATTGCTATTTCTTCAACAACGGATATCTAAAGAATGAAGCTAATTAGATAATAGAAGTAAATTGTAATGTTGTTTAAATTGTTTTCTCTATCAGAATCATGAAAGAAAATGTTTGGGTTTAATGTCCCTTTAACTACCATTTAAAGTGAGCTTACAATGTTGAAGCCCCTTGCGGTCTCCACAGGCTCTGATGTTTGGACGTTTCTCAGGTAAGTCCTTACCTGAGAAACTTCCAAACATCAGAGCCTGTGGAAACCACAAGTATAACAAATTTCTACCATACAACCATACTCCTGGAGGATACAAAGAGAGGAGAACGTATATCAAGAAATCTCTTATCCACATCCACACGGGGTCTGAAAAGAACAGACATAAAGTAAAAAGAGGATCCTGGGAAAACAGTCTGAACGGATTCTTTGGCACAAACATTACCTCATATGATTGAGGTTAACTCTGGTAAGAAGAAACCCTCTATCTAACCCCAGTATATGCACTTCACTGGGACTTATAATACCATACAGTATTAAATAAGAGATCTATTTATGAAAATAACATTCTGTCTGTGCGCTAATTTATATTGATTTTCTCTTGTTTATTGTCATGTTTTAACAATGTTATAGGTACACTGTATCAATTGTAAGTAGCACGATTAGAAATATAAGTATTTAAACCAATAGCTATTTATCTGACCTAGGGATTTATAGTACAACCATTAAGCGAGATTGAGGTCTTGTAGCGCTGGTAATCCATCTTTATTTATATATATATATATATATATATATATATATATATATATATATATAAATATATATATATATACAGTATATGTAGCTATATCTAATCATCTATATATATATATATACTGTGTGTATATATATATATATATATATATATATATATATATTGTACCAAAATACAATCATATATATATATATATATATATATATATATATATATATATATATATATATATATATATATATATAATATGTTTTTAAGAATAAATAGAACATATTCTGCTATGTGAAGAACTTTGGATCGTGAAATATTAATATTTTCATGTTGGGTTAATGCACTTGAAAATAGGCAATCAGGTTTGCGCGCAAATAGGGTGTTACGTTAATTCGGTCGCGATATTCTAACTTCGGCCTTTTGCGCACATCAGGTTAGTGAGCAAGCAAAAATGTTTTACTTTCAACTTTTAGTATGAGTGCCCCCCAGGCCTGCGAGTGGGAGCAATATATCTGGCTAAAACGGTATTGAAGATTTTGATTGTTTGTGTTACTAAAGTTTTGTTTTTTGTAAAGGTTTTATTGCAAATTCACTTGGCTGTGATTTTATTAGACACACAGGAATTAATAAAGCTCTGTGTATGTTAAACTGAATGGACTTTTCAGGCTTTTTACATTTCATATACTATGTAACTGTTTCACTAATTATGCAAATAGTAACTGTAACCATATGTAAATTAAAAAAATAATAATTTTATGGTGACTTATTTTCAATTGCTTGTAAAACGTAACAGTTTAAATGTGTCAGATTATACTCCATCAATTGGGAATATTTTGTTACCATTAAAATGGACGGAGCTGATTATTGAGAGCAGAGTATACATTAAAACTGATGATGCTATGTAAATGTTGTAAGAAAGCCAATATAAAACAAAATGATGAAGAGATAGCCTGAGTTTGTGCCATTTATTATTTGGCTGATTGGAGACTGATCGTGGGTTGTGGAGTTAAATCTCCAGATGGGTCCAGAGAAAAATTATTGAGATAGATACAGAAGCAAAAGAAGCAGAGATTTAAAACATGCTTTTGGCATAAAGAGTTGCATCTGATTAGGAACAAACACATTGCTATCCCACTGAAGCATTATCATTAGGCTTTTGATAAATAACTCATTTGTTGATTTTAAAGGAACATTCCATTCAAAGTTGAAATGCACAGATAAATTACATCTTTGAATAGAAACATATTTGCAATATACTGTACATGTATTGGCAGAAATGCATCTAGTAAAAATGATCACTGTTTTTCTGTGCACGTGAAGCATAGCTAGATATTCTCAGTGCACCAGAGTTTTAAATACTGCAGCTGCTAAGATTGCCAGTGGGACTTGTATTATGTCAGCAATTAACAAGTGGAGTCATTGCCAGATTATACAAGCACCTTAGGCTCTCTTAGCAAGTGCTGTGTTTAAAATGCTGGTGCACGGTGCATACTTAAATACACCATTAAAACAACTATACATTTTATTAGATGTTTTTTTGCTAATACATGAATATTACAAAAATTCTGCTATACAAAACTAAAATGCATCCAGAAATCAGTCCATATGTGGGGGTTTGGAAATGAATTGCAGGCAGTACCAATATTAGTTGTAGATAAAATTAAATATTTATTGAAAACTTTGTTAAAATTCCATAGTTGGAAGGCACACTTTTATGTTATACATACAACCTCAGCACACAGGTGCTGCATCCGACGCGTTTCCTGCTTTACAACAAGCACTTCATCAGGGATACACAGCTGTTCTCCCTGTGAATATTTAAGCCTTTCACATTTAACCCTTAACAATGCTGTCAGAACTTTCAATGGTCTTTCCATACCGCATTGTTAATAATGTATTATACACATATATACTTTTTAAAAACATTTATAATAGGCAAAAAAGTAATAAATATTCAGCATTCTAAACATTTATACGAAACTCTTAAGTTATCTCAAAGATATTATACCCTAACTTTTGAAGGGATCACTAACATAATATATTTATTTATTTGGTCAAAAACAAATTTAATTTAAGGTCCTAAATATTTAATTCTTCTTTTTTATTATTATAATATGTTAGAAATTTATTACTTTAATAAGTAGCTTTTTTGGTGTTGATTTGATGTTACAACTATGTGAAAAGAAATTTTGCAAAAAATACAAAGGGATCTGCACGCAATTGGCTAACCAAAAAGAATGGGACCTTTAAATGTGGTGTAAGACCGTGCAAAAGTTGCAACTATGTCAAAGTGGGAGATATCTTCCACTCAAACATTACAAAACAAGAATTCAGGATATTTCAGTATTTAACATGCACATCGAAGTATGTAGTGTATCTTATCTCCTGTAAACTTTGTGGGTGTCAATATACAGGTAGAACAATTAGACCCCTAAAGGATCGAATCCGGGAGCATTTGCTCTCCTTGGAGTCTTTTGAACCAAAAACACCAGTTGCTGAACATTTTTCCAGACACAGACCAGGCCATACATTCGATGAAGATTCATTGAAATATGTCCTATCTTTGTTTGAATTTCAAGCAATAGATTGTGTCACAAAACAAATTACAGGAGGAGACAGATTAGCATATTTAAACAAAAAAGAAGCTTTTTGGATACATAAACTCCAAACAGGCTTCCCAAAAGGTATTAACAAAATATGGGACTTAAAGTTGTTTATAGGTTAAACTAAGTACATGCAAAGTATAAAATATAAATTCCCACTATCATAGGAAATATAATAAACAACAAGAAATGAATGGATAGGAATTGAAATTTTAGCTTATGTTAACATCTAATAACTAGGAAATAAAATGCATACATAAGCCATGATAAAATATCTAAAGTGTGTATCGTCCATAATAACTTAAAATTATAAAACCATGTATTGTCAATAGCCTCTCCATTTCAGATAAAAAATCAGTGTAACATCAAATCAACACCAAAAAAGCTACTTATTAAAGTAATAAATTTCTAACATATTATAATAATAAAAAAGAAGAATTAAATATTTAGGACCTTAAATTAAATTTGTTTTTGACCAAATAAATAAATATATTATGTTAGTGATCCCTTCAAAAGTTAGGGTATAATATCTTTGAGATAACTTAAGAGTTTCGTATAAATGTTTAGAATGCTGAATATTTATTACTTTTTTGCCTATTATAAATGTTTTTAAAAAGTATATATGTGTATAATACATTATTAACAATGCGGTATGGAAAGACCATTGAAAGTTCTGACAGCATTGTTAAGGGTTAAATGTGAAAGGCTTAAATATTCACAGGGAGAACAGCTGTGTATCCCTGATGAAGTGCTTGTTGTAAAGCAGGAAACGCGTCGGATGCAGCACCTGTGTGCTGAGGTTGTATGTATAACATAAAAGTGTGCCTTCCAACTATGGAATTTTAACAAAGTTTTCAATAAATATTTAATTTTATCTACAACTAATATTGGTACTGCCTGCAATTCATTTCCAAACCCCCACATATGGACTGATTTCTGATATTTTTGCAGCGGTTGGGAAACGCTGCTTGGAGGAATTGCACTAAGTAATAAGGCCAAGTTACTATACAGTCTTTTGCAAGAAGACCTCTGAGGATAACGCTATTTTCAATTTGGAGACACACAAAGGCTTACCTGGGCCACCTTCTTTCCTGCTGATTTATTCCGCTAACAAGAGCTTGCCCTGCAGTAAGAGCCGAAGAACAAAGGAAGTCGACATTGAGTGACGTATCACCCCTTCCCGCGGTGTGTGGGACCGGCAACGTCAGCGTTGAGACCGGTGAGTAGGAGTGTGAAACCACTGTGTATTAGCAGGTGACCAAAGAAAATTGGCTTAGGCGGATAACAGCATAGCTCTCTGGAGCTGGATGCGGGAATATAATCGGAAGGTAACGGACCCGAAGAACGGAATACTGTGACCGGGCGACAGGTAACATAAAATAAATTTATAAAGTCCTAAGTATATTATATGCTATATGCAAGTTATCCGTGGACTTGAATGAGTATGCAACAGTAAGTGATTACAGGGAAGGTTCTTTTGACAAGAAAAAAAGGCATAGTCTCTTATACAAATTGAACATAAAAGAAAACCCACATCTGTGTAATGCTTACCAGTAAGAAATAATAAAAATATTAAGTCATATCTCAGCTGTAAAAGACTTGAAAGTACTTGAGAACATATCCATTTGCCATATTATATCACTGAGGAACATATGTATGTTTGTTGTATTTTGGATAAAATGCATCCATGTGGATTCCATTTTTGGCTCGAGTGTGCCTTTAATTCGCCTGTTTCTCATAAGGTTTGTATATTAAATATATCAGGTCTTAAAGGGACAGTAAACTCCTTTAAAATGTTAACTGGACAGTAAAGTCAAAATTAAACTTTTATGTTTCAGATTGAGCATGTGATTTTAATTATCAAATTTGGTTTGGTCTCATGGTATCCTTTGTTAAGAGTAAAGCTAGGTAGGCTGATAGGAGCACAGGAGCATGCATGTGTCTTTAGCAGTCTATGTAACATTGCCATAAACAATGTTGCAAATATGAAACGTGCACGCTCCTGAGCTCACCTAGGATTCATTTGGAATAAAGGATACCAAATGAACTAAGTAAAATTGATAACAGAAGCAAATAGGAATGTTGTTTACAATTTAATTCTCTATCCAGTCCATTTAAAGGGACATGAAACCCAAATGTTTTTCTTTTAAGAATCAGACACAGCATGCAATTTTAAGCAACTTTCTAATTTACTCCTATTATCAATGTTGCCACCAATCAGCAAGTGCTACCCAGGGTGCTGAACCAAAAATGGACTGGCTCATAAGCTTACATTCCTGCTTTTCAAATCAATATACCAAGAGAATGAAGAAAAAAATGTTAATAGGAGTAAATTAGAAAGTTGCTTAAAATTGCAAGCTCTATCTGAATTATGAAAGAAATAAAATTGGGTTTCATATCCCTTTAACCCCTTAATGACTGACGATGTACACCGTACATCCTTAAAAAAAATAGTTAATGCCTGAGGACGTACGGTGTACGTCGTCAGTCTTGGAAAGCAGTGGAAGCGATCCTGATCGCTTCAGGCTGCTTTCCGGTTATTGCAGTGATGCCTCGATATCGAGGCATCCTGCAATAACCTTTCTTACCCCTCCGGTGCAGAGAAAGCCACTCTGTGGCCCTCTCTGCACCGGACATCAATGGCCGATATCGTTGGTGGGTGGGAGCCGGTCTGGGAGGTGGGTGGGCGGCCATCGATGGTTCCTATCAGTAAGAGGGGGCGGGATCGGGGGCGGGGGCGCACATGGACGCACACGCATGTAAAGGGGCGGCGGGCGTGTGCACAGGGAGGGAGCGGGTGGGAACCGCTACACTACAGAAAAATGTTAGTCAATAGGTGGGAGAAAGGGAGGAGGGAATGAATAAAAAACTGATCTAAGGGATCTGGGAGGGGGGTGGGGGGTTGGTCTTTGGGGGGGGGGGGAAGCTACACTACAGAAAAAAAATAAAAATAAATAAATTGTGTTTTATTCTAAACTGAGTACTGGCAGACCACTGCCAGTACCCAAGATGGCTCCCATGAAGGCAGAGGGGGAGGGTTAGAGAGCTGTTTGGGGGGGGGTCATGGAGGTTGGGGGCCAACGGGGGATCCTACACATCAGCATATGTAAACATGCTTACATTTTTTTTAAAATAAATAAATATATATATATAAAACTTTTATTTTAGTACTGGCAGCCTTTCTGCCAGTACTTAAGATGGCAGGACAATTGTGGGGTGGGGGAGGGAAGAGAGCTGTTTGGGAGGGATCATGGGGTGTGATGTGTCAGGTGGGAGGCTGATCTCTACACTAAAGCTAAAATTAACCCTGCAAGCTCCCTAAAAGCTACCTAATTAACCCCGTCACCTCTAGCCATAATACACGTGTGATGCAAAGCGGCATTTAGCGGCCTTCTAATTACCAAAAAGCAACGCTAAAGCCATATATGTCTGCTATTTCTGAACAAAGGAGATCCCAGAGAAGCATTTACAACCATTGTGCCATAATTGCACAAGCTGTTTGTAAATAATTTCAGTGAGAAACCTAAAGTTTGTGAAAAAAGTTTGTGAAAAAGGGAACAATTGTTTTTATTTGATCGCATTTGGCGGTGAAATGGTGGCATGAAATATACCAAAATGGGCCTAGATCAATACTTTGGGTTGTCTACTACATTACACTAAAGCTAAAATTAACCATACAAGCTCCCTAATTAACCCCTGCACTGCTGGGCATAATACACGTTTAGTGCACAGCAGCATTTAGCGGCCTTCTAATTACCAAAAATCAACTCCAAAGCCATAAATGTCTGCTATTTCTGAACAAAGGGGATCCCAGAGAAGCATTTACAACCATTTTGGGCCATAATTGCACAAACTGTTTGTAAATAATTTCAGTGAGAAACCTAAAATTGTGAAAAATGTAACATTTTTTTTAATTTGATCGCATTTGGCAGTGAAATGGTGGCATGAAATATACCAAGATGGGCCTAGATCAATACTTGGGGATGTCTACTACACTACACTAAAGCTAAAATTAACCCTAGAAGCTCCCTACATGCTCCCTAATTAACCCCTTCACTGCTGGGCATAATACACGTATGGTGCACAGTGGCATTTAGCGGCCTTTTAATTACCAAAAAGCAACGCCAAAGCCATATATGTCTGCTATTTCTGAACAAAGGGGATCCCAGAGAAGCATTTACAGCCATTTATGCCATAATTGCACAAGCTGTTTGTAAATAATTTCAATGAGAAACCAAAAGTTTGTGAAAAAGTGAACAATTTTTTATATTTGATCGCATTTGGTGGTGAAATGGTGGCATGAAATATATCAAAATGGGCCCAGATCAATACTTTGGGATGTCTTCTAAAAAAAAAAAATATATATATATATATATATACTGTATATATATATATATATATATATATATATATATATATATATATATATATATATATATATATATATATATATATATATATATATATATATATATATATATATACATGGCAAGGGATATTCAGGGATTCCTGACAGATATCAGTGTTCCAATGTAACTAGCGTTAATTTTGAAAAAAAGTGGTTTGGAAATAGCAAAGTGCTACTTGTATTTATTGCCCTATAATTTACAAAAAAAGCAAAGAACAAGTAAACATTGGGTATTTATAAACTCAGAACAAAATTTAGAAACTATTTAGCATGGGTGTTTTTTGGTGGTTGTAGATGTGTAACAGATTTTGGGGGTCAAAGTTAGAAAAAGTGTGTTTTTTTCCCTTTTTTTCCCCTCATATTGTATAATTTTATTATAGTAAATTATAAGATATGATGAAAATAATGGTATCTTTAGAAAGTCCATTTTATGGCGAGAATAATGGTATATAATATGTGTGGGTACAGTAAATGGGTAAGAGGAAAATTACAGCTAAACACCACAAAAATGTAAAAATAGCCTTGGTCCCAAACGGACAGAAAATGGAAAAGTGCTGTGGTCATTAAGGGGTTAAACTGAATGTAAATTTTGATGATAAAGTGCCCGGTTTTTAAAAATTCGATTAAAAACAGGGGCACTTTAATTCATAAAAATTTACATTTCACTCGTGTTGTGAAAATACTTACCTTTTAATCTTGACACCCGCTGCATCACTTCCTCCGCCCGTCTCAAAGCCTCTTCCTGGGTCTAAAATTAGGAATCCGGCTTCCTCCAATCATGGCATTGAAGCAGAAACTGATTCCCCTGTGGGGAAAGCCGTGATTGGAGGATGACCAATCCGTCATTTCTGACATAGGAAGAGGCTTGCGATGACCAGGGTAAATTGGAGTGGCTGTCAAGATTAAAAGTTAAGTATTTTCACAACATGAGTGAAATGTAAATTTTAATGAAGTGCCTCTGTTTTTAATAGAATTTTTAAAACCGGGCACTTTATCATAAAAATTTACATTCACTTTAAATTAAATTTTTGACTTTACTGTCACTTTAAGTTATGTGTGGTAAAATGACTTTGTAATATACTTTATTTATTTTGCACCCTTTTCGCATAATTTAGGAAAATTGTTGATTTTCTAATTCTTAGGGTTATGAATGCACCATGCAGACTTCTCAAGGCTAAACCTGCTACACATATTTCCTTAACTGTTTTTAACTGATAACTAACTTAATAACTGTAACTAGCCTTGTTGTCTGCACATACAAGCCCAGATTGGCTCTTCCAAAAAAAGTCAAGTGGTGGGCGGAGTTTCGCTACTGAAAAACAGTTGCAACAAACAAGATGTTAATGCGCTTTAAAAACGTTTAGACTTGTCTCATACGTTAATCTAAAACAAGACAACTAAAATATCTAATGACAAGGTCTCTGTTGCACGATGCATGATGAATGATGTGTGTTTAGTGGATTCAAAAGAATATAAACAGTTCCTGGCTTTAATTTATTTGTGGTCTTTGCATTGATTTTTCTTTCCTCCCCTTACCCACACAAAATCTCTAATAGAATATTAGAGTCATTTGTATTTTATGCATAATATATATCAGCATCTATCTACTGCATTTCAAAATATTTGTACACATAATACATTTTTATAAATGCATTTTAAACTGTAATTTGAGCCTCCATTCACATTCATTGCAGTTTGATAAGCAACAGTTTGTGTTCAGCACAGCTAGTTAAAGGGATATGAAACCCAAATATTTTATTTTTGTTATTCAGACAGAGCACACAATTTTAAAAACATTTCCAATTCACTTCTATTAACAAATGTGCTTTGTTCCCATGGTAATATTTGTTATAGAGATATATGTAAGTAGGTGTCTGGCAGGAAATAGTTCTGCCATCTTGTGATCGTGCAAATGGATAAAAATCTTGCAAAACTGCTGCCATAGACATGTGCACACTGCTGAGCTTTTTTCAACAAAAGATACCAAGAGAACAAAGAAAATGTGATAACAGATGTAAATTAGAAAATTGTTTAAAATTGTATGTTCTTTCTGAATCAATAAAGAAAAATGTTGGGTTCCATGTTCCTAAACCCACAACTTGAAGGATACAGTGTATTGTCTCAGTCCTCACTGAGAATCTCTTGTTTGCTGTCTTGCCAAGC
Organism: Bombina bombina; assembly: GCF_027579735.1. Taxonomy (NCBI): domain Eukaryota; kingdom Metazoa; phylum Chordata; class Amphibia; order Anura; family Bombinatoridae; genus Bombina; species Bombina bombina. The sequence goes on from NC_069502.1 coordinate 883,957,293, forward strand.
AAAAGAAGCATTGGCTAATATAGTAACTATACATGACTTGTAATTAGCAAACAGTATCGGGGACTGTATTATACAATGGTAGGAACAAGCTGACCGTCTAATAACAGAACAGAAGAAAACAACCAATCACAGTTCTTCTTTTCATTGCACAGTTTGCGTTATGCACATTGCATGTTCTGTTTTTGCAGATTCTGGACAGTGTTTTACAATAGTGTATTTGCAGAAGCTGTGTTTTTCTAGAGCAGGGTTCTTCAAACTACGGGTCGGGACCCATTACTGGGTCGCAACAAATAATAACTGGGTCCTGACGTGTGTGTGAGTGTGTATGGTGCATGTGAGTTGTAGGAGAGTGTGTGTGGTCTGTGTGTTATATGAGAGAGTGTGTGGTGTGTGTGTGTGTGTTATATGAGAGTGTGTGTGGTCTGTGTGTTATATGAGAGAGTGTGTGTTATATGAGGGTGTGTGTGTGTGTGTTATATGAGTGTGTGTGTGGTCTGTGTGTTATATGAGAGAGTGTGTTATATGAGGGTGTGTGTGTGTGTTATATGAGAGTGTGTGTGGTGTGGGTGTGTTATGAGTATGGTGTGTGTGTGTGTGTTATATAAGTGTGTGTGGGTGTGCTATATGAGAGTGTGTGTTGTGGGTGTGTTATGAGTATGGTGTGTGTGTGTGTGTTATATAAGTGTGTGTGGGTGTGTTATATGAGAGTGTGTGTGGTGTGGGTGTATGTGTTGTATGAGTGTGGAGTGTGTGTTGCATGAGTGTGGTGTGTGTGTGTGTGTTGTTTGAGAGTGTGTAGTGTGTGTGTGTTTTATGACTGTGTATTGTATGAGAGTGTGTGTGTGTAAGTGATTTGTGTGTTGTATGCAAGTGTTTGTGTGTAATAAGGTATGCACACATTTTAGTCACTTTGCAAGAAATTGCAGCGATCTTGTATATTACTTCGGAAATTTTCAGACCAAGCATAAAAAGAGGGTAACAAAGGTATGTGGTATCATTGCACTCACTGGGTCTTGGGGAAAAAAAGTTTGAAGAACCCTTTTCTAGAGTTTAACTTCTGCCTATTATTGTATAATGCACTCCCCTATAATGGGCTCTTTGCAAATACATTTTCTGTCCTGGGGCGGAGTCAGCACAGGTGTGGGCAGAACCAATTCACTCAGGATGTTGCTGAGTGATACAGTGTGGTTGGAGATGTTTTAGGCGGACCATGAAAGGGGGAAAAAATCATGGGACAATCCCACAAAATGCAGGACAGCTGGGTGCTCTAATGTAATAAATAGTGTTACAGACTTGTAATTTACATAATTTATGACTTTTACCATTTAAATACATACTTTTTAGTTTCCCTGTTTAAATGCATTTAGCAGACGTTTAGTTAGGCTGCAGAATGTGTAGGATAAACATCATTAGCAGAATAAATTTGCTACATGAATGCCCTCTAGGTAACATAACACATTATCATTTCTAATCCCAACAGAATAACAGAGATATTCAAATCATTTTAGTGAAAATAGTAAAAATAAAACACAAATATAAATGGGGATAAACCCATAATGTAATGTAAACTGTTTTTCCAATTGTTAGGCCTGAAATAATGCAGCATAAAAATGCAAAGCAAAAGGTATGGAACCAGCATAATAGTATACAATCCTATTTTATCCTCACAGTTAGTGTTGTCATCATTATTACAGTAGTTACAGAGAGGCCTAACAGTAGATGCCAGCAATGATGCAATAAATATAGTGATAAAGGGAAAGGGACATGAAACCCAAATATTTTCTTTCAGGATTTAGAAAGAGCATGCAATTATAAACAACTTTCTAATGTACTTCTATTATCTATTTTGCTTCATTCTCTTGATATTCGTTGCTGAAAAGCATATCTAGATATGCTTAGTAGCTGCTGATTGGTAGCTGCACATAGATGCCTCCTGTGATTGGTTCACTGTGTGCATTGCTATTTCTTCATTAAAGTATATCTAAAGAATAAAGCAAATTAGATAATAGAAGTAAATTGGAATGTTGTTTAAAAATGTATTCTCTACCTTAATCATGAAAGAAAATGTTTGGGTATAGTGTCCCTTTAAGTAATATTCTTTAAAACATAAAGGGCATAAGTGAAATATGGGCAGTTAGGTAATGTTGGGGAATTTATTTCTCTTATATATATTTTTAATATCTTTATTTGTAATGAGGTATACTGATGACAAAGGACGTTGCATTACAAATAATCCTTTCAAGGCAGACAGGAAATAACCCAATTTAATGATAGAGTCCATTAGACAGACTTTTCTAGGGTCGTATGTACCACCTAGGAGCAGCCTCTATTAGCCCAATAACGCTTCTCACAGAGAAGAACTTGCCTGAAGTATATTAGTCTCATCACGCCTAACAAAGTCAGTCCAGCCCCGAAATGCCAGCCAATCCATCTCTGAACAAGGAACATGGCAACCCAAGGCAATTGTCAGTGAGATGCAGCCATATTCCTCTAAGCACATTGGGAAAGGATTCCACATCTACTGTATGAACACCAGCTTAATAACTCGTTAGCTTGTTCTATGGCGATTTATCACCTGCGCACAAGAAAGTTCTTCTCTGTGAAAAAGCATTATTGGGCGAAAAGAAGTTTCTCCCAGGTGGTAAATCGCCATAGAACAAGCTAAAAAGTTATAGAGCTGGTGTCCATTCCTGAGAGAGCGCTTGTCTTTCTGTATGTATTCAGTCTCCCTAAGAGTCTATTAGACTACAATATGGTCAATATGATAAACATAAACTTATCAAATTGAAAACAAATTTGCTTGATATTTATATCACTCGTGACATTTTCTTGCTCAATGAGCATCTAAGAATGTACTCAATTCACCAGTTTCTTAAAGGCGGACTCTATTGTGAGCACAGTACAGTATTACCTACACAATTTTTTTAGTGTGATTTTGTGCCTCACAAAGTATTAAACAATGTGTCTTAGAAATGTTAGTGTATTCTTCATCATGAAGGATCAGTATTCCAGAATCCCAACACATATTTTTAGCATTCGTCTGTGCCTGAATTTATTTTTATTATACAAATTAAAAAGTATCTTTTCTTCTTATTTAGGGTTAGATTACAAGTGGAGTGCTAATTTATCGCATGCCAGCAAATGGGCAAATTTTACTTTTGCGGTAGAGTGATAATTTACCAGGCATTACAAGTGGCTAGTTATTGCTACTGCTAGCAATTATTGTGGTAGCAATTAGCACTTATAGAATTAACCAGAGATCAGATCTCTCGTTAATTTTATAAATGTGCCCCAAATGCCCCAAAAATACAGTGTAGTGTATTTTATGAAAAACAATTTTTTTTTACTATTTTTTAATAAAATAACTGCACTAGGCACTATTTTGGGGGTTAAGTTTGAGGGAGTGGGGTATTAGAAAAAAAAATGGCACTGAAAAGTGCCTTTAAATTGAGGTCTATGGGAATTGTGTGGTGAGCGCAAGCGATATTTAACGCTCCACTTGTAATCTGGCCCTTTGTAAATTATATATAACATTCATTAATGCATTTAAATGTATGCCACAAATAAACATAATGAAGTATTATATTGAAGTATGCCATTATTTAATCACTAACCTCCTAATGAGACTCCAAAGTTCCTTGAAAGCCATCGTTTGATTGGTCAACCTATAGATTAGTATGCAACATTTAAGTAGTTGTAAATGTAAAATAATATTTTGTGTGTGCTTGGAATATGGTCATTATTTACACCGCTCCCGCCCCTATTTAAAGGGACATGAATCCCAATTTTTCTTTCTTTCATGATTTATATAGAGCATGTGATTTTAAACAACTTTCTAAATTTGTTTTGTTCTCTTGGTATCCTTTGTTGAAAAGGATACCTAGGTAGGAACAGGAGCTGCTGATTGGTGGCTGTGCATATATAGTTTATGTTATTGGCTCAACTGTATGTATTCAGCAGGCTCCCAGTAGCGCATTGCTGCTTCTTCAACAAAGGATACCAAGAGAATGATGCAAACTAGATAATAGAAGTAAATTCGAAAGTTGTTTAAAATTGTATTCTGCCTGTTTCTAAACACTACAGGCTGCCTCTTATCTCAGAGCATTTTTATAGCTTTTCACAGCAAGATACTGCTAGTTCATGTGTGATATGTAGATAATACTGTGCTCTCTCCTGTGGATTTATTCATGAGTCAGCACTAATTAGCTAAAATGCAAGTCTGTCAAAAGAACTGAGATAAGGGGGCAGTCTGCAAAGGCTTAGATACAAGGTAATCACAGAGGTAAAAAGTATATTAATATAACAGTGTTGGTTATGCAAAACTGGGGAATGGGTAATAAAGGGATTATCTATTTTTTTGAAACAATAAACATTTTGGAGTAGACTGTCCCTTTAACTTTTTATAATAACATTAGCTAATTTCTATTATTTCTATTTGCAGACAGACAACTTAGTACATTTCTTGAGGGCAGCTGTATTGAAGGGACATTCCGGTCAAAATTGAAATGCACATAGAGGAATTTAATCTTTGAATAGAAACCTATTTGCAATATACATGTATTGGCAAAAATGCTTGTAGTTGAATTTATCACAGGTTTAGTGTTAGCATTTTTCTCTGCATGTGAAGCATAGCTAGATATTCTCAGTGCACCAGCATTTTAAATACTGCAGCTGCACAGAGCACCATAAGGGCTTGTTTCATGTCAGCAATTAACAAATTGAGTAATTACCAGATGGTACAAGCACCTTTGGCTGTCTGAGAAATTGCTGTGTTTAAAATGCCAGTGGACAGTGCATAGTAAATATACTTTTAAAACATCTATAGCTTTTATAAGAATCATTTTTGCTAATACATGTATATTACAAAAATGCTTCTATTCAAAACTGAAATGCATTCATTTGAATTCCAATTTTGTCTGGAATATCCCTTTAATTTCTTCCACGATGCACAAACACATCACATCACACCATTAGGCTGAGCTGTTTCATCTTAAAGACTAAGCTCCACCCACAACCTCCTTCCTGCCCTTAAAGGGATAGTAAAGTCCAAATTAAACTTTTATGATTCAGATAGGGCATGTCATTTTAAACAACTTTCACATTTACTTTTATCATTAAATTTGCTTTGCTCTCTTGTTATTCTTAGTTGAAAGCTAAACCTAGGTAGGCTCATATGCTCATTTATAAGCCCTTGAAGGCCGCCTCTCATCTAAATGCATTTGACAGTTTTTCACAGATAGAGGGCATTAGTTCATGTGTTTCATATAGATAACACTGTGCTCATGCACGTGAAGATATTTAAGAGTCAGCACTAATTGCCTGAAATGCAAATCTGTCAAAAGATCTGAGATAAGGAGGCAGAAGCTTAGATACAAGGTAATTACAGAGGTAAAAAGTATATTTCTATAACAGTGTTGTTATGCAAAACTGGGGAATGGTAAATAAAGGGATTATCTATCTTTGTAAACAATAATATTTTTTGTGTTTACTATCCCTTTAAGTGCCAGGCAACATAAGTTACCTCTCTCACAGCACCGGTGCACTGTATGCTCACACCCATTGTCACATATGTCATAAAAAGACATAACAATAATTAACTAACACCTAGATTATGAGTTTTGCGCTAAAAAGGGTGCGAAACTAACGCCAACATTTTTTCGTTAGTGCACTCTTCATATCACTGCCATTACGAGTTACTGAAAAGCCTCCTTTTGCTGTGCGTTATCCAATCAGCCAATAGAATGCCAGCTCAATCCTATTGGCTGATTGGATCAGCCAATAGGATTTTTTCTACCTTAATTCCGATTGGCTGATAAAATTCTATCAGCCAATCGGAATTCAAGGGACGCCATCTTAGATGACGTTATTTAAAGGAACCTTCATTCTTCAGTTGGACTTCGTTTGAAGAGGATGCTCCACGTCGGATGGATAAAGATAGAAGATGCCACCTGGATGAAGATTTCTGCCCGTCTGTAGGACCTCTTCTGGCCGGCTTGGATGAAGACTTCTGCCCGTCTGGAGGACCACTTCACCCGGCTTCGTTGAGGACTTCGGCCCGGCTGGGTGAAGGCTTCTCAAGGTAGGGTGATCTTCAAGGGGTTAGTGTTAGGTTTTATTAAGGGGGTATTGGGTGGGTTTTAGAATAGGGTTGGGTGTGTGGGTGGTGGGTTTTAATGTTGGGGGGGTATTGTACTTTTTTTTTTACAGATAATAGAGCTGATTACTTTGGGGCAATGCCCCGCAAAAGGCCCTTTTAAGGGCTATTTGTAATTTAGTATAGGGTAGGACTTTTTATTATTTTGGGGGGCATTTTTATTTTATTAGGGGATTAGATTAGGTGTAATTAGTTTAAAAAAATTGTAATTATTTTATTATTTTCTGTAATTTAGTGGGGGGTTTTTGTACTTTAGATAATTTTTTTTAAATTGTATTTAATTGTATTTAGTTTAGGTAATTTATTTAATTATAGTGTAGTGTTAGATGTAATTGTAACTTAGGTTAGGATTTATTTTACAGGTAAATTTGAATTTATTTTAACTAGGTAGCTAGGTTCATGTTAGGGTGTTAGGTGTAGACATAAAATGTATTTCCCCATAGGAATCAATGGGGCTGCGTTAGGAGCTTTACGCTGCTTTTTTGCAGGTGTTAGGTTTTTTTTTCAGCCGGCTCTCCCCCATTGATCCCTATGGAGAAATCGTGCACGAGCACGTTTTGCCAGCTCACCGCTACCGTAAGCAGCGCTGGTTTTGAGGTGAGATGTGGAGCTAAATTTTGCTCTTCGCTCACTTTTTTGCGGCTAACGCTGGGTTTGTAAAAACCCATAATACCTGCGTTGTCTGTAGGTGAGCGGTGAGGGAAAACTGCTCATTAGCACCGCACAGCATTACCGACAAAACTCGTAATCTAGGTGATTGTTTTTTATTTTTCGTAATTTTAGTGTTTATTATTTTTGTAATCTTAGATTTTTTGAAAAAATTCGTAGGATTTTTTTTTTTAAATTTGTAATTTAGGTTTTCAATTTTTTCATAGTGTTAAGTTTTTTTAAATTTGTAATTTAGTTTTTTTTTTTAATTTCATCAGAATATTAATGTTAGGTAAATTTATAGTTTAATGTTAGGTTTATTTTTATTTCACAGGTAAGTTTTTATTTATTTAAATCTAGTTATATTGTAATTTTAATTTAAAGTTAGGGCAAGTTAGGTTTAGGGGTTAATAGTTTAATTTAGGGTTTTGCGATGTGGGGGGCCAGCGGTTTAGGGGTTAATAGGTTTAGTTTAGTAGTTACGATGTGGGGGGCTGGCAGTTTAGGGGGTAATAGGTTTATTTAGTGGCGACGATGTGGGGGGCCAGAGGTTTAGGGGTTCATAGGTTTATTTAGTGTCGGCGATGTTGGGAAACGGCAGTTTAGGGGTTAATATATTTACATAGTGTTGGCGATGTGGGTGGGCGGCAGATTAGGGGTTAATAACTTTATTTAATAGTCGCAATGTGAGTGGGAGGCAGATTGGGGTTAATAGGTTTAATATAGTGTTTGCGATGCGGGAGGGTGGCGGTTTAGGGGTTAATATGTAGTTTATGGGTACTAGTTTACATTGTAACATTTTAGTTATGAGTTTTGTGAAACATTTTTGTTACACAAAATCCATAACTACTGCTCTCAGATGGATCGTGTTGGTATAGGCCATAACACAAGCATTTTAGCCGGATTGCACACCCTGTAATACGGCACTATAGAAATCCTGCACTCAAACTTAATTTTTTTTGAATGCGGAATGGACATTGTGTTACAGGCAAAATGCTTGCAGTATAGCTATAATATGCGTTCCCGGCCATTCCAGTGTACTGGCCAATTTTTCAGTGTTAAAAGCCGTACTGCAAAACTCGGTAATTTATATACTTTGTTATAACCCTTCGTTGGCTATACAGATAAATAGCTTGTATAAATGCAAAAGGAATCAAATCTTTGACTATTCTGGAAACTTCATGTAATACAATATAAGATTCTCAAACATTAGCTAATAAAAAGAACGTGTTATTTGATTTGGCATCTGCTATAGCAATCTGAACAATGCATCCAATTAACTAGAGATTTGCATTTAGGCTTTTATAATATAAAAGCATAGGAATCCTGATATAGTTATAAATTAAATAGTTTTATATTAAATATTTTAAATATATTTACGTCTGTTGTGCCTGATTCAATCACAGGTAACAATGGCACGCACAGAACAAGTCTGTTTCTAACATATTAATTTTATTGAAAGTTTCAGGATACTTCAAGGTCATGAAACAACTGCGGAGATTTCTAGTGATATCTAAAAGCACAGAGTAAGTGTGCAACTTGCACTGAACAAATCCTATATAATAAAAGGCTAAGTATATGTTTGTCTTCAAAGATCTTATAGACAAAAGTCACAGAGAATTAAATATAAATGAGAGTAGTCTCTGATTACATTTTTCACATGCAACAATAAAAATTCAGATAGAACATGCAATTTTAAATAAATTTCTAATATATTTCTGTTATCTAACTTGTTTCATTCTCTTTGTATCCTTTTTTGAAAAGTATACACATATATGCATCTTGCCATTGGCTTTAAACTAGCTCCCAGTAGTGCATTCCTGCTCTTTCGACAAAGGATACCCAGAGAATTATGCAAATTAGATAATAGAAGTAAATTGGAAAGTTGTTTAAAATTGTGTGATCTGTCCGAACCTCATCCCTTTAATAATACCTTTTGGCTCTATTTAATTTTTTATTAAATAAATACATTCTAGCATTATGAGGTTTAAAAAAATAATAATCAGGGTTATAATGGAGTCAGTACAGCTGTACTACGTTCATTTATAATGGGCAAGATTACGAGTGGAGCGCAAAATATCGCTTAAGCAAGCACGATATTTGCGCTCCAGAGCAAAGGTGCGGTAGTATTACAAGTTAGGCATGTTCGCATTGCAGGGAAGCATTGCACTCACGAGAGAGCACTCACTAAAATCTGCTTTGTGCAGTTTTATTAAACATATATAAAGATGCTACAGTTTTTTAATTTAAAAAAGGACCTCACCCTGGGGGCAATTGGGGGCCATTTTTAAAATATACCAGAGGTCTGACCTCTGGTTAATTTTTGGATCAATAATTGCTACCACTAGCGCGCGGTAGCATTAACCAGCCAATTGCAATGGCTGGTTATTTATCATGCGCCCGTAAACGGGTGAATCTGCTGTTTACTGGCGTGCGGTAAATTAGCGCTCCACTTGTAATCTAGCCCAGTTATAGTTGAGCATTTGTTGGACATGTTTGGACATGTTTTGTCTTTTTGTAAGGGAAGATGTTTGGAAATGACTATTAACTCAGCTGAAGGTATGTACTGATTTAATTAACCTTTACCACTATAGATGTGAATTGCATTTATTTGAAAAATGCATTCTAAAAAAATTAAATACACCAGAAATAGCTTTCCCTTCTTTCTGCATGATTCTATCTACTACTACTACTACTACTGATTCTCTTAGGACTATCTGTAACTTTAATGGCTATTGACAGGTTGGAAATAAAGTGCCTACTTATCAGACTTCTTTACAAAGTGTTTGTACTCTAGGTCAAGAGATACCTGAAAATATACCTGGAAAACAACGTCATTACTCTGCCACTTATTAAATTGTACAGGAAGACTTACACACATGAAAAAACATCTTGCATTCAGTTTCATTAAACAGTTTAATCCCTTTCCATGCAAAAAAACTCTACTTAGGACAGCTGAAAGTTACTGTATAACAGACTGTTTTGTGAGATCTAAGCATCTGCAGATTAAGAACAGATGGACTGATATTGGTCTCAGAAGAATTGTCAATATGACACCGTGCCTCTACCTATAGAGAACACCCTAGGTAATAGAGTGTGAGGCCCCCCTATAATATTTAATGCCCGATGATCTAAAGCTCTCTGGGCTGGCGAGATTATTAAAGAATGCTCGCCAGTCCTTCTATCTTCCTGGTGGAATGATCTAAAACTACTTTTTACCCTGAAAACAGGGTGTCTTGCTAAGGGGCATATACTGCATTTTTTTGAAAAGTGCACAATACAATTCGTATTTTAAGCATCATGCAAAACCATTCACACAAAAATAAGCAGGGAAAAATTGTATTGTTAAGGTGCATCAAAAATCGTAACAAAATTCTTCACCAAAAATCATATTTTACCAAAAAACGTAAAATTTGTATGTAAATTACACAGGAATAAATTGTATTAAATACAGCGTAAACAGCGTAAATTGTAATTTTAGTACACTGGATGTGCACAAAACACACAGAAGTTGGTACTTATAAATACAAAATGCAAAGCGTAATTGTTTTTTGTAAAATCAGCTGAATATCGGCGTTCCATGGGCATATATGAAATTGTCTCTCTAATCCCATTGTAATTATGTAAAGATTTTTTTGCCACCAGGGCAGCCCCTGCGACAGTCTGTGAGAAAATCTAGGTTTGATCTGGGAAAGTTTAGAAACAATTACACAAAGTATTATACTGAAACATCACTTTGATTGTAGTAAATATTTTTAATAAGTCAACTTCAGATTATTTAAAGGGACACTGTACCCAATTTTTTTCTTTTGTAATTCAGAAAGAGCATGCAATTTTAAGCAACTTTCTAATTTACTCCTATTATCAATTTTTCTTCGTTCTCTTGCTATCATTATTTGAAAAAGAAGGCATCTAAGCTTTTTTTTGGTTTCAGTACTCTGAACAGCACTTTTTTTATTGATGGATGGATTTATCCACCAATCAGCAAGGACAACCCAGGTTGTTCACCAAAAATCGGCCGGCATCTAAACTTACATTCTTGCATTTCAAATAAAGATACCAAGAGAATGAAGAACATTTGATAATAGGAGTAAATTAGAAAGTTGCTTAAAATTTCATGCTCAATCTGAATCACGAAAGAAAAATTTTGGGTACAGTGTCCCTTTAAATAAAAAAATAGTGCATTTACTGTAATACGTAATGACACACAGTATACTTTCTATTTCCACATAAGCCCTTCATGAGCTTATGAGCTAAAATACATATATAACTATTTCTGCAAAGTACTTAAAGGTAATAAACCTTTGTTGCTTTAGAGCAAAGCTAGAGAGCAATGTTTGTTATTGATCACAAGTCATTATGACTTCTGTTCAAGGGCTTATTATGGCTCAGGCCAACAAGTCTTGTGTTTAGAGAGGCAGATTTAGGCAAAATGGAGGGGGGGGGGGGGCGGCGGCAGTTTTTGAAGCACTGCCAGGGCCTTCATCAGGATATCATATGCACCGCTCCCTAAAAGATCTGCATGAAAGAATGCGTGTATCTTATTTTTATGGGTGGAAACACAAGTAGTTGTATTTATTTTTAAAAATGCACTCTAATGAACATTTATGTTGAGTGAAGGAAGAAGGAGTAGGGGGACAGACCAAGGCACTAAAGCAGATGCCAGCTGTAGAAGCTGTCACCTCTTGTGCCACTTTAATATAGATGCTGCTGTGGGTAAGTAGACAAGAACAGTGAAGCTGCCTTGGAGTGGTAGCACCTAGGTGAGTTCACCAGAGGCGAGCAAACCTTTTCTGTCTGCAGGAGAGAATACTTTACGCCGTGGTGTTTAACTGTATAATGTGTTAACATTATGTACACAGTCTCTCCTACGAATGCTCCTCTTAATGTATCCAGCTGTGTAGTTTTATGTGAATCAAGCAAAAATCCAGCCATTATTAAGTAAATCAAATTGTAGCAAAATCCGCTACACCTCGTGTAAGTTTGTTACAAAAGAATTTTACGTCTTGCAACCTCAGAGCTCTTGGTTGGTTATTTGCTTTTGTGTAGGTGTTTATTCTTTCAGCTCTTTTACACCGAGTCACACCATAAAAAAGTAAGCCCGCCAAGTTCCACTTGCTTGTGGTTAATGGTATAGCGTCCAAGCTCAACCTCTCCCACTTCAGGAGTTTCACCACACAGGGTGTATGGTATCCTCCACAGGATTGTCAATTCCTGGCAACACATTTCAGGGTCGATTTATCAAGCTAAAGACCGCTGCTCCATATCTTGTCCGCCTGCTCTGAGGCCGTGGACAGAAATCAACCCGATCAAATGCGATCGGGTTGATTGATACCCCCTGCTAGCGGCCGATTGGTTGCGAATCTGGAAGGGACGGTAACAAATGCCGACAGCGTATGTTGTCGGCATTTATCGATATGCAACGGACATGATACGCTACATCGTATCATGTCCGCTCGCACATTAATAAATATGCCCCTTCAGCTCTATGAGAGCCTTTATCAAGCCATAGATAATCACCTTATATCTATGCATTTTATGCTGTTAGCAACAAGTGTTCTTTTATTTATTTGCTAGAGTCTCTCAGATTTTTGTCAAAGAGAAATAAACATATCTTTAATAATGTTTAATAATCTGAGAACTGATTAATTCAATCTATTCAAACTTTGAAAAGGGACTAAATTTAGATATCTATATAAAACATAAATGGAGGTTTAATAGGTATAAAAATCAAAATAAGACCAAAAAAATTGCCAAGAGAGACAAGATGAGATACAATCAGAATCTAAAAAGATTCAATCACATAGTAATATCTGTACTATTTATAATATGATAAGAGAGGATAGAAACAAAGCGCTTTACTCAGAGTTGACTGCTAGAAAACCAAGCATTCATTGTACAATAGGTTTTCTACTTTTTTGATTAAAGGGACATAATACTCATATGCTAAATCACTTTAAACTGATGCAGTATAACTGTAAAAAGCTGACAGGAAAATATCACCTGAGCATCTCTATATAAAAAAGGAAGATATTTTACCTCACAATCTCCTCAGCTCAGCAGAGTAAGTTCTGTGTAAAAAGTTATACTCAGCTGCTCCCAGCTGCAGGTAAAAAAATTAAAAAAAATGAAGCAGTGCTGAGGTCATGAACTCTTTTACTGTGATCTCATGAGATTTGACTTATCTCTCATGAGATTTCATAGTAAGCTTCCTTTACCTGATTGGTGAAATAATATGAGAGTGCACAATGCTCATCCCTTCTGCTGTCCTAGGACAGACACACTAAAATGCTGCTTAGAAATCCTTTACAATGGGAGGTGGCTACTGAGGAACTTTTGAGGTAAAATATCTTTCTTTTTTACATAGAGATGTTCAGGTGATATTTTCTAGACAGCTTTTTACAGCTATGCTGCATCACTTTCAAGTGTTTAAACATTTGGGTATTATGGCCCTTTAAGGTTTAATTCAGAGGAATTGGGAGAATACACAACTTTCAACCTCTAAAGAAAATGTAGAAAAGGTTCATTTTTTAGGAAGAAGAAACATAAGATTACTGAAAAACTGAAAAAAAAATAAGGGAAAGCATGGATTTAAGACAAAGAAAAAGAAGGTTTTCAGAAAGAGAGGAAAACATTAGTGGTTTACACAAAACTAAAAGACAAAATAAGCAAATAAATGTCACTAATAAAGACAATGACATTTATAATTTAAAGGGATACAAAACCCAAATTTTGTCTTTCATGATTCAGATAGAGCATGCAATTTAAAGCAACTTTCTAATTTACTAAAAATGATCAATTCTTCGTTCTCTATCTTTATTTGAAAAAGTAAGGCTAGGAGCCTATTTTTCGTTCAGCACTTGGGTAGTGCTTGCTGATTGGTGGCTAAATGTATTGTAAATGGGAAAGCATCAATTATTAGAGTCATTTGAGAATTTGTCCAAGGAACAATAAGAGTTAATAAAAAACTTGGAAAATAATAAAGATATTATTTTTAAAAGTGCAGAGAAGGGGGAGGGATGGTAATTTTAGACAAAGAACATTATACAAGTATCTGTAATAATTTATTGACAGATGAAAGAACTTATAAAAAAGAAGAATTAACCCAACAACAATTTTTAAATGAGAATTAAAAGAATTTTTTAGATAAACATAAATATTTTGTGTATGGTATTATTAAGTGCTGTCAGGACAAATACTATCATGCAGCATACATTGGAATAAATACATTGATTACCTTGCTTTTCAATCTTAAGGACGTGAACTTGATGTTAGAAATTGCTGTGAAATGAAGATGGTTATTCACTACTATCTCTTAAATAGTTATCTAAATCTGATGGTAAATGGGAAAGTAGTAATTATTTACCTTTGTTGGAGTCAAGAGAGATGATTGACATACTCTATGGCCAATCGATTACATAGACCAGCGATCATAAATGTATCTTTAGTTGTAATACCAAAATATTTGAAACAAATGTTAATATTTGTTAACCATCTCCAGTATTTGCAATTCTGCTTTTGAGAAAATGTTAGTTTGGTTAGTATTAAGATATAAACCAATTGAATTCAGATATGGGTATCTTGGTGCCATAAAACTTAAAGGGACACTGAACTCAAAAAAACTTAAAGGGACACTGAACCAAAAAATAAATAAACTTAAAGACAAAACTTATTTGTATATATTAGTGAATACCTATTATTGTATATATTATTGGTGAATACCTTGTATTGGGATTGGGAATGTGAGAAAAGTGGTTGTGGTTGAGGTAATGATTAAAGTGAAAAGGGGGAAATAGGAAGATAAAATAAAACAGGGGGGGGGTCAGACATTGGAGAAAGTGTATTATTACTTGATATTATATTTTAAAGAGTGGTGATCATAATTGTAAAGCCATTGAAGAGATAATGAAATAATAACATGACATAATATTGCATTATTAAAGATACACATTGTAATATTTATAATCATTCAATCCAAATGGTTTGACACTGTTCAAAAGATGGACCCATCTACATTCCATTTGTAATAGTAATCTCTCCAGAATGCTGCCCCGAATACCCAACTTTGCTTTTTCTATTACTGTAAACTTGAGTAGTTTGTCTTGTTCTGACATATATTACCCCAGATGTAGTACACGAAAAATGCATTGGAATCTTGTGTATATAATTATACTTGTCTCGGATATGTTGTATTTTCCATACAATTGAGCATACATTACATGTTCCACATGGGAACATTCCAGGACTTACGGCTGCTTTCCTGGGTTTAAGTATGTGGTGACTCTTTACTAAAGTGTCACGTAGATTTTTTGGTCTTTTGTATCTTATGGCCACTTTGGTACCTATTTGGCTAGCCAGTAGTGTGTCATTTTGCAATATGTGCCAATTCTCATTAATTATTTCGATTACCTCCTTTATTTGTAGATTATAGGTGGTTATTAAGATAATGATATTGAGTTTGCATGTTGATAAATATTGCTATACACTGCTCACAGTATTTACATATTTTTTATGGGTATCAGAAACTTATGATTCTTCAACAAGTATATAAAATTATAATTAATTATTCCAAATATATAGTTTGATTTGGATTAATAGTGACATTTAGCAATTATTTATTTTTGCATTTTATCCTATTAATAGATGTGCTTATATCAAACTAACATTTTATTCTGATTTATTGTTCTTTAACGACAATATATTTCGATTTCTATTTGCTTTGGTTTAATTTTAAAGTAGCTGCAGGTTACTCTCAATAATGAAACTGTGTGCAAGAACAACATTAGTTTTTCATGTGTGCAAGTCTCCCATGTACAAATTTGACAAGTAGCAGAATATAATGAGATTGCTTTCCAGGCATATTTCTCTTACCTTTTGACCTAGAGTACAAATACCTTTAAGAGTTCTTTGATGAATTGGCACAATGTTCTCAACCTGTCAATAGTCATCAATGTTACAGAGTCCTTAGAGAATCTGTAGACTTTCACAGCGTTTTGGAACTAATTCCTACAGTATTCTGTAACAATCCTGCAGACCGAAGGTAAACTATGTTTAGCAAGGTGCTGGATGTACATTTAGAAGCTAAAATGTTATAAAAAAATAATAAAATTAAATGCTGTAATAAATGCAGTAATAACTATAAAGTAATTTCCAATCTTTCCCAAATTTTTGTTCGAAATAGAAAAAACTGGATCGGCATTTAGTGAAAGGTATACATTGGTATTTATATCTGTTTAGATTTCACAACTGTTGATTCACAGGCCTGCAAAATTGAGGGTCATAAATTTTTTTTTCAAAATGTACGGTGGTTTTATATGAATTTGGGGTTTTGAATGAAAAAATGACCTCAGATTTGTTCAATCATGTACAATTTTTTCACAACTGGCTTTGACGTTTGTATGTTGAATTATGAGACAAAAAATATACAAGTTGGTATTTACATCTTAAAGGGACACTGAACCCAATTTTTTTCTTTCAAGATTCAGATAGAGCATGATATTTTAATCAACTTTCTAATTTACTCCTATTATCAAATTGTCTCTTGGTATATTTATTTGAAATGCAAGAATGTAAGTTTAGATGCCGGCCCATTTTTGTTGAACAACCTGGGTTGCCCTTGCTGATTGGTGGATAAATTCATCCACCAATAAAAACGTGCTGTCCAGAGTTCTCAAACCCAAAAAAAGCTTAGATGCCTTCTTTTCAAATAAAGATAGCAAGAGAACAAAGAACAATTGATAATAGAAGTTGTTACAGAAGCATTAGTTATTTTGTTGTGAAGAGCTTATTTCCCAGCAGCAATGCCTGAACCAGCAAGCCAGCGCCTAAGAAGGGCTCCAAGAAAACCGTAACAAGTATCATTTCATAAAGAGTTAACTTTTTTTTTTCAGCTTTTAGAAACTATTGCCTAAATACACGTTTGCTGGCCTCAGCTCTAAGTTTAGTGATAACCAATCCCATTGTCTAATCACCTCTGGAGCCAGACTGCTAATTGATAAGATGAACTTGTAAACTTGTTATCTTAAGTACTGTAATCCTATTGTGGCCTGTCAAAGGACAGTGCTCTCTATCTAAATGTGTGATGGGGGATTTTGTGCTTCCCCCCCTCTCCCCCTGGGAGTGCCCTGTGTGCATGTAACCTTAATAAAAAGCAGGCTGGGCATCCCAGTCCTGAGTTCTTGTTTGACCCTCAATCGCAGCGTTGACTCGTTTTTGTGGGCAGAAGGGTATCCTAGCTGTACTGCAGCTAAGGGAGATTATTCTATATTTGCGAGACTCATATAGAATACTATGGAAAGCAGCTTCTCCCCTCTTTAGCAATAGGGATCCAGGCTACTAAGCGGTCCATCTCTCAGCGAGACTAAGGGTAACCGTAACATTTGGCGGCAGCGGCGGGATTTTCCTGGATTTCCTAGGAGAGGTACAGAACGGATGGCTTACGAAAAATTGAAGCGTACAACCCTAAAGGATTTACTTGAAAGCAGAGGGGGGTACGCCAGCAACCGGCCGAGGAGAGAGCTGATCGCAGAATTGACCGAACTGGATCAGAGCTTCACAATGGCGGAAACACCGACCACGATTAGTGACGAAAAAACCAGGATTGTTCGGGAAAGGCTCTCATTATACGGGCCGAACCCCTCCATGGAATTGGTACAGCAGTTGATGGTGGAGGCGGACGAGGATATACGAGAGACTCGAGCCCACGAACTGAACCTAGCGAACGCACACCGCAATGCTGAAGCCCCGCAGGTAATCATCCCTGTCGAAAATGCTGGGAGGCCCAAGATACCCTATGCGGCATTTCGACCCTTCCTAGAGAGCGAGACAGGGATTGATGAATATTTGGCGGACTTCGAAAGGCAATGTGCCCTGCACCAGATTCCCAACAGAGAGTGGCCCACGATATTGTCTGGGAAACTATCCGGGCGAGCCCTGGAAGCCTTTCGTACTCTGGGTGCTGAGGAAGTGACACAGTATGAGCTAGTTAAGGAGACACTGTTGCGACGGTACGCTGTAACTCCGGACACGTATCGCCGACAGTTTCGGGGCACGGAAAAGAAGCCTAACGATACCCATATGGAATGGGCGCACCGAATGCGGAGAGCGGCAAATCACTGGCTGAGCGGAAGTAAAGCGGTGACTGGGGAGGAAATTTTACAATTGTTTCTCTTAGAACATTTTTATAATGGCATGGAACAGCAAGGGAAGGAATGGCTGCGAGACAGGCGGCCTTCTACCTTAGAAGAAGCAGCCAAATTGGCCGATGAACATTATGACTCCCGTCTTCACGAACCCATGAACTACCGAGCTCCAGCACGGGTCGAACCCAGAGAGGTTTACCGTGCACCCCCTCGTGCTGAATTCCGAGCCCCGGTGCCCACAGGGCCCGTCCGACACTCAGGACCACCCAATAACAGCTCTGAGCGTCCCAGACCGACTTGCCACCGATGCAAGCAACCAGGGCATTTCATGGCTAGCTGCCCCCTTAATACGCACCAGACACCCGGGAATTACAATTACCCCTCTGGGTCCTATCGTCCGGCCCGGGCCCTCTGTGTTAACCAAGAGGCCCCTATGGAGGGATATGTGGGGCCGCTTCACGAGGCAGACCCTGTATATGCTGCCTCAGATAACCGCCAGCACCATCGGCAGAGGGTATGGCTCGAGGGGCGATCTACCGAGGGATTGCGAGACACAGGGGCTACTATCACGCTGGTACAGAGTCATTTGGTGCCAGAGCACAAGCGATCCGGACAGACTGTGGCCGTTAGAGTGGCGGGGGGGATGTGTACAAAATTCCAACAGCTAAAGTGCATCTTGATTGGGGAGCGGGAAAGGGGGCTGTGAACGTGGGCCTAATGGATAATTTACCTGCCGAAGTACTACTGGGCAACGATTTGGGCCCCATGACTTCTGCCTATGCTCCAGTATGCAACAACGAGGCGGACCCAGTGACTACACGGGCCCAAGCCCGGACGGAGCGAGAGCTCTCACCAGTGCGGGAGACACAGGTAAGACCTACCCCGACCTTGCCTGACAGGTTAGGCCCCATACCCTGGGACACCCCAGATGCTTTCGAGGCAGAGTCTAAGACTGACCCGACCTTACAAAAGTACCGGGAACGAGCAGAGACCAGAGGGGGCGGGGCAGATAACGAAACATTCTTATGGGAAAAAGGGAAACTATACCGCTGGACAGAGAAAAGGGGACAGCGTAGGCGACAGCTGGTAGTGCCCCACAAATACCGTCAAGAAATCCTCAAAATAGGCCACGACATCCCCTTAGCAGGCCACCTAGCCGTAACCCGTACCCTACACCGCATTACTCACACGTTCTTTTGGCCAGGGGTGCACGCTGACGTTAGAACTTACTGTAACACCTGCGATGTGTGTCAACGAGTAGGAAGGCGAGGCGATCACCCTAAAGCCCATCTAGTAAATATGCCCATTGTAGAGGAACCCTTCAGCCGGGTTGCTATTGACCTAGTGGGACCACTGGCTACCCCTAGTCCCTCCGGTAAGCGCTACATTCTTACCGTAGTGGACTACGCTACCAGGTACCCAGAGGCTGTCGCCCTATCCAACATACAAGCGGATACGGTAGCAAATGCACTAGTACAGGTGTTCTCCCGGGTAGGATTTCCAAAAGAAATCCTATCCGACCGAGGCACCCAATTTACGGCTGAATTGACCCAACAACTCTGGCAGGTTTGCAAAATTAAGTCCCTCCTGAGCTCCCCATACCACCCCCAGACGAACGGGCTGTGTGAGAGGTTCAATGGGACCCTCAAGCAAATGCTCAAGACGTTCACTCAGGAATACCGATACTGGGAACGCTTCCTGCCGCACCTCCTATTTGCTTATCGGGAGGTGCCCCAGGAAACGACAGGGTTCTCTCCCTTCGAGTTGCTCTACGGAAGAAGGTACGGGGACCCCTAAACCTGATCCGGGAGCACTGGGAGGGAGAGATGGAGGCTGACGGTGTCCCCATTGTGCCATACGTGCTGGAACTCAGGGACCGAATGGAGCAATTAGCCAAATCCGTGCGGGCTAATCTCCAGTTGGCCCAGAGAAGACAGAAAGTATGGTACGATCGGGGGGCCGAAAGAGAATCTTCACCATAGGACAAAATGTGTTAGTACTTAAGCCGGTGAAGACAGACAAATTGCAGGCGTCCTGGCAGGGTCCCTACCAGATCGTAGAGAAAAGGGGAGACACCACTTATGTGATAGCTAGCTGCCATGACAACAATCTTAGAAAGACATTCCATGTAAACATGCTCAAGGAATATTTTGAGCGACCAGAGAACGTGACGGCCGTATGTTGTTCCCCTCAGGAAGACCCAGACAGTTTACCCATTCCAGACCTATTAGAAAAGAGTCTCCCCACAGGTATAGTGGCGCAGGTTCAGATAGGGGACCGACTTAGCCCCACTGAAAGGGAGCAGCTCAACCAACTCCTCCAGTCCAAACACCTCACCTTCTCCCCGAAGCCAGGGTACACTACTTTAACCACCCACCAGGTAGATACTCCGGGACAAGCTCCCTTGCGCCAGGCTCCGTACCGAATCCCCAAAGCAGTTAGGACAGGAATGAAGAAGGAGATTGATGAGATGCTCCAGCTCAGGGTAATTGAGCCCTCCGATAGTCCCTGGGCCTCCCCAGTTGTCTTGGTGCCCAAGAAAGATGGGACCACCCGGTTCTGCGTAGACTATCGGAGGCTCAATGAAAATACCGTGACGGACGCTTACCCTATGCCCAGGGTAGACGAGCTACTCGATCGTATAGCCAGGGGAAATTACCTGACCACTATTGACCTCTGCAAAGGTTACTGGCAGATTCCCCTGGCCCCGGAGGCTATCCCCAAGTCGGCATTCGTCACCCCATTCGGCTTATATCAGTTTAGGGTAATGCCGTTTGGGATGAAGAATGCCCCAGCTACATTCCAGCGCTTGGTGGATAGGCTCCTGGATGGCTTCCAGAGTTTTGCTTGCGCCTACCTGGACGACATAGCGATCCACAGTGAGTCCTGGGAGGACCACTTAGCTCATGTGGGAATGGTTCTGGATCAGATCCGGGCTGCTGGCCTGACTCTGAAGCCAGAAAAATGCCACTTTGGGATGGCCGAGGTACAGTACCTGGGTCACCGGGTGGGGTGTGGAAAGCAGCGACCAGAGCCGGCCAAAATAGAAGCTGTCGCCAATTGGCCCACCCCCATCACTAAGACTCAGGTCTATAGTACCCTTCCTGGGCACGGCAGGGTACTATAGACGGTTCGTACCAGACTACAGCACACTTGCCAAACCCCTGACTGACTTGACCAAGAAGAACTTACCTCGACAGGTCCTGTGGTCTCCCCACTGTGAAACGGCTTTCCAGGCTCTCAAAAATGCTCTAATTAACGCTCCTGTCTTGGCGGCCCCAGCCCTTAACAAACGTTTTATCGTCCATACAGATGCTTCCATGTTCGGGCTGGGAGCCGTCCTCAGCCAAGTAGGCGAAGATGGAGGAGAGCATCCAGTTGCCTACATCAGCCGGAAGCTCCTGCCCCGCGAAGTCAGCTATGCAGCGGTCGAAAAGGAGTGTTTGGCTTTGATGTGGGCATTAAAGAAATTGACTCCCTATTTATATGGTCAGGAGTTCACTCTGGTCACCGACCATAACCCGTTGGTGTGGCTGAACCGGGTCTCTGGAGATAACGGCAGGCTATTACGTTGGAGCTTATCGTTGCAACCCTTCAATTTCACCATTACTTACAGACCTGGGAAACAGAATGGCAACGCCGACGGGTTGTCCAGACAAACCGACCTCAGCCCCGCATAACCAGCGGTCTGGACAGCCTTAGTCTGCCCCGAAAAGGAGTCAGACCGTGTCTGCCAGAGTGTTCCACAGAAAGGGAGCACTGTTACAGAAGCATTAGTTATTTTGTTGTGAAGAGCTTATTTCCCAGCAGCAATGCCTGAACCAGCAAGCCAGCGCCTAAGAAGGGCTCCAAGAAAACCGTAACAAGTATCATTTCATAAAGAGTTAACTTTTTTTTTTTCAGCTTTTAGAAACTATTGCCTAAATACACGTTTGCTGGCCTCAGCTCTAAGTTTAGTGATAACCAATCCCATTGTCTAATCACCTCTGGAGCCAGACTGCTAATTGATAAGATGAACTTGTAAACTTGTTATCTTAAGTACTGTAATCCTATTGTGGCCTGTCAAAGGACAGTGCTCTCTATCTAAATGTGTGATGGGGGATTTTGTGCTTCCCCCCCTCTCCCCCTGGGAGTGCCCTGTGTGCATGTAACCTTAATAAAAAGCAGGCTGGGCATCCCAGTCCTGAGTTCTTGTTTGACCCTCAATCGCAGCGTTGACTCGTTTTTGTGGGCAGAAGGGTATCCTAGCTGTACTGCAGCTAAGGGAGATTATTCTATATTTGCGAGACTCATATAGAATACTATGGAAAGCAGCTTCTCCCCTCTTTAGCAATAGGGATCCAGGCTACTAAGCGGTCCATCTCTCAGCGAGACTAAGGGTAACCGTAACAGAAGTAAATTAGAAAGTTGATTAAAATTGCATGCTCTATCTGAATTGTGAAAGAGAAAATTTGGGTTCAGTGTCCCTTTAATCTTAGTCAAAAGGTTTAGTAGTGCCTTTTTATATAGCCTGTGAAGCTGTGTCTGTTGCATTTCTCTTCATCATCAGTATCTGAACCTGCATTACTAGGCGAATCTTCCAATGTTTCTGGTGGCAGCTGAACTGGAATTTCTGGGCAGTGAGGAACAGGTCGTATAGCTGATGGTAGGTTTGAATAGACAATGGATTTCTTATTGTTTGAGTTATAGGGGCCGATTTATTAAGGGCTGAATGGCCCTTAATGTACCTGTTTCTGCGGAAGCCTTGAGGCTCGCTGGAAACAGGAGTTAAGAAGCAGCAGTCTTAAGACCGCAGCTCCTTGTACGTCACCTCTGAGGCGGCAGAAAGCAATTAACCCGATCAGGTACGATCGGGTTGATTGACACCCCCTGCTAGCAGCTGATTGGCCACAAATCTGCAGGGGGCGGCATTGCACAAGCAGTTCACCAAAACTGCTTGTGCAATGTTAAATGCAGACAGCATATGTCAATGGACATGATCCTCTGTGCCAACAAAAAACAACCATGCTAAATTTTGTCCTGAGTTTAGAAATACCCAATGTTTACATTTTCTTTGCTTTTTTTGCAAGTTATAGGGCAATAAATACAAGTAGCACTTTGCTATTTCCAAACCATTTTTTTTTTTCAAAATTAGCGATAGTTACATTGGAATCCCTGAATATCCCTTGACATGTATATATTTTTTTTTAGTAGACAACCCAAAGTATTGATCTATGCCCATTTTGGTATATTTCATGCCACCATTTCACCGCCAAATGCGATCAAATTAAAAAAAATTGTTCACTTTTTCACAAACTTTAGGTTTCTCACTGAAAAAATTATTTACAAACAGCTTGTGCAATTATGGCACAAATGGTTGTAAATGCCTCTCAGTGAAGGGGTTAATTAGGTAGCTTGTAGAGTTAATTTTAGCTTTAGTGTAGAGATCAGCCTCCCACCCGACACATCTCACCCCTGATCCCTCCCTGACCCCTCTCAAGCAGCTCTCTTCCCTCCCCCACCCCACAATTGTCCCAGCCATCTTAAGTAAAAAAAATAATAAATATATATATATACAGGTGGCCCTCGTTTTACAACGGTTCAATTTAAACCGTTTCAGAATAACAACCTTTTTTTACTGTCATGTGACTGCTATTGAAAAGCATTGAGAAGCAGTGCATTTATTAAAATAGCCAGTAGGTGGAGATGTCCGCTTGTGTTTCAGCAAAGCCAAGCGAGCTGAAATTAATCAGTTTAACCAGACCTGAGCTATCGAGCAGATTTCAAAGGAACAAGATCTTCCTGTCTATAAATCAGTCCAGATTGGAATGCATAGAAATAACTGTTTGCAGAAAAATGCAAGTGAAGTCTGTGTTGTGTGATTATTTTATTAGGTTTATAATGCTGTTTAGCATTTAAAGACTTCATTTCAAAGCTTTAAAAATAATGTATTAGGTGTTACTTATGACAATTTTGAGAGGGGCCTGGAACCTATCTCCCTCACTTCCCATTGACTTACATTATAAACTGTGTTTCAATTTACAATGGTTTCAATTTACAACCATTCCTTCTGGAACCTAACCTCGGCGTAAACTGAGGGCTACCTGTATATATGGTAGCTGTCTGCCAGTACCCAGTTTACTAACAAATTTGGACTTCAAAATAACAAAACATCAAAATTGTGGGTAGCAGAATTAAGTGCTTGGTAACAAAACATAGAAATTGTGAAAAAACTGTGGGTGATATGACATTTTAATTGGGATTTTTGAATTCAGCAGCCAAAATAGCTAACAGTTTGTAAAAAGTATTTTCAATGCAAACCTGTTATTTCTCTAAAAAAAAAATTCACACCATTTTGCCTCCATCTTTATGCATTACTCTCTCCTATTGTGAGGTGTAAAATGATAATTTGTGCAGTGTAAAAGTATTGCAAATTATCATTTACTGGATCTTGTTGATTTCAATGGGAGACAAGAACAGTAAATTGCTGCTGATATTTAGTAACTGCAAACAAAAAAAGAATATGTAATCTGCTAATCTTTAAAGGGATACTAAACCCGAAATGTTTTCTTTCATGATTCAGATAAAGCATGCTATTTTAAGCAACTTTATAATTTACTCCTATTATCAATTTTTCTTTGTTCTCTTGCTATCTTTATTGAGAAAAACAGGAATGTAAAGCTTAGGAGCCAGCACATTTTAGGCTCCTAAACTTTACATTTCTACTTTTTAAATAAAGTGATGAGATGGTTGGAATCTCAGGTGTAGACTTACTAACTAGACATGCAGTAAAATACTTTATAGTTCCTTGGCATTTCACAGTAGCCTCTTCTGGAGGTGAAGGAAATATAACTACTTTGAGACACTGGATGCATCATTATTTTTAAATCTTGTTTTACAGATTTCTTTTAAGCTTCCCATATATTTACTGGCAATGGCCTGTGTTATTGGTATGTTTTTGGATATTTTCATTGTTTGTCCCTTCTCTTGTGTGTTGCAGAATAAACAACAGATGTTTGGACAGCAGCAGTGCAAATGTTTTTATTTCACACAAATATATTAATAAAGAAGCTTCTACAAGCACGCAGACACATTGCCATCCAGATGCACTTCCAATCCATAGCTTATTGACTAATACCTTACCTATATATATATATATATCCATATTTACCTGGCACCTAGCTTGGAGCTTCTTGAAATAAGAATATATATATATATATATATATATATATATATATATATATATATATATATATATATATATATATACAGTATGTATATTTGTATATATATGTATATGTGTGTACATATGTATAAATATATGTATTTATATATTTACAGACATATATACACATATAAGCACATAAATAAATATGTATAATAAATAGGTCGGCTTAGGTCACCCCTAGTCTCTTCATGTTCCTGATGTGTATGTGTATTCAGATATTATGCAGGAAGCTACCTTTGTTCTGGAAAGGAAGAAGCCCGGAACACTTGTGGAAGGAGGGGTTAATTGACCCCACTTGCAAGGAATGGGGGGTCATGTAAAGGGCAGTAGGTGGAGCAGGTAGGAGAGGGTAAAAGGGGCCTGACAGGAAGTAGAACCCTCTTTGATTCGGTGAACAACGGAGAGGCAAAGTGCCCTCCCTCCATCCCTGATGGCAGGAAATTTACGAGGTGGTTCATGTGAGTTGCAGCTTTGGCGGGGTGCTTGCACTAGTCTCTGGAGGCTTACGCCTATGAGGAATTGACGGGTACCCCCTACTAGGATAGCAGGGGAGGAGTTATGAGGAAGGCCCTCCCCCAAGGTGGGAGTGGGAGTTATATGGAGGATTTGGGGCAAGCACGTTGGTTGGTTGAAAAAGTTAGTGTTATATTTATAAAGATGATGTTATTTAATAGACAAAGCTGCGGCCTTTTCAAACCCAAATTGGAGAATAGTGTGTTTATTGTTAAAGGGAAGAATGAATTGAGAATGTGGGGTCAAACATTATACAGTTCAATCAAGAAGATAACATTTCAGTGCAGAGAAACATTTCCCTTAACGACTGCCAAAGCTGTCCAGAAAAATGCAAACCCCATTGTTAATGCTACACAACATTCATACTGAACTTTCAATGCCATTGTTAAATAAAAGTAGTATACACCATTTATCAATGTTGTATGATGTTTCTCTTTCCTATTGGCTACATTCTATTTAAAGGGACATGAAACCCAAAAATGTTCTTTCATGATTTCAGTAGAACATACAATATTAAACACCTTCTTAGTTTACTTCTATTATCAAATTTGCTTCATTCTCTTGGTAGCTGCTGATTGGTTGCTGCATATACCTGTATATAATGATTGCTATTGGTTCACCCATGTGTTTAGTTAGAAACCAGTAGTGCATTGCTGCTGCTTCAACATATTATATATATATATGTATGTGTGTGTGTGTGTATTGGAGCCCTTTGCAGTTTAGTAGATAGAAACATGTAAAATCATATTTATGACAAATTCATATTTAATAAAGTGTTTAACTGTCTATTTACTGTAAATATTTCACATTCTAATGTTCTTCATATAAGTGAATATGTTCTAAGTATTTAATATGTTCTAAGAATTTTTAAATAGATATTCATATATATATATATATATATATATATATATATAGGCATCCAACATGAAAAGCACTCACCGGGTCTTATCCAGCAAAAATCTTTTTAATATGTGACGTTTCGGGGTTGCCCCCGTCCTCAGACAACAGTTACAGGTATATACATTTACTCACCTTATATACACAAACAAACCCGCTCCCAAGTGTGATCCCGCCGGCGGCGTACCGGAAGTGAGTTGCCGCGCGTAGAGCCCTACGTCACCGGTTACCATAGCAACCAGGACGCCACCCGGCGGAATCCTAGTTAAAAAATTGGAAACATAAAAAGTGCATTATACAGAATGGCTGTAGGAATAGATGTCTGCTAGCAAAACAATCTGTCATGATATCCTGCTAGTCTTAAATACCAAAAACGGGGAAATGATTTTTTCTTTATCCTAACACCGTAACTAACAGCAGGAGCTATATGGATTACTTAATATATATTCTATTAGGGCTTCTGGCCACTAAATCTACAGCAAAACAAACTATGTGAGTCCATGCATCTAGGTTCAGAAAAAACAAAAAACAAACAAAGCATAAATAAATATAGAAAACAAAAAATAACCAAATAAGCCATAAACAATATATAGAATTAAATAAAAAGACAAACCAAAGAACGTGAAAAAAGTGAAAAAATATAATAAATAAAACAAAAACAAAAAACGAAAACAAATATTAAAAAAGTTAAAAAATATATAAAGGTATAAAAGCAGGAGAAGAAACAAAAAAAGAAAAGGAAAAAAGAGAGAAGAACCAAGAGACATGTAACAAGAGGGTATCAGAAAGAGGTATCCTACAAAAAGCAATGCCAATCTAAGTTGACATTCAGGCCCCTGGGGGCCATGGTGCCAAGATTGTAAATCCATTTGGATTCACGCTGTAGTAGTATTCTACCCCTGTCACCCCCTCTAGTAAGAGGGGGCACATGATCAATGATAATATATTTTAGATCAGCAACTGAATGTTTTAATAGGGCAAAATGCCTGGCCACTGGTTGGTCAGAGTCACCACGATCAATAGCTGCTCTTATTGCTGATCTGTGGTTGGCCATTCTTGTACGAAGGTCGTCCACAGTTTTTCCCACATAGAACAAACCGCATACACAGTGTAACAAATACACTATGTATTTGGTTGTACATGTGACCCGATGTCTGATGCTGTAAGTCCTATTTTTGTAGGGATGTCTGAACACTTTACCAGTTGTTAGTCCATTGCATGTTGTACATCCTAAGCAGCGATAACAGCCAGGTTTAGATTGCAACCAGGTCTCTTTCATATAACTCCCCCTGGGATCCGTCTTGACAAGTTGGTCTCTTAAAGACCTCGCTCTCCGATATCCCATTCTAGGTGGTGCTGTCCCCTCAAACGGTAGATCCGGGTCTGAAGATATAAGAGACCAGTGTTTGCGTATACTCTCCGCTATGGTTGGTTTATCAACATCAAATGTTGTGGAGAACGTCATTCTATTATCTTCCAAAGATGTTTCCTTGTAAATCAGTAGATCCTCCTGTTGTAGCTTCAATGTATCCATCTTCTGTATTATTAGATCTTGTTTATGGTACCCCCTCTGGATGAAACGTGATTCCATAATATGCATTTGTTGTTCCCGAAGATCAGCCATGGTATTGTTCCTTGCTGTTCTCTTGAATTGCGATAGAGGAAGAGCACGTTTGAGGGCTGGAGGATGGCAGCTATGGGCATGTAGTAAAGAATTACGGTCTGTTTCTTTTGTATATAGTGTCGTGCACAGTCGACCTTCTTTCTTAAAAATTCTCAGGTCCAAAAAATCCACACTCGAGTTGTTGTACGTCAGTTTGAATTTAATATTTGGATGTGCTGCATTGACACTTGTAAACCATACTAGTAAATCTTCCTCTGTACCATGCCATATCAGGAAAAGATCATCTATATACCTTTTATAATGGGAAATTCTGTCATCCTGGAATAATGTTGTTCCTTTCGTTTCGAATTCTGCCATGAACAGGTTGGCATATGTGGGTGCCACATTTGACCCCATGGCGGTCCCCGCAATTTGCAGGTAAAATTCTTTCTCGAAACGAAAGTAATTCATCTCCAAGCATGCTGATAAGAGTTCCTGGATTGCATCAATAGGTGGACCCACATATGGATATTTGGCCAATTGTCTACATACTGCAATGGACTAACAACTGGTAAAGTGTTCAGACATCCCTACAAAAATAGGACTTACAGCATCAGACATCGGGTCACATGTACAACCAAATACATAGTGTATTTGTTACACTGTGTATGCGGTTTGTTCTATGTGGGAAAAACTGTGGACGACCTTCGTACAAGAATGGCCAACCACAGATCAGCAATAAGAGCAGCTATTGATCGTGGTGACTCTGACCAACCAGTGGCCAGGCATTTTGCCCTATTAAAACATTCAGTTGCTGATCTAAAATATATTATCATTGATCATGTGCCCCCTCTTACTAGAGGGGGTGACAGGGGTAGAATACTACTACAGCGTGAATCCAAATGGATTTACAATCTTGGCACCATGGCCCCCAGGGGCCTGAATGTCAACTTAGATTGGCATTGCTTTTTGTAGGATACGGTGTTAGGATAAAGAAAAAATCATTTCCCCGTTTTTGGTATTTAAGACTAGCAGGATATCATGACAGATTGTTTTGCTAGCAGACATCTATTCCTACAGCCATTCTGTATAATGCACTTTTTATGTTTCCAATTTTTTAACTAGGATTCCGCCGGGTGGCGTCCTGGTTGCTATGGTAACCGGTGACGTAGGGCTCTACGCGCGGCAACTCACTTCCGGTACGCCGCCGGCGGGATCACACTTGGGAGCGGGTTTGTTTGTGTATATAAGGTGAGTAAATGTATATACCTGTAACTGTTGTCTGAGGACGGGGGCAACCCCGAAACGTCACATATTAAAAAGATTTTTGCTGGATAAGACCCGGTGAGTGCTTTTCATGTTGGATGCCTATATTGTTACTTTAAAGCACCCCGGGCAGGCTAAATAAAGGACTGTGTTACCGTGAGTGCTGCTACCTCTTGGGATATTATATATATATATATATATATCGTTCGTGGGAAACGGCACTCGCCAGCTATTCATCCACCAGGTGCTCGGCAGGGTAAATACATACAGTAAAGGAGAACTGGATCCAACGGACGGCCTCCGTTGTTGAATGCGATCCAAGAACAGCCGGCACACAGGAAATTTTTCAAACTCCGATTTATTCAGAAAAAAGAGAAACCAGACGTTTCGGCTCTATCGTGAGCCTTTCTCAATGGTATACAGACCGGATAATGTGAACCTACAAACACCACCCCTAAATACCAACCCAACACTTATTGATAGCCAATCAGCTTGCAAAGTGGTGCCGCTCCCTCCCGCGCACATCAAACACACCTGGACATCCGAAAACAGCTGATTCCCAACACGCGCGTCACAACGTCATCACGGCATAGCGCGCTTGTGTGGGAATGACTGTGTCACAGGTATCCATGGCAAACACCGGGTAAACACATACCTCCGGTTGCCATGGTGATGCGTGCGAGACGTCGCAACAGCAGCCAAACATCTGATGGGCGCAAATGTATAGTGACATAGTGATAAACAAAACAAGGGCCCTAAACAAAAGCCCTACTCAAACATTAGTGCAGCAACTTATAACATAAAAACAGGTATCTATAATACTAGTAATAGGGTAATTAACCACAATTTATAGAAAATGGCTAGTAAAGCTACAAAAACCAATGATTCAACATATATCACAGCCCTCTATACCCACTCTGGTATCAGGGCATGTGGGCTGTAGCTAGCAACTAGAAGCCAAATATGCTCAAAAAATTAACATTGTATTGGCATCATACTCCAGAGGAGTAGGTAGAAACATATTACAACAGGATGACTCCCATAGTGTCCATGATTATTTGTAACAGCAGCCAAAGTCTATATTGGCATTCAATCCTCAGGGTGTTACTGTGTCCAAGGTGAAAATCCACCAGGCCTCCAGTTTCAACAATGCTCGTCCTCTGTCCCCACCTCGCCTATGGCGAGGGACATGATCAATAAGAATTACTCGTAGTGAAGCAACACTGTGGCCCGCTTCCGCAAAGTGGCGTGCCACCGGCTGTTCTGACCGTCCCTTATCGATGGCCTGACGGATCTCCATCTTGTGATTGGCCAGACGTTCCTTGAACGGTGTCACAGTTTTTCCAATGTAGTATTTGGAACATGGACAAATAATAGCGTAAATCACAAAGTCCGTGGAACAGGTAAGTCTGTGTTTAATTTTGTACCTCTTGTTGTTGTGAGGATGTTGGAAGGTGGTCCCTGCTAGGAGATTGTTGCATGTGACACAACTGCCACATTTGTAGCAACCCGGTTTTCCTCTGTTCAGCCACATCTGTTTTTCATAGCAGTGTGTAGGGTCGCTTAGCACCAGCAGGTCCCTCAGATTACTTGCTCGTTTATACACCACCCTTGGTTCCGGCATATCCTTGAAGGGAAGGCTTGTGTCCTTGGACAACATAAGCCAATTCTTGTTAATCACCTCCTGCGTAAGCCTCGATCCTGGGGTGTAGGTAGTTAAAATTCAGTCGTTTAGGTTGTTCACTCCTAACTCTTTTGGTGGTGGCCAAGTCCTGAGTTAAATCCAGTGCCTTACAGCATTGTTGTTCTATCAACGTTGGTGGATAGCCCCTCTCCAGGAATTTTTCAGACATTTCAATCAGCTGTTTTTCCTTACGGGAGTCATCCGTGTTGTTGCGGACCACCCGCAGGAGTTGAGAGGAACTGACACCTTCTTTTTGGAATTTGGGGTGAAAGCTATGATAGTGGAGAATGGAATTTTTGTCAGTCGGTTTCTTAAACAAAGTGGTTTCTAATCTGTATCCCCTCATGGTTCTGACCTTGGAAATTTCCAAATCCAAAAAGTGGATTTTATCCCTGCTGTGTTCCATTTTGAATCTAATGGTTGAGTCAAGGGAATTCAAACCACTAACCCATTCAACAAGAC
The DNA here is from genome assembly GCF_027579735.1 of Bombina bombina. NCBI lineage: Eukaryota > Metazoa > Chordata > Amphibia > Anura > Bombinatoridae > Bombina > Bombina bombina. Next base: position 883,988,868 of record NC_069502.1, read on the forward strand.
TCTCTGATGTGCCATTCCACACCAGAAAGACATCATCTATGTACCGTCTGTACAATCTGATGGGGTTCCGTCTGGAGAACACATTATCCTCCTCATACATCGCCATGTAAATGTTGGCATAGGATGGGGCCATATTCGACCCCATCGCTGTGCCCATGGTCTGTAAGAAATATTTGTCCTCAAAGCGAAAGTAGTTTTTCTCCAGACAGAACTCCAACAGATGTAAAATAAATTCAATAGGGGGGCCCGTGTACATGTGGTTGTCTATTAGAATACATTTTACCATGTCAATGCAATGAGCATGGGGGATCACGGTATATAAGCTTACCACGTCCATGGTGACTAAAATGTCAGTTGTGGTCAAGTCATCCATACTTCTCAGCAGTTTGATCAATTCTGAAGAATCTTTCAAGTGTGCTGATGTATTCTGTACTACCGGTTGGAGGTATGAGTCAATGAACTCTGCCAGCGGTTGCATGAGCGATCCCCTGGCAGAAACGATTGGTCTGCCAGGAGGATCCTCAAGCGATTTATGAATCTTCGGTAATAGGTAAAGGATTGGACAAATCGGATGCTCTACCGTAAGGAATCTCAGTACATCATCATTGATGACGCCTGCCTGGTGGGCCAGTCCTAGGAATGAGTCAATTTGTTTTTTAAACAGTAGTGTCGGGTTGGATTGGAGTGGACGATATGTATCAGTGTCTTGTAGTTGTTTATACGCCTCCCCTCTATATTGTGAGTAGTCAAGTATCACGGTGGCACCACCCTTGTCCGCAGGCCTAATGACTATATCCCTGTTGGTAGACAAGGATTTTATGGCCCGTCTCTCTCCACTTGTTAGATTATCCCTAGCCATGGGTAGGCTTTTTTGTGATTCTATAAGTGAGGTGGTACAGATGTGGTGAAACGTTTTGATTGATGAATGGGTGTTACTGGGTTCAAAAGTGCTTTTTGTCTTAAAAGGTTTCGGGCTATATTCCTCAGAATCCTTAAAAAAATCCTTAAGTTTTAATTGTCTTTGGAATCTCCCCATATCAACCAACAGGTCAAATAAATCACAGCGTGGGGTAGGTATAAAGGATAATCCTTTATTCAATACTTTTAATTTGTCAGAAGTAAGTGGGCGTTTGCTTAAATTGTAGACTAACGGCTAAAGGGGGCTTCTGGGCAGAGCGTGTGGTTACTCCACTTTGTGAGCTGGCACTAGGGGTCTGATTTTCGCCCTCTGATGAGTCACCCCCACTACTGTCCACTGTGGTGAGGTTAATTTGTCTGTTTTTATTAAAGGGTTGTCTCCTACGTCCAGTCCACAAATTATCCCTCCCAAACAACCAACTGTACACTTTCTTCTCTCTGTAGTCGTTTTCAACTGTCACAAATTTTTTATTTTTAAAGGTCAGGAGATCTTGTTTGTACTTGTCAATTTGGGTCTTAAGTTTAGTGATCCAGTCAGTAGTGGTGTCAGATGTGAGAATGGTCAGCAGAGAGTCTTTTACAGTGTCAATTTCTTTTCTAATGTTCGATTTAAGCTTAGAAACCTCCTCTATCACAAGCAGCATAAGATCATGAGAACACTTGTTTAAGATGCCACACCACCTTCTACAAAAATCGATATTATTTCTACCAAAAGTGGGGATGTTTTTTATCCTAAAACCTCTAGGTATAAATTTTAATTTATGGTATTTGGATATATATACCGCATGCCAGTGAAAACCAATCTCCTTCTTTTCAAGGTGTAAAAGCTTATGGTAAATATGCTCAAAAAATTAACATTGTATTTCATCATACTCCAGAGGAGTAGGTAGAAACATATTACAACAGGATGACTCCCATAGTGTCCATGATTATTTGTAACAGCAGCCAAAGTCTATATTGTTACAAATAATCATGGACACTATGGGAGTCATCCTGTTGTAATTTGTTTCTACCTACTCCTCTAGAGTATGATGCCAATACAATGTTAATTTTTTGAGCATATTTGGCTTCTAGTTGCTAGCTACAGCCCACATGCCCTGATACCATAGTGGGTATAGAGGGCTGTGATATATGTTGAATCATTGGTTTTTGTAGCTTTACTAGCCATTTTCTATAAATTGTGGTTAATTACCCTATTACTAGTATTATAGATACCTGTTTTTATGTTATAAGTTGCTGCACTAATGTTTGAGTAGGGCTTTTGTTTAGGGCCCTTGTTTTGTTTATCACTATGTCACTATACATTTGCGCCCATCAGATGTTTGGCTGCTGTTGCGACGTCTCGCACGCATCACCATGGCAACTGGAGGTATGTGTTTACCCGGTGTTTGCCATGGATACCTGTGACACAGTCATTCCCACACAAGCGCGCTATGCCGTGATGATGTTGTGACGCGCGTGTTGGGAATCAGCTGTTTTCGGATGTCCAGGCGTGTTTGATGTGCGCGGGAGGGAGCGGCACCACTTTGCAAGCTGATTGGCTATCACTAAGTGTTGGGTTGATATTTAGGGGTGGTGTTTGTAGGTTCACATTATCCGGTCTGTATACCATTGAGAAAGGCTCACGATAGAGCCGAAACGTCTGGTTTCTCTTTTTTCTGAATAAATCGGAGTTTGAAAAATTTCCTGTGTGCCGGCTGTTCTTGGATCACATTCAACAACGGAGGCCGTCCGTTGGATCCAGTTCTCCTTTACTGTATGTATTTACCCTGCCGAGCACCTGGTGGATGAATAGCTGGCGAGTGCCGTTTCCCACAAACGATTTGTATCTACATTTTTTGAAACGTGCACCCACTCATGTATTTACTATATTGACATTTGCTGATATACCTGTGGATTATACTCAGGACCCACTCAGTTACTGGTAATTGGAGATTTTTTACCACTTTGCTGTATTGGTATGGAAACATCAGTCATTACACAGGAGGCGCCTGTGAGTGAAGACCCATATGGACACATAGAGGATTTTGCCTTCACTGAGGCTGATGCAGCTCGCATCCGCTGTGAAGCGGACCTGCAGGAGTTAGAGGAAACCAAAGGTGAGACACCTAACAATATTTACCATAAGCTTTTACACCTTGAAAAGAAGGAGATTGATTTTCACTTGCATGCGGTATATATATCCAAATACCATAAATTAAAATTTATACCTAGAGGTTTTAGGATAAAAAACATCCCCACTTTGGGTAGAAATAATATCGATTTTTGTAGAAGGTGGTGTGGCATCTTAAACAAGTGTTCTCATGATCTTATGCTGCTTGTGATAGAGGAGGTTTCTAAGCTTAAATCGAACATTAGAAAAGAAATTGACACTGTAAAAGACTCTCTGCTGACCATTCTCACATCTGACACCACTACTGACTGGATCACTAAACTTAAGACCCAAATTGACAAGTACAAACAAGATCTCCTGACCTTTAAAAATAAAAAATTTGTGACAGTTGAAAACGACTACAGAGAGAAGAAAGTGTACAGTTGGTTGTTTGGGAGGGATAATTTGTGGACTGGACGTAGGAGACAACCCTTTAATAAAAACAGACGAATTAGCCTCACCACAGTGGACAGTAGTGGGGGTGACTCATCAGAGGGCGAAAATCAGACCCCTAGTGCCAGCTCACAAAGTGGAGTAACCACACGCTCTGCCCAGAAGCCCCCTTTAGCCGTTGGCCCAGAGGTGGACGCCTCAGGAGGGGGAGGGGCAAGACGAAAAAACCAACAACGCCAGAAGAAAAAAATACAATAGTCTACAATTTAAGCAAACGCCCACTTACTTCTGACGAATTAAAAGTATTGAATAAAGGATTATCCTTTATACCTACCCCACGCTGTGATTTATTTGACCTGTTGGTTGATATGGGGAGATTCCAAAGACAATTAAAACTTAAGGATTTTTTTTAAGGATTCTGAGGAATATACCCCGAAACCTTTTAAGACAAAAAGCACTTTTGAACCCAGTAACACCCATTCATCAATCAAAACGTTTCACCACATCTGTACCACCTCACTTATAGAATCACATAAAAGCCTACCCATGGCTAGGGATAATCTAACAAGTGGAGAGAGACGGGCCATAAAATCCTTGTCTACCGACAGGGATATAGTCATTAGGCCTGCGGACAAGGGTGGTGCCACCGTGATACTTGACTACTCACAATATAGAGGGGAGGCGTATAAACAACTACAAGACACTGATACATATCGTCCACTCCAATCCAACCCGACACTACTGTTTAAAAAACAAATTGACTCATTCTTAGGACTGGCCCACCAGGCAGGCGTCATCAATGATGATGTACTGGGATTCCTTACGGTAGAGCATACGATTTGTCCAATCCTTTACCTATTACCGAAGATTCATAAATTGCTTGAGGATCCTCCTGGCAGACCAATCGTTTCTGCCAGGGGATCGCTCATGCAACCGCTGGCAGAGTTCATTGACTCATACCTCCAACCGGTAGTACAGAATACATCAGCACACTTGAAAGATTCTTCGGAATTGATCAAACTGCTGAAAAGTATGGATGACTTGACCACAACTGACATTTTAGTCACCATGGACGTGGTAAGCTTATATACCGTGATCCCCCATGCTCATGGCATTGACATGGTAAAACATATTCTAATAGACAACCACATGTACACGGGCCCCCCTATTGAATTTATTTTACATCTGTTGGAGTTCTGTCTGGAGAAAAACTACTTTCGCTTTGAGGACAAATATTTCTTACAGACCATGGGCACAGCGATGGGGTCGAATATGGCCCCATCCTACGCCAACATTTACATGGCGATGTATGAGGAGGATAATGTGTTCTCCAGACGGAACCCCATCAGATTGTACAGACGGTACATAGATGATGTCTTTCTGGTGTGGAATGGCACATCAGAGAGTCTTGTTGAATGGGTTAGTGGTTTGAATTCCCTTGACTCAACCATCAGATTCAAAATGGAACACAGCAGGGATAAAATCCACTTTTTGGATTTGGAAATTTCCAAGGTCAGAACCATGAGGGGATACAGATTAGAAACCACTTTGTTTAAGAAACCGACTGACAAAAATTCCATTCTCCACTATCATAGCTTTCACCCCAAATTCCAAAAAGAAGGTGTCAGTTCCTCTCAACTCCTGCGGGTGGTCCGCAACAACACGGATGACTCCCGCAAGGAAAAACAGCTGATTGAAATGTCTGAAAAATTCCTGGAGAGGGGCTATCCACCAACGTTGATAGAACAACAATGCTGTAAGGCACTGGATTTAACTCAGGACTTGGCCACCACCAAAAGAGTTAGGAGTGAACAACCTAAACGACTGAATTTTATAACTACCTACACCCCAGGATCGAGGCTTACGCAGGAGGTGATTAACAAGAATTGGCTTATGTTGTCCAAGGACACAAGCCTTCCCTTCAAGGATATGCCGGAACCAAGGGTGGTGTATAAATGAGCAAGTAATCTGAGGGACCTGCTGGTGCTAAGTGACCCTACACACTGCTATGAAAAACAGATGTGGCTGAACAGAGGAAAACCGGGTTGCTACAAATGTGGCAGTTGTGTCACATGCAACAATCTCCTAGCAGGGACCACCTTCCAACATCCTCACAACAACAAGAGGAACAAAATTAAACACAGACTTACCTGTTCCACGGACTTTGTGATTTACGCTATTATTTGTCCATGTTCCAAATACTACATTGGAAAAACTGTGACACCGTTCAAGGAACGTCTGGCCAATCACAAGACGGCGATCCGTCAGGCCATCGATAAGGGACGGTCAGAACAGCCGGTGGCACGCCACTTTGCGGAAGCGGGCCACAGTGTTGCTTCACTATGAGTAATTCTTATTGATCATGTCCCTCGCCATAGGCGAGGTGGGGACAGAGGACGAGCATTGTTGAAACTGGAGGCCCGGTGGATTTTCACCTTGGACACAGTAACACCCCGAGGATTGAATGCCAATATAGACTTTGGCTGCTGTTAGAAATAATCATGGACACTATGGGAGTCATCCTGTTGTAATATGTTTCTACCTACTCCTCTGGAGTATGATGCCAATACAATGTTAATTTTTTGAGCATATTTGGCTTCTAGTTGCTAGCTACAGCCCACATGCCCTGATACCATAGTGGGTATAGAGGGCTGTGATATATGTTGAATCATTGTTTTTTGTAGCTTTACTAGCCATTTTCTATAAATTGTGGTTAATTACCCTATTACTAGTATTATAGATACCTGTTTTTATGTTATAAGTTGCTGCACTAATGTTTGAGTAGGGCTTTTGTTTAGGGCCCTTGTTTTGTTTATCACTATGTCACTATACATTTGCGCCCATCAGATGTTTGGCTGCTGTTGCGACGTCTCGCACGCATCACCATGGCAACCGGAGGTATGTGTTTACCCGGTGTTTGCCATGGATACCTGTGACACAGTCATTCCCACACAAGCGCGCTATGCCGTGATGATGTCGTGACGCGCGTGTTGGGAATCAGCTGTTTTCGGATGTCCAGGTGTGTTTGATGTGCGCGGGAGGGAGCGGCACCACTTTGCAAGCTGATTGGCTATCACTAAGTGTTGGGTTGGTATTTAGGGGTGGTGTTTGTAGGTTCACATTATCCGGTCTGTATACCATTGAGAAAGGCTCACGATAGAGCCGAAACGTCTGGTTTCTCTTTTTTCTGAATAAATCGGAGTTGGAAAAATTTCCTGTGTGCCGGCTGTTCTTGGATCGCATTCAACAACAGAGGCCGTCCGTTGGATCCAGTCCTCCTTTACTGTATATATATATATATATATATATATATATATATATATACGCACACTGAATAAGAAATGCACTCTTCGTGATTCATAAATCAAACTTTTCTTTAAGTGAACGTTTTCGGGGTTGCCCCCATCCTCAGACTTTACAAGACAAACAAAAATAGAACAATGTATGTGATTACCTGGTTGTGATCCTGCTAGAGCGTGTAGCGTCCCCCATGCGCAACTGCGCATGCGCAAGAGACTATACAGAGGCCCTAGAGGTTCAAAAGAGTCACCAAGTCAAAAAAATTAAAAAGTTAAAAAAACACACACAACACTCCAACATAATAGCAAACAAAATTGAATGAAATATGTATGGGGAGTAATATTTTGTAGCCTCAAGTATGTGTAACATAAGTCAGTGTACTATGCTGCGATAACAAAGGGTGATCCAGTGGATCTACACTACCTACTCAGAAATATCATTCATATCGCGAGTCATCCCAAACATGAGAACATTAGCTACCCTGATCATATATTTATTTATTCAACACAAAGCGGGCCACAAAGCTTCATACTATACTAACACATCTGTTGATAATGCATTACATATCACATATTCTTTGATTTACAATATAACATCACTATTGTTAGGATTGCAAGCATTGTAACCTAGCAACAGCAAATATAGCGTAATTGCAAGTCAGATATCTAAAATGCTAGTGATCATATCACAAGTCATCCTATGTTGTTGCAAACTAGCAAGATGTGAATTAATTAAATGGGAACAATTTGCTGGTTACCTTAGATGTAACAAGCCTATACACCGTCATCCCGCATGATGAGGGGATGGCCGCAATTAGATCAACTTTGCTTAATTCTCCATATGTGGTTCCACCAGTGGATGTAGTACTACAACTTCTTGAATATTGCTTGAAATTGAATTATTTCAGATTCGAATCGAAATTCTATCTACAGGTATCGGGCTCAGCGATGGGGTCCAATGTGGCCCCATCCTATGCCAATCTGTTTATGGCACAATTTGAAACCCTGGGTCCTACACTCTTCCAAGATCAGAGGATACTGATGTTTCGCAGGTACATAGACGATCTGTTTTTGATCTGGAGGGGTGATCAACAAGGATTGGATTCCTGGTTTAAAGAATTGAATGATGTAAATAATAACCTCAAGTTCAAGATCACCTGTGATAAACAGACAATTGATTTCTTGGATTTAAGAATATACAAATCTGGCACTGGTCTGAGTACAACACTGTATCAAAAACCCACTGACAGAAACTCTATCCTACAAGGAACAAGCTGCCATGCACCATTCCTGAAAAAGGCCTTGCCCAAATCGCAGTTTAAGAGGGTCACTCAAAACAACAGTGACCAAGCTAGCAAACATCTACAATTAGACGAGATGAAAAACAAGTTTGAACAGCGTGGATACAGTAAACAACATCTCACAACTGCTTATATGGAGGCTAATAATACCACACAGATGGAAGCCTTGAAGAAGATTGAACCAGAAGTACCTCCAAAGGAGCAGATGATACTGACAACCACCTTTACCCCGGATCAGGTCACTTTGCCGAAGATTTTACGTGACCATTGGGACATTGTCTCAACTGACAAAGGACTGTTCTGTAATTCTATGGACTTACCAATTGTTGGCTATAGGAGGGCGGCCTCCTTAAGGGATCACCTGATGCGACCTGACAATAGACTGAGTTACAAGTCTAAAACATGGTTAGACACCACTAAAAATGGGTGCTTCCGGTGTAGTGGATGTACCACATGTAGTGGGATGACCCAGAGCAAATTTTTCACACACCCTTGGACGAACAAGAAATTTGCAATTAGACATAGGGTAACATGCACCACCAATTATATTGTATACATGATCCACTGTCCATGTGGCAAGTTCTACGTCGGTAAGAAGCAGGACGATGCTCGCACCAGAATGGCCAACCACAGGTCGGCTATCAAAGCGGCCTTAAACAGTGGCAAATCGAACCAACCTGTGGCCAGGCATTTTTTCCAGGCAAAACACAAAAACACTGATCTACGATTTATCATCATAGATCATATCCCACCCCTTCCCAGAGGTGGTGACAGAGGTAGGCTGCTATTGCAAAGGGAGAGCAGGTGGATTTTTACACTTGATAACCTGGTTCCTAAGGGACTGAATGTCCACCTTGATATTCAGTGTTTTTTATGATTATTTACCTCCTTATAAGAGGGTCTTGATGTCCATGATAAATATTCTCTCATATTATCTAACATTCTCTAATAATTTCTATTATTGGATAGGGATGTTTGGTCATCTATTGGATCACTATAGAAGGTTATGTTCCCTTTGGTTTGGTGTATTGTTAGGATGTAATTCTGTATGGTATGAGTGATTATGTCATTTTTGGTGATTAAGATATTGGGAATTTGACTATATATATGTTACCATCATTTTTTATATTGTTGTGGGTCATTCTTTGATCTGATATAACCTAAATCGCTTATCTTATTGATGGCATTGTCCATTCTGTTTATGATCTGGCATTGGATTGACGCACATGGTATACTGACTATTAATGGGTTACGTGGTTAATATAATATATGTTAATATATGTTTGTGGTCTCAACGGTAACATTCTAATTAGATCCATAGGAGTAGCTGGTGTCCTAATATGATACAGTTAGCACTACATGATTTTGTGCTGCTAGGTTGTAACAGCATATGTTGCTAGTTTGCAACAACATAGGATGACTTGTGATATGATCACTAGCATTTTAGATATCTGACTTGCAATTACTAACTACTAAATTGCTGTTGCTAGGTTACAATGCTTGCAATGCTAATGATAGTGATACGTTATATTGTAAATCAAAGAATATGTGATATGTAATGCATTATCAACAAATGTGTTAGTATGAAGCTTTGTGGCCCGCTTTGTGTTGAATAAATAAATATATGATCAGGGTAGCTAATGTTCTCATGTTTGGGATGACTTGCGATATGAATGATATTTCTGAGTAGGTAGTGTAGATCCACTAGATCACCCTTTGTTATCGCAGCATAGTACACTGACTTATGTTACACATACTTGAGGCTACAAAATATTATTCCCCATACACATTTCATTCAATTTTGTTTGCTATTATATTGGAGTGTTGTGTGTGTTTTTTAACTTTTTAATTTTTTTTGACTTGGTGACTCTTTTGAACCTCTAGGGCCTCCGTATAGTCTCTTGTGCATGCGCAGTTGCGCATAGGGGACGCTACAGGCTCTAGCAGGATCACAACCAGGTAATCACATAAATTGTTCTATTTTTGTTTGTCTTGTAAAGTCTGAGGACGGGGGCAACCCCGAAAACGTTCACTTAAAGTAAAGTTTGATTTATGAATTACGGAGAGTGCCTTTCTTATTCAGTGTGCATACTACAGTTTGAAGTGCACCCCGAAGGCTGTGTTCTAGTAGCGAGTGTGGGATCCACCTGAGATTTTATATATATATATATATATATATATATATATATATATATATATATATATATATATACAGTATATATATATATATATATATATATATATATATATGTTTATATCTATACCTGTATATAATCATATAGATATATAGGTATAGATATACTGTATATTGTACAATAATACAATCAAATATATGTTGAAATATTATTTTATGAATACATAGAACATATTCTGCTAGGAAGAACATTGGAATGTGAAATATTCATATTTTCATGTTGGGTTTGCACACTTTTCTGGCTTCATTGAAGTCTTTGAGGGTATACATTGATGCAGTTGCAATATTCAAATGTCTGCTTTAAGTGCGCAAGTGAAACTTTTTACTTTCAACTTGTAATACACACGCTACCGACGTGCGCAAAAAGCTTACTTCTAGCGAAGATTACACGCAAGCTGGAGCGCTAATTTGTGTTCCACTCATAGTCCAGCCCTATATGTTTGTGTCTCCCATACCCTTGCTCTTGTATTCTGTGCTACAGAATATGTTGACCCTTTACAAATAAACAAATAAATAAATATCCACTAGTAAAGATAAATAAAAGCAGCTACATTTTCACCATAAAACATTTTATTGATTTTGTTCTTTTCTGTGGACTTCATTGATTTTTTTTTTTAAAGCAGAATATCAAGGTTTGATGGAAAATAAGCTATTTTTAATTTTTCAGAGCAAAGGCATCTTTAATAAGAAGTCAGAAGTATGAGACCTATGGTTGCTCATCCAGAAAGGACTGGCAGACAATCCAGCACTAATTATGCTAGCAGAGACCATTTCAGACATTAGAGAGTTCTTTTTTCTGACAGCCAGATGTTGCCGGTACCTGGCCAGTATGTTTATCTGACAATGCAGTAAAACATGTAACCTACCTCTGAAACCAATTTAAAAGAGTTTATAGTTGTATTAATCAAGGTTTATACTCATATATGTTACCTTATTATTCAAAAAAATATTGTATTGTTATCAAATTGTTTTCTATCAAGAATATAAAAGCTTAGTAGTAAAATGTGTTAATGTTTTTTGTTTTTTATTTGCATAAGTAGAAGCTGTGAAAATCTGAAGTGAAACTAATAGAAGTGCAACAAATACCACAGTATACAGGCTTACCTCTTTAATTGCGCTTCACTTTATTGCGCTTCACAGATATTGTGTTTTTCACAAATGGAAGGTTTACCTGTCTATCTATCTATATATCTCTCGGTTTATCTTCTATCTATCTATCTATCTATCTATCTATCTATCTATCTATCTATCTATCTATATCTATCTATCTATCTATCTATCTATCTATCTATCTATCTATCTATCTATCTATCAATCTGTCTGTCTGTCTGTCTGTTTGTCTGTCTATCTATCTATCTGTCGGTCTATCATCTATTTTTCTGTCTGTCTGTCTATCTATGTGTCGGTCTATCATCTATCTATCTATCTATCTATCTATCTATCTATCTATCTATCTATCTGTCGGTCTATCATCTATCTATCTATCTATCTATCTATCTGTCTGTCTATCTGTCGGTCTATCATCTATTTTTCTATCTGTCTGTCTATCTATGTGTCGGTCTATCATCTATCTATCTATCTATCTATCTATCTATCTATCTATCTGTCGGTCTATCTATCTATCTATCTATCTGTCTGTCTATCTGTCGGTCTATTATCTATTTTTCTATCTGTCTGTCTATCTATGTGTCGGTCTATCATCTATCTATCTATCTATCTGTCGGTCTATCATCTATTTTTCTGTCTGTCTGCCTATCTATCTGTCGGTCTATCATCTATTTTTCTGTCTGTCTATCTATCTGTCTATATATCTGTGTGTCTGTCTCGGTCTGTTTGTCTTCTATCTATCCACCTCTCTATCTATCTATCTATCTATCTATCTATCTATCTATCTATCTATCTATCTATCTATCTATCATCTATCTGTCTATGTGTCTTTCTGGCTATCTATCTATCTATCTATCTATCTATCTATCTATCTATCTATCTATCTATCTATCAATCTATCTATGTATCTATCTAATCCTTCTCATACAAGAATAATGATATTGCTAAAAAAAAAACCCTCTAACCTCCACATTTTAATTATTCAGTATATATATATATATGACTCTTGAAAAAGTTTCTGGCACAGAAACGAAACGTACGTAGAGAAGTTCTATTTTAATATTCATTGTCTCAGGGAGGCTACCAGGGCTCATATGTTGTGGGCATCTACTGGGTGAGCTGAAAGACATAGATTTGTATGTTTTTATATTATTTTATATATCACAATAAACGTATTATACTCTAAACACTCGAGTGGTATCCCTTTCATGCTGGATTGTGGATTGCCGTGGGAAAGTGTAACAACCTCTCTGGTTGGACAGGCTCTCCAGACGTCACGGAAGGAGGTGATCTGAGGAATAAACTTCATGGTTGTATACAAACGATGCGCATATCATACAGAACGATCCTGTGAGTAATACCCAGGGAAGGGGGTTTTGATTATTGATATCTACCAAACGGATTACACTTAGAGCGTGCTGCGCTTCTCTTTCTTCATATTTTTCAGCATTTTTTGTAAATGAGTCTTTGATGGGACAATGCTGAGAAGCTGCAACAGTAAACACGCTGAATAGAAGGGATATAGAGGACCTTCACAATTACCTGTTTTCCAACATTACAACTTTAATTAAAGGGACACAGTTATGAACATTTCCGAATATTTACAGTCTACAATATACAAAGTTGAAAAACATTATTTGCAAATTAGTATTGTATGATGTATATGTGAATACTATTTGTTGGCTCTGTATTGCATTGGGAATCGAGTGGTAGCGCACTATTTGCCTTTTATCTTTTTGTTATATATATATATATATATATATACACATATATACACACAGCAAAAGGAAAATGCAGATTGCGGTCAGACGTTTAAAAGAAAACAAAGTCTTTATTCAGGAACATATTAAAAGAATCCATGGAGCACATCAAGGAGCATCAATAAAACAAAAAAGCCAGCTAACATGTTTCAGCCCTCAGGCCGTAATCATAGCTACTAGACTAAACACCTGTGCACCTTTAAAAGCAACAGGATGAACCCTGATTGGATAAAAACAAAGGGAAGGTTTGTGATGCAATAATACTCATATTGAGTTGTAGACACTATGCCCTCTTGTGCCTGCTATACAAATATAAAGTATAATACATTCTGATGCATATTATATTATTGCATGATGTTAAAGCATAAAGTACATATCTACAATAATACTTACAATTATATATGCATATAGCAACAATGGTTACATAGATTTCAAACTGCAATGGAAAAAATGAAACCTTGAAAGTATACAGTATATACATACATATATAGAGAAAAAGTAGGTGAAACAGAAAGATTACATCACAAAATTAAATAAGATCAAACTAATACATATATGCATATCCTATTGAAGTTAGATATGCAAGCAATTATTTGGCGGTTTAATGTTATATTTGAATGCACACATGCATAAGTGTGAATGTATAGAACACATATACACATACATATATATATATATATATATACACACATGTATATATATATATATATATATATATATATATATATATAGAGAGAGAGAGAGAGAGAGAGAGAGAGAGAGAGAGAAGGCTGCTGGGGAAGAGGGAAATAGGAGATGACCAAAAGCAAAGCATTATTACCAAAAGTTAATAAGCTCATACTCCGAGTTCAAACCGGTAGGTACCCGGATTTGAAGTTTAAATATCCAAAACATCTCCCTCTTCCGCAGCAGCCTATCCCTATCCCCACCTCTAGGAGGACAAAATACCTGTTCAATGGCTTGCCACCTGAGAATATTAGTACTCTTTTGGTGGCATTGAGCAAAATGCTGGACAAGGTGAGTTGTAGCCAGACCAGCCTGTATAGTTGATAAGTGGTTCCAAATACGAACCTTGACCTCCTTTGTAGTGAGTCCCACATATTGTAGATGACAAGAAGTACAACTCAACACATAATACACATATGTTGAAGTACACTTGAGACTACTTTCAACAGCAAAAGTATCACCAGTAACTTCTGATTTAAATCAATCAGAAGGTAAAACATATTTGCATACCCTACATTTATTAAGGCATTTAAATATACCTCTATGTGTTAGCCAAGAACTTGCTGATGTGTTTAGTTTAGGGAGAACATAGGGTGACAAAAGATTGCCCAGAGTAGTGTTTTTTTCTATATGAACAGCGTAACCCTTGAGAGATGCAGTTCCCAAGCTTGTCATCTGCGGCTTAAAATGCAAAATGCTTTTTCACAATATTACAAATCTCAGTGTATTCATTACTGAACTCAGTTACAAAAGTTACACCTTTATGTTCATTATTGATGTTTCTAGTTTTCTGTATCAGCTTAGATCTATCCATCCGATCTACTTGTTTTCTAGCTTTAGAAATAACATTCTCTTGGTAATCTCTATCCCTAAGTCTCTTTCCCAAGTCATGGGATTGTTTCTTATATGAATCAACCAAAGAACAATTCCTTTTTAACCCTTATGAATTGGCCTTTCACCACTGCAAATGGAACATGCTTATGGTGGCAGAACTTTGCATGTAGCAAGGCATTACCAGTTAAAGGTTTTCTGTAAATTTCAGTAAAAATCCTCCCATCTGCTGTTCCATTAAGGATAATGTCTAAAAAATGGATAACATTATCTTGCAATTCACTGGTAAATTGTAACCCGATGTTATTGAGGTTCAAATGTTCAACAAATAATTTGAACTCAGATGCTGTTTTCTGCCAAATCAGAAGCAAGTCATCTATGTAGCGCCATAAAAATAAATTGAACTTCTAAAGGGATTTCCATCTCCATAGACGTGGGACAGCTCCCACCAACCCATAAATAGGTTGGCATAGGAGGGGGCAAATTTGGCCCCCATCGCCGTCCCACGTCTTTGGAGATAGAAATCAGCTTCAAAACAAAAAAAGTTGTGAGTAAGTAAATATTTCAATACTCTCAAAATATATTTTTGAAAATAACAAGAAAAATTAGAATAGTACTCAAGAAAAAAGGCTACAGCTTCCAAACCCTCTTTATGTGGGATGGAAGAATAAAGCACCACTACATCAATAGTGGCCCATTTAAAACAATTACTTTTTCCAACTAAGACTTTCCAGAGTATGTATGACACTTTTTGTGTCTTGTATGTAACTATACAAATTCTGAACAAGTAATTGTAAGAGGCTATCAACCCACTGGGAAACATGCTCAGTTAGAGAGTTAATACCACTCACAATTGGGCGTCCTTTAACTTGTAGTAGGGACTTATGTACTTTTGGCAAATGGTGGAAGATGGGCACTACAGGATTGTCTACAATTAAGAACTCAAAGGTTCTACGATGCAACATGCCCATCCTCCAAACCATCGTCCAAAATATCCAAAAGTTCCTTTTGAAAGGCATGTGTAGGATCATTGTATAGTAGGATATAATCATCAATATTGCCCAACTGACGTAGGGCCTCCTTAATGTAACCAGCCCTATCTATCACAACGAATGATCCACCTTTATCTGCTGAGTGAATGACAATGTCATTCATCTCCTTTAACTCTTTAAGAGCAGTCCTCTCAGACTTCGTTAGATTGGGAGTATCATAACCAACAGTTGATTTAAGATTAATTAAATCTCTTTCCACTCTTCTAAAAAAGGTCTTAAGTGTATTACCCCTACTATGGGTTTTTAAACCCACTCAAGGCATTGATAGTACAATTATCACCACCGGAAAAACCTTCCCTAGCTAAAAGCTCAAGACTAACCAAGTCACAAGTTTCCCCAAATGTTGTTCTTGTTTTAGCATCAGCCAAAGGAGCTGATAAATGACCAATTCCAAAAGTTGAAAAATCATCTTCAGATGATGTTGCAGAAAAATGTCTCTGTAAAGTCATATTACGTATTAACTTATTGACGTCAAGTATGGTATTGAAAACATCAAAATGATGTGTAGGAGAAAAATTTAAACCATGACTAAGCAAAGAAATTTGTGACCCAGTAAGTGTGTGATTAGATTAATTTACAACATTATTTATTTGTATTTCTGTCTTCCTCTGTTTCCTCTCAACTAATAATGACTCTGGCCTCCCTGCCCTATTCCTGTTCGTTGTGGGGGAAGGGAAAAAACCTATTCAAGTTTTTTTTGGTCATCATTAGACACCTCTGTCTGTACATTAGGGACTGTATCACTAACATATACATATTTAGATGAAATATTAGTGGGACCAGATTGTTTGGTCTTAGGTCTAACCGCGTGTGTCTGACTCACATTAGCATATGTGGGTTGGGGCAAAGATACTGGTTGTGTATGTTTGAGTATACCCCTAGGGGGTTCCTCACCTCATAATGCCCTGTATCTTCCCACGATTCAAACTGACTGTCAGAGTAAGTGACTTTCTTAATGTCTGTTATATGTGTTAATGATTGTCCCTTGTTTTTATTATTATTATTATTATTGCTGTGGTTGCGTCTATTTCTAGATTTACTTCTATTATTCCTTCTCTATGTGGCTCTATCTGTGCGTTTCCAAATATGGACAATGTTATTTGTGTACTCTGACTGATCTCTAACAAACTTTGAGTGTTCCGTTTCCAACACTATACCTTTAACCTCTGCTACACCCAGTTTCAATATCCTATCAAATTTTGGAAAATTGGGGTCTAACTGTCTGGTGTTAATTTCAGACTGTAGTAGTCCAATTTCATCCCTGATCATTTTAAGCAAATTGGATTTATACAAGGTTAGTAAAACCATTAAGCGTATAGAGCAGTCAGAGCAGTCAGATAAAATGTAATTTCATGTACATATAAAATCTACATCAGATACATCAAAAGTCGGGAACTTATTAAGTCTTAAGCCCAGTGGTATAATTTTAAGTTTAACATATGTTTCCATATGAGGAGTTTTTCCATTTCCTCAAACAAGGCAGATAATGAATTATTGGACTTGTCCGTGGAAAATATTTTTTCAATTTCAATGTTTGTACAGTCCCTCTGCGTGGTAGGCATAAGGAAATAAAAATGTGTGACTTCCATAGAAAAAGCAGGACAGCTCTAATGTAGGTAGAAACAGTGAGGTGTAACCAGGCATAGACCAAGACAATACAAATTCACAATACAAATTTCTGTTTCAGCCAAAAGTAGTATCCTGTATAATATATATAGAGTGAGACAGGAATACTAATATGAGATCAGAGTCACTGTGTAAGGATACCCTGTTGTAGAAAAGTACATTCTATCCTTATACAGAATCATATAGAACACTCAATATTAGGTCCATAGCCTATATACATGCCAAAAACCGCTAACTCACTGCAGAGTACCAGGGGATACCTACCGGTTTGAACTCAGAGTATGACCTTATTAACTTATGGCAATAATGCTTTGCTTTTGGTCCTATTTCCCTCTTCCCCAGCAGCTTTCTCTCTCTCTCTCTCTCTCTCTCTCTCTCTCTCTCTGCTCACCTGCAATCATGGACCGTAAAGCTCCGTAACACAGCCCTATTGATGTCTATGGGGAAAGAAAATGTATGTTTAAACCTAACACCCTAACATAAACCCTGAGTCTAAACACCCCTAATCTGCTGCCCCCGACATCGCCGCCACCTACATAAATTTATTAACCCCTAATCTGCCGTCCCCAATGTCGCTGCCACCTAACTACACTTATTAACTCCTAATCTGCCGCCCACAATGTCGCCGCAGCCACTATACTAAAGTTATTAACCCCTAAACCTCTGACCTCCCACATCACTAACACTAAATAAATATATTAACCCTAAACCTAACCCTAACCCTAAGTTTAACCCTAACCCTAACGTAACCCTAACCCTAACACCCCTAACTTTAACATAATTAAAATAATTCTAAATAATAACTAAATAATTCCTATTTAAAACTAAAGACTTACCGGTAAAATAAACCCTAAGATAGCTACAATATAACTAATAGTTACATTGTAGCTATCTCAGGGTTTATTTTTATTTTACAGGTAACTTTGTATTTATTTTAACTAGGTACAATAGTTATTAAATAGTTATTAACTATTTAATAACTTCCTAGTTAAAATAAAAACAAATTTACCTGTAAAATAAAACCTAACCTAAATTACAATTACACCTAACACTAAACTATAATTAAAATAATTTCCTAAATTAACTGCAATTAACTACAATTAAATTAAATAAACTAAAGTACGAAACCCCCCCACTAAATTACAGAAAAAAAAAATAATTACAAGAATTTTAAACTAATTACACCTAATCTAATCCCCCTAATAAAATAAAAAAGCCCCCCAAAATAATAAAAATCCCTACCCTATACTAAATTACAAATAGCCCTTAAAAGGGCTTTTTGCGGGGCATTGCCCCAAAGTAATCAGCTCTTTTTCCTGTAAAAAAAATACAATACCCCCCAACATTAAAACCCACTACCCTCACGTCCAACCCTACTCTAAAACCCACCCAATCCTCCCTTAATAAAACCTAACACTAACCCCCTGAAGATCACCCTACCTTGAGACGTCTTCACCCAGCCGGGCAGAAGTGGTCCTCCAGAGGGTGCGAAGTCTTCATCCTATCCGGGTAGAAGAGGTCCTCCAGACGGGCAGAACTCTTCATCCAGGCGGCTATCTTCATCCATCCGGAGCGGGTCCATCTTCAAGCCAGCCGACGTGGAGCATCCTTTTCTTCTGACGACTCCCGACGCATGAATGTTCCTTTAAATGACGTCATCCAAGATGGCGTCTCTTGAATTCCGATTGGCTGATTAAGGTAGGAAAAATCCTATTGGCTGATCTAATCAGTCAATAGAATTGAAGTTCAATCCTATTGGCTGATCCAATCAGCCAATAGGATTGAGCTCGCATTCTATTGGCTGTTCCAATCAGTCAATAGAATGCAAGCTCAATTCTATTTGCTGATTGGATCAGCCAATAGGATTTTTCCTACCTTAATTCCGATTGGCTGATAGAATCCTATCAGCCAATTAGAATTCAAGGGACGCCATCTTGGATGATGTCATTTAAAGGAACCTTCATTCATCGGGAGTCGTCGGAAGAAGAGGATGCTCCGCTTCAGCTGGCTTAAAGATGGACCCGCTCCGCTCTGGATGGATGAAGATAGAAGATGCCGCCTGGATGAAGACTTCTGCCTGTCTGGAGGACCTCTTCTGCCCAGATCGGATGAAGACTTCTGCCCCTCTGGAGGACCACTTGTGCCTGGCTGGTTGAAGACGTCTCTAGGTAGGGTGATCTTCAAGGGGTTAGTGTTAGGTTTTATTAAGGGGGGATTGGGTGGGTTTTAGAGTAGGGTTGGGTGTGTGGGCGGTGGGTTTTAATGTTGGGGGGTATTGTATTTTTTTTTACAGGTAAAAGAGCTGATAACTTTGGGGCAATGCCCCGCAAAAAGCCCTTTTAAGGGCTATTTGTAATTTAGTATAGGGTAGGGATTTTTATTATTTTGGGGGCTTTTTTATTTTATTGGGGGGGATTAGATTAGGTGTAATTAGTTTAAAATTCTTGTAATTATTTTTTTTTCTTTCTGTAATTTAGTGGGGTTTTTTTCGTACTTTAGTTTATTTAATTTAAATGTAGTTAATTTAGGAAATTATTTTAATTATAGTGTAGTGTTAGGTATAATTGTAATTTAGGTTAGGTTTTATTTTACAGGTAAATTTGTTTTTATTTTAACTAAGAAGTTATTAAATAGTTAATAACTATTTAATAACTATTGTACCTAGTTAAAATAAATGCAAACTTGTCTGTAAAATAAAAATAAACCTTAAGCTAGCTACAATGTAACTATTAGTTATATTGTAGCTAGCTTAGGGTTTATTTTATCGGTAAGTATTTAGTTTTTAATAGGATTAATTTATTTAATTATAAAAATTTTATTTCGTTTTATTTAAATTATATTTAAGTTAGGGGGGTGTTAGAGTTAGGGTTAGACTTAGGTTTAGGGGTTAATACATTTAATATAGTGGCGGCGACGTTGTGGGCGGCAGATCAGGGGTTAATAAATGTAGGTAGGTGTCGGCGATGTTAGGGACAGCAGATTAGGGGTTAATAAAATTTAACTAGTGTTTGCGAGGCGGGAGTGCAGCGGTTTAGGGGTTAATATATTTTTTGAAGTGGCGGCGATGTTTAGTCGGCAGATTGGGGTTAAAAACTTTAATTAACTGTTTGCGATGTGGGGGGGCTCGGTTTAGGGGTTAATAGGTAGTTTATGGGTGTTAGTGTACTTTTTAGCACTTTAGTTAAGAGTTTTTTGTTACGGCGTTAGGCCATAAAACTCTTAACTACTGACTTTTAAATTCAGTAGGAGTCTTGACAGGAGAGGGTCTACCGCTCACTTTCTCCAAGACTCATAATACCGGCGTTAGGAAAATCCAATTAAAAAGATTGGATACGCAATTGACATAAGGGGATTTGCGGTATGCTCGAGTTGTGGAAATAAAGTGAGCGGTACACCTGTACCTGCCAGATTCGTAATACCAGCGGGCGTTAAAAAGCAGCGTTGGGACCTCTCAACGCTGCTTTTTAAAGCTAACGCAAGACTTGTAATTTAGGCGATTGTATCTATCTTAGGTTTTATTTTTAATTTCACAGGTAAGTTTGTATTTATTTTAACTAGGTAGACTAGTTAGTAAATAGTTATTAACTATATACTAACTACCTAGCTAAAATAAATACAAAGTTACCTGTAAAATAAAACCTAACCTGAGTTACACTAACACCTATCATTACAATAAAATTAAATAAATTAAATTAATAAAATACAATTATCTAAGTTGCAAAAAAAATAAACACTAAATTACACAAAATAAAAAAAGAAATGATCAAAAATAAAAACGAATTACTCCTAATCTAATAGCCCTATCAAAATAAAAAGCCCCCCATAATAAAAAAACCTAGCCTACACTAAACTGCCAATAGCCCTTAAAAGGGCCTTTGTGGGGCATTGCCCCAAAGAAATCAGCTCTAAAAATAAATCCCACCCAATAAACCCTTAAAAAAACCTAACACTAAACCCGAAGATCCACTTACAGTTTTGGAAGACCGGACATCCATCCTCATCCATCCAGAAGAAGTCTTCATCCAAGCATCAAGAAGTCCTCACAAAGCCGAGAGAAGTCTTCATCCAGGAGGCATCTTCTATCTTCATCCTTCCGACGTGAAATGGCTCCATCTTCAAAACATACGGCGCGGAGCATCCTCTTCATATGGTCCCAGCCGTACACTGAAGGTTCTCTTTAAGGGATGTCATCCAAGATGGCGTCCCTTGAATTCCGATTGGCTGATAGAATGCAATCAGCCAATATGATTGAGCTTCAATAATATTGGCTGACCCAATCAGCCAATGGGATTGAGCTTCCATTCTATTGGCTGTTCCAATCAGCCAATAGAATGCGAGCTTAATCCTATTGGCTGATTGGATCAGCCAATAGGATTAAAGCTCAATCCTATTGGCTGATTGCATCAGCCAATAGGATTTTTGCCCCTTTAATTCCGATTGGCTGATTGAATTCAATCAGCCAATTGGAATTCAAGGGACGCCATCTTGGATGACGTCCCTTAAAGGGAATCTTCAGTGTACGGCTGGGACCGTATGAAGAGGATGCTCCGCGCCGGATGTTTTCAAGATGGAGCCGCTCCCCGTCAGAAGGATGAAGATAGAAGATGCCGTCTGGATGAAGATTTCTGCCCGCCTGGAGGACGACTTCTTGCCACTTGGATGAAGACTTCTCCCGGCTGGATGAGGATGGATGTCCGGTCTTCCAAAACTGTAATTGGATCTTCGGGGGTTAGTGTTAGGTTATTTTAAGGGTTTATTGGGTGGGTTATATTTCTAGCTTAGGGTTTTGGGCAATGTAAAAGAACTAAATTCCCATTTAAGGGCAATGCGCATCCAAATGCCATTTTCAGGGCAATGGGGAGCTTAGGTTTATTTAGATAGGATTTTATTTGGGGTTTGGTTGTGTGGGTGGTGGGTTTTACTGTTGGGGGTTGTTTGTATTTTTTTTTACAGGTAAAAGAGCTGATTTTTTTGGAGCAATGCCCAGCAAAAGGCCCTTTTAAGGGCCATTGGCAGTTTAGTGTAGGCTAGGGGTTTTATTATTTGGGGGGGGGTTTATTTTGATAGGGCTATTTGATTAGGTGTAATTAGTTTAAATATTTGATAATTTCTTTTTTATTTTGTGTAACGTAGTGTTTTTTTTTTGTAATTTGTTTAATTTTAGTGTAATGTTAGGTTTAACTGTAAGACAGGTTAGGTTTTATTTCACAGGTAAATTTATATTTATTTTTACTAGGTAGTTATTAAATAGTTAATACCTATTTACTAACTGGTCTACCTAGTTAAAATAAATACAAACTTACCTGTGCAATAAAAATAAAACATAAGCTAGATACAATGTAACTATTAGTTATATTGTAGCTAGCTTAGGTTTTATTTTACAGGTAAGTATTTATTTAGTTTTAAATAGGAATAATTTAGGTATTAATTGTAATTTTTATTTGGAATTATTTTAATTAGGTTAAAGTTAGTGGGTGTTAAGGTTACGTTAGGGTTAGATTTAGGGTTAGGTTTAGGGGTTAATAACTTTAGTATAGTGGTGGCGACATTGGGGGCAGCAGATTAGGGGTTAATAAGTGTAGTTAGGTGGCGGCAATTTTGGGGGCAGCAGATTAGGGGTTAATAACAGTAATGTAGGTTGCGGTGATGTTAGGGACAGCAGATTAGGGATTAATACGTGTATGTAGGTGGCTACGACATTGGGGGCAGCAGATTAGGGGTTAATAATATTTAACAAGTGTTTGCGATGCGGGAGTGCGGCGGTTTAGGGGTTAATATGTTTATTATAGTGGTGGCGATATCTGGAGCGGCAGATTAGGGGTTAATAATTTTATTTTAGAGTTTGCGATGCGGGAGGACCTTGGTTTTGGGGTTAATAGGTAGTTTATGGGTGTTAGTGTACTTTGTAGCAGTTTAGTTATGAGTTTTATGGTACAGCTCTGTAACGTAAAACTCCTTACTACTGACTTTCAGGTGGAGGTACAGATCTTGTAGTTATAGGCTGTACCGCTCACTTTTTGGCCAGACAGGCAAACTCGTAATACCGGCACTATGGAAGTCCCATTGAAAAATGAATTTTTGAAAGGTGCGGTAGTTAGGTGAGCGGTACAGCTATACCTACAACACCTGTATATACCAGCAGTAGTGAAAAAGCAGCGTTATGAGCCATAACGCAATACTCGTAATCTAGCTGTTTGTTTTCTTTTTAAACGGCTGACCGCAATCTGCATTTTCCTTTTGTTGTGTGTATATTTCTATTACCGGGCAGCAGAAGCGGCATTGGACAAAACTCCAGAGTTCATTGTAAGTGATACCCTTGTTCCGATATTCAACGCATTACAGATCACAGATTGGATGGACAAGAACCTTGTGATGCTCTACATTTTGGGACACCCCCCCTCCTGCATAGCGGGACGCCAACCCGGGACAGAGGACGCCTCAGCATGAGTACCGAGGGGATTACCTCAAGGAGGATTGCTCTTCAGGTGAATTGCGGTGAGTTGTGGCCAGTGTGACCACCGGGATATACTTCCTTAGATTTTACCACCGCTGAGCCTTTAGAGCTTTTAGAGTCTGTGTATAAAGTGCATATCTGGACTATACCATTATGATCTCTTATCTCATGGTACTCTGCAGTGAGTGAGCGGTTCTTGGCATGTATAGGGGGCTACGGACCTAACATTGAGTATTCTATGTGATTCTCTATAAGGATAGAATGTACTTTTCTATAACATTGTATCCTTACAAAGTAACTCTGATCTCATATTAGTATTCCTGTCTCACTCTATATATATTATACAGGATACTACTTTTGGCTGAAACAGAAATTTGTATTGTGAATATATATATATATATATATATATATATATATATATATATATTTTAATACAGAATATATAATTATATATATATTCTATCTCTATCTATTTTATCCTTCTCATACAAGAATATCAATATTGCTAAATAAAAATTCCTCTTACCTTTACATAATGCATCACATTCTTTTTAATAATTCAGTAACATTCACAACATACTTATCTATATAATTTGTCCATGCTGTTGGTAATCAAAGTTGGAATAGGTTATTTTCTGTTCTTTTTCTTTCTCTGAGAAAATGTTTCAGTGTCGATGAATCCAACATATTAGACACGTATTGATAGAAGTATTTGTTTTTTTAACTAAATCGAGAATGTTTTTTTTAATGTTTATATCTCTTTAAGGGCCCGATGATCAACACTTTGCTGGCCAGACATAAAAAAATCTTGTCAACACTCATAGGGACTGTCCTCAGGGAATTATCTAAAAAAAAAGGGGCTGTTTGCACATGTTGGAAGTAGAACACGTATTACAAGTTAAAAGTAAATGCTTTAACTCAAATGCAATTGAATTTACTCATGTCAGGTTATTGCAACCTCAGAGCTCTGGTAAACACGCTCAACTAAAAAGTTACACAAAAAAATATTAAAAATACATTTAAAAAAATACATTTTTTTATTACGGCCAATACGGTCGAAACGCATATCACCGGTGCTTGAAGCTGTGTCTATTTTAATATGCTCTTAATAAAGAGTGATCATTTTTAATTACAATTGGATGCCAGATACTCTCATTTTCCCTTTCTTCAATTTAAAATATACAGTTACACTCATAATAAAACTATATAATAAAAATATTAAAAAAAAACCAATTGCAATAAAAAGTTATAAGGGCTCAAAGATGAGGTCTCAGGTGTTAAAAAAAGGACTGCAAAGGGCTTTAACACACACACACACACACATATATATATATATATATATATATATATATATGTGTGTGTGTGTGTGTGTGTGTACATACTGTATGTATTTATATGTAAATATATGTATTTACAGACATATATAATGCATATAAACACATAAATACATATGTACACACATAAGACATATACAAGTGCATTGGAGCCCTTTGCAGTTATGTAGCTGAAAACATGTAAAATCATATTTATGCAATATGCATATTTAATAAAGTGTATAAGTATGTACTGTAAAAATTTCACATTCTAATGCTCTTCATATACCTATATATATATATATATATAAATATATATATATATATATATATATAAAACACACAGAGAAAACCCAGCACTCACTTACAAGCTCTCAGCTAAGATTTAAAAGCAAAAATGGAAAGGTTAGTCACTGCATCTGGCTAAATGGGACAAGCTCAGGTACCACGTCAAGGTCCTTTCCAATACATGAGACCCTAAAAACAGCCACACAATGCAAGCTTTCAAATCCAAACAAACTGAAAACAAGGGAAGGGTGCACAGGAATATGTAACCACCCTAGACATATACAAAACATGGAAGGGAACTGCACTCTCATACCGGACCGGGTACACATCCTATGACCCTGAAACATGCTTAGCCCTGGGTGCCACTGGCACTCACAGGAAGCTGTGCTGTCCCCAGAGCCACAAGCAGTTAACCCCAGACAGGTCTGGGTGCAAGAACCATAGGGAAAATTACAAAACAAATTAATACAACACACAGAGAAAACCCAGCACTCACTTACAAGCTCTCAGCTAAGATTTAAAAGCAAAAATTGAAAGGTTAGTCACCGCATCTGGCCAAATGGGACAAGCTCAGGTACCACGTCAAGGTCCTTTCCAATACCTGAGACCCTAAAACAGCCACACAATGCAAGCTTTCAAATCCAAACAAACTGAAAACAAGGGAAGGGTGCACAGGAATATGTAACCACCCTAGACATATACAAAACACGGAAAGGAACTTTACTCTCATACCGGACCGGGTACACATCCCATGACCCTGCAACATGCTTAGACCTGGGTGCCACTGGCACTCACAGGAAGCTGTGCTGTCCCCAGAGCCACAAGCAGTTAACCTCAGACAGGTCTGGGTACAAGAACCATAGGGAAAATTACAAAACAAATTAATACAACACACAGAGAAAAGCCAGCACTCACTTACAAGCTCTCAGCTAAGATTTAAAAGCAAAAATGGAAAAGTTAGTCACTGCATCTGGCCAAATGGGACAAGCTCAGGTACCACGTCAAGGTCCTTTCCAATACCTGAGACCCTAAAACAGCCACACAATGCAAGCTTTCAAATCCAAACAAACTGAAAACAAGGGAAGGGTGCACAGGAATATGTAACCACCCTAGACATATACAAAACACGGAAGGGAACTGCACTCTCATACCGGACCGGGTACACATCCCATGACCCTGCAACATGCTTAGCCCTGGGTGCCACTGGCACTCACAGGAAGCTGTGCTGTCCCCAGAGCCACAAGCAGTTAACCCCAGACAGGTCTGGGTGCAAGAACCATAGGGAAAATTACAAAACAAATTAATACAACACACAGAGAAAACCCAGCACTCACTTACAAGCTCTCAGCTAAGATTTAAAAGCAAAAATGGACAGGTTAGTCACCGCATCTGGCCAAATGGGACAAGCTCAGGTACCACGTCAAGGTCCTTTCCAATACCTGAGACCCTAAAAACAGCCACACAATGCAAGCTTTCAAATCCAAACAAACTGAAAACAAGGGAAGGGTGCACAGGAATATGTAACCACCCTAGACATATACAAAACACGGAAGGGAACTGCACTCTCATACCGGACCGGGTACACATCCCATGACCTGCAACATGCTTAGCCCTGGGTGCCACTGGCACTCACAGGAAGCTGTGCTGTCCCCAGAGCCACAAGCAGTTAACCCCAGACAGGTCTGGGTGCAAGAACCATAGGGAAAATTACAAAACAAATTAATACAACACACAGAGAAAAGCCCACACACTTACAAGCTCTCAGCTAAGATTTAAAAGCAAAAATGGAAAGGTTAGTCACCGCATCTGGCCAAATGGGACAAGCTCTGGTACCACGTCAAGGTCCTTTCCAATACCTGAGACCCTAAAACAGCCACACAATGCAAGCTTTCAAATCCAAACAAACTGAAAACAAGGGAAGGGTGCACAGGAATATGTAACCACCCTAGACATATACAAAACACGGAAGGGAACTGCACTCTCATACCGGACCGGGTACACATCCCATAACCCTGCAACATGCTTAGCCCTGGGTGCCACTGGCACTCACAGGAAGCTGTGCTGTCCCCAGAGCCACAAGCAGTTAACCCTAGACAGGTCTGGGTGCAAGAACCATAGGGAAAATTACAAAACAAATTAATACAACACACAGAGAAAACCCAGCACTCATTAGAAGCTCTCAGCTAAGATTTAAAAGCAAAAATGGAAAGGTTAGTTACCGCATCTGGCCAAATGGGACAAGCTCAGGTACCACGTCAAGGTCCTTTCCAATACCTGAGAGCTTGTAAGTGAGTGCTGGGTTTTCTCTGTCTGTTGTATTAATTTGTTTTGTAATTTTCCCTATGGATCTTGCACCCAGACCTGTCTGGGGTTAACTGCTTGTGGCTCTGGGGACAGCACAGCTCCCTGTGAGTGCCAGTGGCACCCAGGGCTAAGCATGTTGCAGGGTCATGGGATGTGTACCCGGTCCGGTATGAGAGTGCAGTTCCCTTCCGTGTTTTGTATATGTCTAGGGTGGTTACACATTCCTGTGCACCCTTCCCTTGTTTCAGTTTGTTTGGATTTGAGAAGCTTGCATTGTGTGGCTGTTTTAGGGTCTCCAGGTATTGTGGAAAGGGACCTTGACGTGGTACCTGAGGCTTGTCCCATTTGGCCAAATGCAGTGACCTAACCATTTCAATTTTTGCTTTTAAATCTTAGCTGAGAGCTTGTAAGTGAGTGCTGGGTTTTCTCTGTGTGTTGTATTAATTTGTTTTGTAATTTTCCCTATGGTTCTTGCACCCAGACCAGTGGCACCCAGGGCTAAGCATGTTGCAGGGTCATGAGATGTGTACCCGGTCCGGTATGAGAGTGCAGTTCCCTTCCGTGTTTTGTATATATATATATATATATATATATATATATATATATATACTGAATATATATATATATAATATATATATATATATATATATATATATATATGTGGTATATAGAAATATTTATTTAAGAATATATGTGAAATATTATATTTCATGTGAGTTAGCGCACTTGGGAAATTTGTGATCATGGTTTGCGCGCAAGTAAAGTTGTTAGATTTCCCCCCCTTTTTTTCTCGCTCCATTGAAGCCTAATTGGAGAATACATTAACGCGGATATGATACTGCATCTTTGGCTTTTTCCGTGCTTCTGGTTAGCACGCGAGCGAAAACTTTTTACTTTTAACTTGTAATGTGTGCGATATCCGACACACGAGGGGGGAGCAATAAATAGCGTTCCACTCATAATGTAGCCCTAATCGTGGTAGGGAAACTTATTTTACAAAAAAAAAAAAAAGATGATATGATTTGAATACAAATTATACCTC
Source organism: Bombina bombina (assembly GCF_027579735.1). NCBI lineage: Eukaryota > Metazoa > Chordata > Amphibia > Anura > Bombinatoridae > Bombina > Bombina bombina. The sequence goes on from NC_069502.1 coordinate 884,017,628, forward strand.
TATATGCATTACCTATTCTTGAAGCCATTTTGAAATTTATTTGCTAGAAATAGGCCATGCCAAGACTTTACTTTCTTAGTTTTCTGAGTTTTTAAAGAAGTTCCCCTTGATCAGCTTATTTTGTAGAGCTTTGGGGAAGCTTTTACCAAGGGAAACGTGAAAAGTACCACTTTATCCATATGCTTTACTGTTCCCTTTTGAGGATGGTGGCATTCTACAGGAACCCTATGGAAAAGAAATTTGGATTCTTCCCTTAGAAAGGTCTTATTTTCTGTTTTCAACAGCTTTGACATTGCTGGGGTAATTGAAGCATTTTCACTTTGAGGTGGAAATATGTCTGATCTAGTTTTAAGAAGTTCCTGCTGTTCTTTGAATCTTCTAAAGTCAGAAAGTTAGTTATTTTACAATGTCATTTTAGTTATTCCTATTAATGCTAAGATATGGACTTATTTTCTGTAAACCCAGAAGAGCTCTGTGGCTCATTTCATAGTCAGCAGACAAAGTCATTATGTAAGGACTTTGGGGCCGAATTATCAAGCTCCCGTATGGAGCTTGATGCCCCTGTTTCCGCACGAGCCTTCAGGCTCGCCGGAAAAAGTAAGTTATGAAGCAGCGGTCTAAAGACTGCTGTTTCATAACTTGTCTGCTGCCTCTGAGGCTGTGGTCTTCAATCCACCCGATTCTATACGATCGGGCTGATTGACACCCCCCCTGCTAGTGGTGCTGATTGGCCGCAATTCTGCGGGGACGGCATTGCATAAGCAGTTTGTAAGAACTGCTTGTGCAATGATAAATGCAGACAGAGTATGCTGTCGGCATTTAACGATGTGTGGCAGACAAGATAAGCTACATTGTATGATGGTCTGCTCGCACTTTGATAAATTAACCCCTTTATCCCTGTTTTTTTGCTGGTAAGGCTTTATTTATACTTGCTTACATACCATTATGCTACTGCGACTGGAGGATTATACAAACTTCCTTTCTCAAGTCTAAATGAAAATTACTGATATTAAATAGCCATTTCTGTTCCTTAGTTTTTGTCCTTTTCACAAAATATAGATTTTTCCAGACCTGCCTGGAAGTCTAATTTTTTTGTAACAAGTCAAACAATCTAAGAAGCTTTCTACCAGCTTACAAATAACTAGAACCACCAATCAGATTATATTCTGGTAGTCCATAGGTTATTCCTTTCTCAAAAGGCCTAGTCACAGGCTCTATTTATCAAGCATCGGCAGACAGGGATGTACATATGAGGTATGTGCTTTTGTGCAACACCGCCTCCTGCCCACACACAGCTAATCACACACAGGCAGGAGCTGTCAATTCCCCGGTCAGGTGAGAGGTAGAGAAGAGTTTAGGGAAGCTGATGACCGCTGCTTGATAGCCTTTGATAAATAGAGCTTAGAATATGTCAAGATCCTCTAGATTCGTATTCATGATACTTATGGTTTACAGTAGGGGCTTCAGGTTAACTCTTCCTTTGAGAAAGGTTGGTATGGCTTCTTTTCTGAAAGATCATGTACAGACAAGTTTTTCTTTTTGACCTGGAACTTGTAACCTAGGAGGTGATATTGCTGGTTCGAGTTTTTAGAATATGATAAAGGTTTTGATCCAATTAATTTTTGTCCCTAAGAAAGAGGAAACTTTATGGTCTTTTTTAGACCTTGAAACTTTACCTGGTTTCTCAGAAATTTCTACTTTCTAAATGGGCTTCTGTTTGTTCCATTTTATCCTAGTTAATCAGGGTTCGATTTATGTTCACAACAGATTTGAAGAATGATTTTCTTCATAATTCCTATCCTTAAGGACCACCATCAGTTCCTAAATTTGTCCTGCAAGACAAAAACTTTCTGTTGTGGCATTTCTTTTTTAAACTTACTATAGCTCCCAGAAGTTTTGCACAGGTTCTGAGAACTCTTTTGCATGTTATAAGATCTCAGGGTGTTTCATTGGTTCCAATAATGAAGACTATTTGGTTCAGATTCCATGTTTTCCCTTTAGCTGTATTTTTAACACAGTTTACCTAGGTTCTTCACAGGCATGGTGGGGGAATAAATTGTCAGAAATTTCTTTCTTCTTGGTTAGTCTTTGTAGACTTGTTCTTTCTTCCATTATTTGTTCTAAATATAGAAGCTTTGGGTGAAAGATTTCACCATCTCAAGTCCCTCTGGCCATGTTCTAAATCAGATTTTTCAATTTGGCTTCCCATTTTCTTAAAGTCAGGGATTGCAATTTTCTTAATAATCCTTTTGAACTCCTCTATAAAACAATCTCTGTCCAAGTGGTTTATTGTCCACTCCAGTTTCTGGAGACATTTTTTACTTGTCCTATTGGACAATAATTTTCTCTCAGACTTGGCCTTTTAGCAAATGAGATACTTTTATCTGTTTTTTTTCAAGTTAGACAATGTCATTGCTGTGGCATAATTTGATCTTCAGAGGGGATCCTCTAGTTTCCTTACCATGAAAGAAGTCACATTTAAAAAATAATTTGGTCCATGTATGAGTCATTGGACTACAAATGTTTCTTTAGTTTCCTGGTTAAAGCTCTAATGAAGTGGCCTTACTGTAAGCATGAAAATTCTTTCTCGAAATGTTACTGTCCATTTTACTAGATCAGTTCCACCTTGTAAGCTTGTAGAGCAGATACTTGATCTTCTTTACTCACTTTTTCTTTTGGAAACATTTTAGACAGGAAAGTCCTACAGCCTTCACGTCTGGTAAACCGGTGCGTCCCTTAACTTTTTCCCCACCAATTTACTAATGGACTCGACAGCTAGGTTATTGATCCCAGGAGAAATGACTCACGGACTCCTACACCACCTTATGAAAGAAAGCATAATTTATACTTACACCTGATGTTGTTGATGAGAGTTCACTGGATCAGCCCTCTTATATTCTTCCAAATGGCAGCAGTTTTAGTATGCACCTCATTTACCCTGCTATGCAATATTTGGTATCTTTGCCTCCTTCCAGTGGCCAGGAGTTGACCCCCAGGAGTAGTGGCTTGGTTGACTCTCACCACCATGAAAGAAATTAATCAGGTAAGCTTAAAATATGTGTTTTTTTTCCCATATAATATGTTTTTTTTCTCAGGACAATTTCAATACATTTTTTTTATGCAAAAAAACGGGGTGATGATATAAAGCTCTTCCGCTCAGACAAGATGATATAAAATGATGCTTCATCACTGCAAGATCCCTGTGAGATTCTAAAAAATGCAGATTTGGCAATACTTCCTCAAGGGGCATTCCCTGCATTTCTGTATGTGAAGGAGAGAAAAGCCCAGTGCAATATGGCACTGCACGACATGAGAGTTCTGCAGCATTACACTTTGTGCTTTGTGTGTTATATTACTTAGCCTTCAGATTAAGTTTTATGAAATTTAAACTTGCACTTTTTATTTTGTATTGTAATGCATATAGATTCTGTATACTGCAGTGTATTAGGATTTGGATTTTACAAAATCTGATTATGCTTTAAACAATTTCTATGTAAAAATGTATACAATGCTTTGTATATTTAGGTATATACTTAACAAATTACATTGTGCTCTGTATTTGTTTATTTAAAATAAAACTGAAAAAAAACCTGACAGCTTCAGTTTCCCAGAGAGCTTCATTACTTTTTATTGGCCCAATAATAGAATATTCTCTAGCTTGGGGAGAATTATAGTGCATACTTCACAGGGGGCTGAACTCGCTGAATTCTATAATAAAAAGTGCGGAACCTGGTAGTCCCAGAGAAATAAAAGGATACCTTCCATAGAAATTAATGAGACTCTCTGGGTAACAAAATTCCACAGGGAAGAGTGAAGTTAACAGCTGAGCACCTAGGACTGAAATAAAGTCTCAGATTGCAGGCAAATACAAATTAAACCGAAATGTTTTCACTTACAATTTAACTTGCTTATATTTTAGTCATGTGTATTGTGAATTTGAGCAAACTTCACCTGCATAGAGGTGGCAGAAAAAAATCAGTAAGACCAGCTTGTTTTAAATGCTTACAACATTTCATAATAATTGTTAGAAAGCTTCAGACATACAGTGGGGATAAAAAGTATTTAGTCAGCCACCAATTGTGCAAGTTCTCCCACTTAAGAAGATGAGAGAGGCCTGTAATTTTCATCATAGGTATACCTCAACTATGAGAGACAAAATGTGGAAACAAATCCAGACAATCACATGTCTGATTTGGAAAGAATTTATTTGCAAATTATGGTGGAAAATAAGTATTTGGTCACCTACAAACAAGCAAGATTTCTGGCTCTCACAGACCTGTATCTTCTTCTTTAAGATGCTCCTCTGTCCCTCCACTCATTACCTGTATTAATGGCACCTGTTTGAACTTGTTATCAGTATAAAAGACACCTGTCCACAACCTCAAACAGTCACACTCCAAACTCCACTATGGTGAAGACCAAAGAGCTGTCGAAGGACACCAAAAAACAAAATTGTAGACCTGCACCAGGCTGGGAAGACTGAATCTGCAATAGGCAAGCAGCTTGGTGTGAATAAATCAACTGTGGGAGCAATAATTTGAAAATGGAAGACATACAAGACCACTGGATAATTTCCCCTCGATCTGGGACTTCCACGTAAGATCTCACCCCGTGGGGTCAAAATGATCACAAGAACGGTGAGCAAACATCCCAGAACCACACGGGGGGACCTAGTGAATGACCTGCAGAGAGCTGGGACCAACGTAACAAAGGGCTACCATCAGTAATACACTACGCCGCCAGGGACTCAGATCCTGCAGTGCCAGACGTGTCCCCCTTCTTAAGCCAGTACATGTCCGGGCCCGTCTGAAGTATGCTAGAGAGCATTTGGATGATCCAGAAGTGGATTGGGAGAATGTCATATGGTCAATGAAACCAAAGTAGAACTGTTTGGTAGAAACACAACTTGTTGTGTTTGGAGGAGAGAGAACACCATACCTACTGTGATGCATGGGGGGTGGCAACATCATGCTTTGGGGCTGTTTCACTGCAAAGGGAACAGGACGAACTGATCTGTGTACATGAAAGAATGAATGGGGCCATGTATTTTGAGATTTTGAGTGCAAACCTCCTTCCATCAGCAAGGGCATTGAGATAAACGTGGCTGGGTCTTTCAGCATGACAATGATCCCAAACACACCACTCGGGCAACGAAGGAGTGGCTTCGTAAGAAGCATTTCAAGGTCCTGGAGTGGCCTAGCCAGTCTCCAGATCTCAACCCCATAGAAAACCTTTGGAGGGAATTGAAAGTCTGTGTTGCCATAGCGACAGTCCCAAAACATCACTGCTCTAGTGGATATCTGCATGCAGGAATGGGCCAACATACCAGCAACAGTGTGTGACAACCTTGTGAAGACTTATAGAAAACGTTTGACCTCTGTCATTGCCAACAAAGGATATATAACAAAGTATTGAGATGAACTTTTGATATTGACCAAATACTTATTTTCTACCATAATTTGCAAATAAATTATTTCAAATCAGACAATGTGATTGTCTGGATTTGTTTCCACTTTTTGTCTCTCATAGTTGAGGTATACCTATGATGAAAATTACAGGCCTCTCTCATCTTCTTAAGTGGGAGAACTTGCACAATTGGTGGCTGACTAAATACTTTTTTTCCCCACTGTACCAAGGGAACGCCTCTCTTCAGCCCAGGGAACTCGGCACTCCCAAAGCTATATTCTATCAATATATCTAGGGGACACACAAGCTCCCCTTGAATGGTGTCAAAATGAACAAATCGGTATAAACTTATATACACTAATATGGAAATGCTAATCAATAGTGGGTTAGACCTATATCAGGTTATAAATAGCAGTTGTGGATAATATATTTAACTATATTAATACCAAAAAGTACAATATATGAATAAAGCATAATATTTAAAGAGAACATGAGAGAGTAAAAAACAGTCTGTCAAATGACAATAATGGTTCCATTAAAATGCTAAGGCAAATCTGCTTGAGACAACCGGTGCCAAAGTCAATCTGTGAAAGATACAAGAAGAGAAGGGGCGCGTCATAGCGTAACCATGCTTAAAAACGGTTCTTATTAAAACGAAGGAATCATACTAAAAATATAAGATGGCACCTTTATATGGTAGGTGCTAAAAGAGCCGGCTGACACTCACAGCGGTTAGCTCACTGAAATCACGTTTTTTTGATAAAACAGCCTTTTTGGGCCAAGACACATTTTGCAGTTTTAAAGGATTTACTATACTTTTACCAGCATTGGGGCCATTGTTTCATCAATAGGGTGTACTCTCACCCATGTTTTTATACATTACGTGCATTGTATATCCATACAATCACTGTCTGCAGATACTGAGAGCAGCCTCAGCAAACCATCCTAAATAGGCTGAGTACCACCTGCCTTATTCCAGTGCATTTACTTGACTACATTTCTGCAGAAAAATTAGACGCCTGGAACTGAGCTACAATCACATGATTTCAGCCAGCTGACTGCTCTGACAGCCGTCTCTTTTAGCACCTACCATCTAAAGGTGCCATCTTAAATTGTGAGGTGTGATTTCTTCCTTTTAATAGAACGTTTGTCATGATTAGGCTATGAGGCGCCCCTTCTTGTAACTTCCCTGTCTCTCCCACTTTCTGAAGCTGTCAGTTTTAGTTTACAATGGAGCAAATACAGTTATATGCACAGAAATATATAAAGCATGGTCCTAATATGTTAAAGTAACACAGAAACTTTTAAAGCATAATCAGAATTTGTGAAATCACTGCTGGATATAGAATCTAAATGCCTTGAGAATGCAAAAGCACAGAGCTTACGTGTAATAAAAACATGACCCAATCTGAAGTTTAGAAGCACAAAGTGTAAGTGTAACAAAACTCTGATGTTATGCAGCAGTGCTATATTGCACTTGACTTCTCTCCTTCACATACAGAAATGCAAAGAATGCCCCTTTTTTTCAGAAATATAGCAAACTTTGCCTGTGAGATCATGCAGTGCTGGAGCATACTTTTAGATCATTTATATGAAACTAGAACCTAAAGCCTGTGTACATGGGCTATTTCTTGCAGTACAGCGTCCCACCCTTGCTCTCTCTCCCCCTCTCTTTTACACTCTTTCTCCCCCCTCTATTTTGCTCTCTCTCTCTCTATTGTTCCCCTCTCTTTTACTCTCTTTCTCCCCCCTCTCTTTTGCTCTCTCCCCCTCTCTTTTTGCGATCTATCTCTCCCTCTCTCTTTTGCTCTCCCTCTCCCCCTCTCTTTTGCGCTCTCATCCCCTGTTTTGCGCTCTCTTGCCCCCTCTTTCGTTGCTCTCTCTCTCTCTCCCCCCTCTCTTTTGTGCTCTCTCTCCCCCTCTTTTGCTCTCTCTCTCCCCCAGTTTTGCTCTCTCTCCCCCTCCTTTTGTTCCCTCTCTCCCCCCTCTCTTTTGCTCCTCTCTCTCCCCTCTCTCTTTTGCTCCCTCTCTCCCCCCTCTCTTTTGCACTCTCTCTCTCTCCCCCTCTCTTTGCTCACTCTCCCCCCTCTCTTTTGCTTTCTCTCCCCCTATCTTTCTTTTGCACTCTTTCTTCCTCTTTCTTTTGCGCTCCTCTCTGTCCCCCCTCTCTTTTGCTCTCTCCCCCTCTCTTTTGCTCTCTCTACCCTCTCTTTTGCTCTCTCTCCCCCTCTTTTGCTCTCCCCCTTTTTTGTTCTCTCTCTCTGCCCTCTTTTGCTCTCTCTCTCCCCCTCTTTTTGCTCTCTCTCCCCCCTCTTTTGCTTTTTCTCCCCCATCCTTTTGTGCTCTGTCAGGCCAACGCCCACTCCTGTCTGGCCACCCCCCCATCACGCATGCTCCCGTCAGCCACGCCCCCATCACGCATACTCCCGCCCGGCCAAGGCCCCATCACAGCATGGGCCGCTTCGGACCATTATCTCTGCTGCTCAAGGCCAGGTATGTTTGTCCTTGCGCAGTCTCTACTGCGCATGGACAGCTTCAGACAAACATACTTTGCCTTTAATTATATAGGATATTTTTTTTCCCGAAACTGCAACATATATATATATATATGAGTGTAATAGTTTATTTCAATGTACTTATGTTGTGTTTGGTGAACTTTTTTTTTTAACCCTTACACTTTACGCTAGGTCCAAATTTTTTTTTCACTCGAGTGCACCCATTTACTTTCAACTTGTAACATGCACGTAAGTTATTGCCATTGCGATATTGCTTATCGTGACCCACGCTAACTTTAGCACACCACTTATAATCTAGCTCATTGTATTTGCATTTGCTATTACAGACTATGAAAATGTTTTTGATAGATTTTAGCAAACCATTCAGTGTCACATAGGGATGAAAAGAAGTCTCTTTTCTTATAAAAATATAATAAGCACATCTTACTCCCTAAAGAGGCCACCACATTGGTAAAACAGACAGTATGCATAATTTAATAGTGGTTTCATATATTCATTCACCCATAACAAAGACTTGTCATGTCCTGTGAAGTTTTCTTACACAACAGCAGGAAGCTATGAGATGGGAACATTTTCAACTTCCATATTGTATGAATGTTGTATTTTGGCATTGGACAAACAAAATAGAAAACAAGCACTGTGCAAGTAGTTTATTCATGATGTCTTTTTCATTTGTTACTAATTAGCATAATCATTAACTAATTATCTAAGACATCCACGTTAAATTCTATCATTATATTTTATCTTTACTTAGGGGTGTTTGGTGGGGGAAAAGGGGGTAATGCCAAACCTTGACATTTTGCTCTCTATATTGAATTTCATATATATATATATATATATATATATATATATATATATATATATATATATATATATATATATAATTATATATACTAGCACTAAAGCCCGTGTACACGGGCCATTTTTTTGCAGTACAGCAGCCCCACCCCTTGCTCTCTCCCCCTCTCTTTTGCTCTCTCTTCCCCCCTCTCTTTTGCTTTCTCTCCCCCCTCTCTTTTGCTTTCTCTCCCCCCTTTTGCAATCTCCCCTCTCTTTGCTCTCTCTCTCCCCTCTTTTGCTCTCTCTCTCCCCTCTTTGGCTCTCTCCCCCCTCTTTTGTTCTCTCCCCCCTCTTTTGTTCTCTCCCCCCTCTTTGGCTCCCCCCTCTTTGGCTCTCCCCCCCCCCTCTTTTGGCTCCCCCCCCCTCTTTGGCTCTCCCCCCCCCCTCTTTGGCTCTCTCCCCCCCTCTTTGGCTCTCCCCCCCTTTGGCTCTCTCTCCCCCCTCTTTGGCTCTCGCCCCCCTCTTTGGCTCTCTCTCCTCTTTTTCTCTCTCTCCTCTTTGGCTCTCTCTCCTCTTTGGCTCTCTTTCCTCTTTGGCTCCCCCCCCTTTGGGTCTCTCCCCCCCTTTGGCTCCCCCCCCCCCCTTTGGCTCTCTCCCCCCCCCTTTGGCTCTCTCCCCCCTCCTTTGGCTTTCTCCCCCCCTCTTTGGCCCTTCTCCCCCCCTCTCCTGCTCCCTCTCTGGCTCTGTCTTAATTGAAAGCCTTTGCCTCTCTGGCCACGCCCCTCACTGCACCCGACCATGCCCCATCACTGCGCCCGGCCACACCCATCGCGATGCCCGGTCACGCCCCCATTGCAACGCTCCAGTCGGCCACGCTCCCTGACTCCGCTTCAGCCTTCAGCCTTGCTCTGTGCTGAGTGCTGAGTGTCAGGATCCAAACGGCCAGGTAAGTTTGTCATGTGCAGTCTCTACTGAGCATGACTGCATCTGACAAAGATACTTGGCCATTTATTATATAGGATAAATATAATTAATATTTGTATATATTAACATTATAATTTAGACAGTGTTCTTTGAATGGCTTTTTGTGATTAGCCATTTTCAAATTTAAAGCCATTACAATCTCAAAGAAACCTATTTTTGCATATTTTTCAGTTTGCTTCAAAGTTACAAAAAACTCAGATAGTTTGCTTTAAGAAGAATAAAAATATGTTCCATGATTTTTTACTTTATAAATATGAGTAGCTTTACTTTTTTAAATAAATAAATAAATACAACAACATTTTGGCTTTCTGTTCATGACACATCTTGGCTTGGCTGGGCTGTTAATTTTGTGAATAGCCATTTCACATATTAACAATCCCCATATAATTTTCTTGCTCTGAAAACTATAAAAAATATTACACAGCTCATACTTTTAAACTTTGAACCATGGTAGAAAATAAAACATGTTCATCAGTATGTTTGCCCATGAGTATTTAGATGTCAATTTAGCTTTTTGGGAATATCAAGTAAATAATTAATTTGTGCATGATATTCTTTCACATTGGCTGCTTAATTTTCCAAAAACTAATTTTCTAAATTGGCTTTCATGTCTTTAGACAATCCGAAAGAAGAATAACCATTTATTTAAAAATTTTTTACTCCATTTGCTGCTTAACCTTTAAATAGACGGATGTCAAATAATATTGGAATGGTGTTGCAAATAAAGAACAAACATACCCGAGTCATGTTCCATGATTTCCCATGGCAGAATGTAAAAGATCTGAAGAGATTGTTATGATCTGGAGATGTATCTATAAGCAGTCTAAAAAACTGTGCTTTTAAAGACCTAAAGTAAACCATTATTATTAAAGGGACAGTCTGCACCAGAATTTTTATTTTTTTAAAATACACATTCTCTAGTTTTGCATAACCAACACAGTTATATTAATATATTTTTTTACCACTGTGGTTACCTTGTATCTATGCCTCTGCAAACTGCCCCTTTATTTCAGTTATGACTCCTAGGTAACTCTACGTGCGTGAGCACAGTGCAATCTACAGGGAGTGCAGAATTATTAGGCAAGTTGTATTTTTGAGGATTAATTTTATTATTGAACAACAACCATGTTCTCAATGAACCCAAAAAAACTCATTAATATCAAAGCTGAATAGTTTTGGAAGTAGTTTTTAGTTTGTTTTATTTATAGCTATTTTAGGGGGATATCTGTGTGTGCAGGTGACTATTACTGTGCATAATTATTAGGCAACTTAACAAAAAACAAATATATACCCATTTCAATTATTTATTTTTACCAGTGAAACCAATATAACATCTCAACATTCACAAGTATACATTTCTGACATTCAAAAACAAAACAAAAACAAATCAGTGACCAATATAGCCACCTTTCTTTGCAAGGACACTCAAAAGCCTGCCATCCATGGATTCTATTAGTGTTTTGATCTGTTCACCATCAACATTGCGTGCAGCAGCAACCACAGCCTCCCAGACACTGTTCAGAGAGGTGTACTGTTTTCCCTCCTTGTAAATCTCACATTTGATGATGGACCACAGGTTCTCAATGGGGTTCAGATCAGGTGAACAAGGAGGCCATGTCATTAGATTTTCTTCTTTTATACCCTTTCTTGCTAGCCACGCTGTGGAGTACTTGGACGCGTGTGATGGAGCATTGTCCTGCATGAAAATCATGTTTTTCTTGAAGGATGCAGACTTCTTCCTGTACCACTGCTTGAAGAAGGTGTCTTCCAGAAACTGGCAGTAGGACTGGGAGTTGAGCTTGACTCCATCCTCAACCCGAAAAGGCCCAACAAGCTCATCTTTGATGATACCAGCCCAAACCAGTACTCCACCTTGCTGGCGTCTGAGTCGGACTGGAGCTCTCTGCTCTTTACCAATCCAGCCACGGGCCCATCCATCTGGCCCATCAAGACTCACTCTCATTTCATCAGTCCATAAAACCTTAGAAAAATCAGTCTTGAGATATTTCTTGGCCCAGTCTTGAAGTTTCAGCTTGTGTTTCTTGTTCAATGGTGGTCGTCTTTCAGCCTTTCTTATCTTGGCCATGTCTCTGAGTATTGCACACCTTGTGCTTTTGGGCACTCCAGTGATGTTACTCTGAAATATGGCCAAACTGGTGTCAAGTGGCATCTTGGCAGCTGCACGCTTGACTTTTCTCAGTTCATGGGCAGTTATTTTGCGCCTTGGTTTTTCCACACGCTTCTTGCGACCCTGTTGACTATTTTGAATGTAACGCTTGATTGTTCGATGATCACGCTTCAGAAGCTTTGCAATTTTAAGAGTGCTGCATCCCTCTGCAAGATATCTCACTATTTTTGACTTTTCTGAGCCTGTCAAGTCCTTCTTTTGACCCATTTTGCCAAAGGAAAGGAAGTTGCCTAATAATTATGCACACCTGATATTGGGTGTTGATGTCATTAGACCACACCCCTTCTCATTACAGAGATGCACATCTCCTAATATGCTTAATTGGTATGAGGCTTTCGAGCCTATACAGCTTGGAGTAAGACAACATGCATAAAGAGGATTATGTGGTCAAAATACTCATTTGCCTAATAATTCTGCACTCCCTGTATATGACAAACATGAACTAACACCCTCTAGTGGTGAAAAACTGTCAAAATGCATTCAGATAAGCTGCACCTTCAAGGTCTAAGAAATTACTATATGAACTTCCTAGTTTTAGCTTTCAACTAAGAATACCAAGAGAACAAGACAAAATTGTTGATAAAAGTAAATTGGAAAGTTGTTTAAAATTGCATGCCCTATCTCAATCATGAAAGTTTATTTTGGACTAGACTGTCCCTTTAGTAGTTTAGCACAAAACTACATGAATAACTCAAATATTGGTGCACTAGAGATGTGCATTTGTTTAGTTAGTACAGCCAAGAAATATTTGGGGAAACAAATTTCCCCAAATATTAATTACGAAAAATTTGTATGAAACTAATTTTTGGCAGCTGCCCAAGTTTATTATGTACCATCTGCTTAGCAAACCGTTTACTTGTCACCGTTTACTTGTCACCACTGGCTTAACACTCAAGCAATATCCAACATTAATTTTACTGCTTGCCCCCATAGAACTCTATTATGTGGGGGATTTTGCGCACCTGTACTTTTTGATATGCAGATTTTGGCGCTCCCTAGTCTTTGCTTGAGCAATAAAAAATAGCTTTGGACTTATAATGTAAGCTCAAAAATTTAAGCACTATTAATTTTAAAGGAGCGATGTTAATGCACAATAGCGCTAATATTTTTGCTCTCTATTTTGCTTTGTTCTCTTGGTATTCTTAGTTGAAAGCTAAACCTAGGTAGGCTCATATGCTAATTTCTTGCCTCTTGAAGGCCGCCTCTTATCTGAATGCAATATGACAGTTTTTCACCACTCAAGGGCGTTAGTTCATGTGTGTCATATAGATAACATTGAGCTCATGCACGTGGAGCTACCGAGGCGTCAGCTCTGATCGGCTTAAATGCAAGTGTGTCAAAAGAACAGAAATAAGGGGGCAGTTTGCAGAGGCTTAGATACAAGGTAATGACAGAGGTAAGTGTGTATTGATATAACTGTGTTGGTTATGCCAAACTGGGGAATGGGTAATAAAGGGATTATCTATCTTTTTAAACAACAAAAATTCTGGTGTTGACTGTCCCTTTATATATTAATGACATGTCCGATTTGTAAAAACAAAATCAATATCATTTCGTATCTAAATAATAGAGTATATCTTTAGGAAATTCAATCCTCTCAACAAATATAAATATATTTGTACAAAAGTCCTAGAATATAGTATCAGTTGTATGTAGGTATTCCTAATTTTAGGAATAAAATATTGACCAAAAATTATTAAAGAGTAAGTAAAGTCAGAATGAAATTTTCATGATTCAGGTAGATCATACATTTTTAAACGGCTCCCCAATTTACCCCTGTTATCTAATTTCCTTTTTTTCCTTGGTATCGTTTGTTGAAAAACAAACCTAGGTAACCTCAGTGGTAGGAATGTACTACTAGGAGCTCTTTGCTGATTGGTGGCTGCACACATATGCCTTTTGTCATTGGCTCTTCATTTTGTCCAGCTGACACCCAGTAGTGCACTGCAAGAAAATAAAGCAAATTTGATTATAGAAGAACATTGGAAAGTTGTTAAAAATGGAATGTTCTGTCTGAATTGTGAAAGAAAAAAAAAATCAGGTTTCATGTCCCTTTAATATAACAGATTGATTTTCTTTACTTGCTAAACAAAAATGTCATGACCTCTTTCACAATACCAAAGTACCCTACATACCTTATTTAACCTTATACACGTTTGTTTCCTAAAGCAATAGAACATTTAAAAACAGGTCTTCAGCAAAAGAAGTCATGACCATAATCTAGGCGTAAACGTTTTGTAGATGGTCTATTTATATAGCCCATCTGGGACTGTTCTTGTATCAATGTATATTGTCCCTATTTGCAGAATTTCCCTTAGACCCGTCCATTGTCCAACTGTGTATGTCCCCAAACCACCCAGACATACTCACGACCACCTAGACACACCCATATCCCCACCGTTTATCAACCTGTGATCCTGCCCCTTCCAAAACTGCCCTCTCCACAAAATAGTGACTGTCCCCCCTCAACCTCCCAAGTCCCTAATACCTGGCCACAAATTTTGGGAGGTATAGATATGTTGTTGTTTTTTATTCCATGCCAAACATATTCCGCAAATTTGCCAAATGACTTCAGTCTGCGTGAGCATCAAATTTTAATTAAAAATGCCATCTTTCAGTTATTAGGTATAAAAAAATCTCTAAATTAACTGGACAAAAATAATATATTCATGACTGATATAGACTCTAGGTTACTTGATGTCATTTTGGAACAAGATTTGTTTCTTCTTTATGTTTCAGATGTTATTAAGATATAATGTATATGTTTATACAATTTCAATAAAAACTTTATATATATATATATATATATATATATATATATATTCATAATAGTTTTACAAGCAGCTCATATGCATACACAGTGATGTAAAAAAATAATAAAAAATAAACAAAATAGAGAATTATTTTTTATTATTTATGATATTGGGTGCTTTTTCCCATCTTCAATTGCTTAAGAGACATCCATATAGTTAAAGATACATGGAATAAAAAAATGTTTCTTTTGTGATTCATTTTTTTAAAAAAGTTTAAAATTTACTTAAAATATTGTTTGTTTTGTTCTCATGCTATACTGTGTTGCAGATCATACCTAGGTAGGTAGCATGCCTGTGTCTGGAGAACTACAAAGCAGGAAACACTGCCATCTTGTGCTCTTGTAAATGTATTGCATTCTTGCAACACTGCTGCCATCTAATGAGCTTGTAAATGTATAACATTCTTGTAACACTGCTGCCATCTAGTGCTCTTGTAAATGTATAACAGTCTTGTAACACTGCTGCCATCTAGTGCTCTTGTAAATGTATAACATTCATGTAACACTGCTGCCATCTAGTGCTCTTGTAAATGTATAACATTCTTGTAACACTGCTGCCATCTAACGCTCTTGTAAATGTATAACATTCTTGTAACACTGCTGCCATCTAGTGCTCTTGTAAATGTATAACATTCATTTAACACTGCTGCCATCTAGTGCTCTTGTAAATGTATAACATTCTTGTAAAACAGCTGCCATCTAGTGCTCTTGTAAATATATAACAGTATTGCAACACTGCTGTTCTGCAGACATGTGTATGCCCCTAAGCCTACTTACCTGCTTTGCATCACATGTTGATGTGAGGCTTGTTTACAGCTGGTTGACCATCAAAACACATTTCATGATGCCCCCTGAAGTACAGTTCTTCTGCTGATTATTGATTTAAGAGGCAGTTTAGAGCTCTTTAGAGGCAGTTTAGAGCTCTGGCCAGGAGCTTGCGGCCGAGAAACGCGTTTTGAGCTCATCCTAATAAAACACACTTTGTTTTTAAGTTCAAACTTTGTCACGGATTTTACCTAATTGCCCCTTTATGCCTTCCTGGGGAAGTTTTTAAATATACAAGCTGTTTGCAAATTGCGGATTGTGCTGCTCATTCCAGACACAAGAGGGGAAACTGCACAAACATCTGGTGCTGACATCGAAGATCCCTTGTGATTTTGGAGGAAAGTCCACGTCTGCACCTCTGACACCTTGGAGGATCCGCCATCCAGCGTACTGACTGCTGTTGAATGTCAGCCTGCACAATCGCACTTCTTTATATAAGAGTGCCAGTACTCTTGCAAGTATATTTCCACTTTTTTTGTTCCAGTGTGACACCTTATTCTGAAGTTTGTCTGCACTATGAGGCACTGTCTTTTTTGTCCAAACTGTTTAGCACTCCCAATATCCCATTTTAGGATTGGGGTGCTGCAGCAAAGTACTACACAATCTACAACAAAGGCAGGCACTCTCCAGATTTAAACAGAACAAATTTTAATCCATATGTATATGTGACGTTTCAGGGTTTTACCCCCTTCTTCAGTGCTTGTTGAGGTAAGATAGTAGGAGCTTCCGTGTCCTATTGCTACACGCTTGAATAACCCTAACTTTGCACTGGCACCCTGGTTCCGGTATTCGTCTTTTTCTTTTTTTTTCTTTTTTCTTGCTAAGGTAAATTCTGAGGACAGGGGTAAAAACCCGAAACGTCACATTTACATATGGTTTAAAAAAATTTCTGTTTAAATCCGGAGAGTGCGTGCTTTTGTTAGAGATTATATATATATATATATATATATATATATATATATATATTTTTTTTTTTTTTTTTTTTTTTTAAATTATTATTAATCTATAAATTATTAAGAATTTTTTACAGTATTTATAATAATTTTTAATTATTATTAATATTTTTTTAATATTTTATGTTTAATATTACCAGAACCTGCTTTAAGATTAGTAATTTGTCATGTGTGCTAACCCAACACCGCATAAGACCTAAAGCGCGAAACACAAATTGTGCATATTTTAAATTTCTATCGGCTAGATTACGAGTTTTGCGGTATGAGTGAAAAAGCAGCGTTAAGACTCTTTTTCACTCAACGAAGCGGCAGAAGTCCTCAGCGAAAGCGGCAGAAGTCTTCATCCAAGCGGGCTGAAGTCTTCATCCAAGCCGGCAAAAGTCTTCATCCATCCGGCGCGGAGCGGCTCCATCTTCAAGACATCCGGCGCGGAGCATCCTCTTCTTCCGACGGCTCTTCTCGAATGAAGGTTCCTTTAAGTGACGTCATCCAAGATGGCGTCCCTTGAATTCTGATTGGCTGATAGAATTCTATCAGTCAATCGGAATTAAAGGTGAAAAAATGTTATTGGCTGATTTGATCAGCCAATAGGATTGAGCTTCAATACTAATGGCTGATCAAATCAGCCAATAGGATTGAGCTTGCATTTAATTGGCTGTTCCAATCAGCCAATAGAATGCAAGCTCAATCCCATTGGCTGATTGGATCAGCCAATCGGATTGAAGCTCAATCCTATTGGCTGATCAAATCAGCCAAAGTGATATTTTCACCTTTTAGTACATTGGATATGCAAAAATATATTGTACTAATAAAAACAAAATGCAAAGCATAATTGCTGTTTTTTCATAAAATGGGCTGAACATGGGTGTATATAACATGTTCTCTCTAATCCCAGCATAATTCTGTAAAGATTTTTACACTACAGATCTTACAATTTTTTTCTCTCCAACTAAAAGGTGGCAAGGTTTTCTCAAAATACTACAAATACTTAATATCCTAATAAAAAAATCACATTCATATGAAAATAAAGGAGAAGGTACGATGATATATGCAGAAAGCATCTTAATGTGTTTTATATTGGCTGCTCTCGTGGAGTGAAGTGTCCCTTTCCATCAAGCTCCATTACTTTGAATAGGAGCCATCTCACCACTTGCAAGGAATGCCCCTTTTTTAACATCCACAAAGGTTTGGCACTCACGATATCCCATTTTAGGATTGGGGTGCTGCAGCAAAGTACTACACAATCTCCAACAAAGCAGACACTCTCCAGATTTAAACAGAACAAATTTTAATCCATATGTAAATGTGACGTTTCGGGGTTTTACCCCCGTCCTCAGTGCTTGTTGAGGTAAGATAGTAGGAGCTTCTGTGTCCTATTGCTACACGCTTGAATAACCCTAACTTTGCACTGGCATCCTGGTTCCGGTATTCGTCTTTTTTCTTTTGTTTCTTTTTTCTTGCTAAGGTAAATTCTGAGGACGGGGGTAAAAACCCGAAACGTCACATTTACATATGGTTTAAAATTTGTTCTGTTTAAATCCGGAGAGTGTATTTACAATAATTTTTAATTATTAATAATATTTTTTAATATTTTATGTTTAATATTTCAAGAACCTGCTTTAAGATTAGTAATTTGTCATGTGTGCTAACCCAACACCGCATAAGACCTAAAGCGCGAAACACAAATTGTGCATATTTTACATTTCTATCGGCTAGATTACGAGTTTTGCGGTATGAGTGAAAAAGCAGCGTTAAGGCTCTTTTTCACTACCGCTGGTATTACGAGTCTTGTCAGAATATCTGTACCGCACACTTTTTTGGCCGTAACGCAACGTAACTACCACAGCTTTCAAAAAGTCATTTTTGAATGGGACTTCCATAGTGCCGATATTACGAGTTTGCCCGGGAGGCCAAAAAAGTGAGCGGTACAGCCTATACCATCAAGATTCATATCGTAAACTGAAAGTCAGTAGTTATGAGTTTTACACTACAAAGCTGTAACATAAAACTCATAACTAAAGTGCTAAAAAATACACTAACACCCATAAACTACCTATTAACCCCTAAACCGAGGCCCTCCCGCATTGCAAACACTATAATAAAATTATTAACCCCTAATCTGCCGCTCCGGACATCGCTGCCACTATAATAAACATATTAACCCCTAAACTGCCGCACTCCTGCATCTTAAACACTAGTTAAATATTATTAACCCCTAATCTGCTGTCCCTAACATCGCCGCAAACTACATTACTGTTATTAACCCCTAATCTGCCACCCCCAAAATCACCCCCACTCTACTAAAGTTATTAACCCCTAAACCTAACCCTAAGCCTCACCCTAACACCCCTAACTTTAACATAATTAAAATAAATCTAAATTAAAATTATAATTAATACCTAAATAATTCCTATTTAAAACTAAATACTTACCTATAATATAAACCCTAAGCTAGCGACAATATAATTAATAGGTTCCTTTAAGTGACATCATCCAAGATGGCGTCCCTTGAATTCCAATTGGCTGATAGAATTCTATCAGCCAATCGGAATTAAAGGTGAAAAAATCTTATTGGCTGATGCAATCAGCCAATAGGATTGAGCTTCAATACTATTGGCTGATCTAATCAGCCAATAGGATTGAGCTTGTATTCTATTGGCTGTTTCAATCAGCCAAAAGAATGCGAGCTCAATCCTATTGGCTGATTAGATCAGCCAATAGGATTGAAGCTCAATCCTATTGGCTGATTGCATCAGCCAATAGGATTTTTCACCTTTAATTCCGATTGGCTGATAGAATTCTATTAGCCAATCGGAATTAAAGGGATGCCATCTTGGGTGACGTCACTTAAAGGAACCTTCATTCGAGAAGAGCCATCGGAAGAAGAGGATGCTCCGCGCTGGATGTCTTGAAGATGGAACCGCTCCGCGCCGGATGGATGAAGATAGAAGATGCCATCTAGATGAAGACTTCTGCCGGCTTGGATGAAGACTTCGGCCCACTTGACTTCTGCCGGCTTCGCTGAGGACTTTTGCCGCTTCATTGAGGATGGATGTCGGGTCTTAAAAAACTGTAAGTGGATCTTCGGGGGTTAGTGTTAGTTTTTTTTAAGGGTTTATTGGGTGGGTTTTATTTTTAGCTTAGGGCTTGGGCTGAAAAAGAGCTAAATGCCCTTTTAAGGGCAATGGCCATATAAATGCCCTTTTCAGGGCAATGGGGAGCTTAGGTTTTTTAGATAGGTTTTTATGTGGGGGGTTTGGTTGTGCGGGTGGTGGGTTTTACTGTTGGGGGGTGTTTGTATTTTTTTTTACAGGTAAAAGAGCTTATTTCTTTGGGGCAATGCCCCGCAAAAGGCCTTTTTAAGGGCTATTAGTAGTTTAATTTAGGCTAGGTTTTTTTTTATTTTGGGGGGGCTTTTTTATTTTGATAGGGCTATTAGATTAGGTATAATTAGTTTAAATATTTGATAATTTCTTTTTTATTTTGTTTAATTTAGTGTTTGTTTTTTTGTAATTTAGTTAATTGTATTTAATTAATGTAATTTATTTAATTGTAGTGTAAGGTTAGGTGTTAGTGTAACTCAGGTTAAGTTTTATTTTACAGGTAAATTTGTATTTATTTTAGCTTGGTAGCTAGTAAATAATTAATAACTATTTAGTAACTAGTCTACCTAGCTAAAATAAATACAAACTTACCTGTAAAATAAAAATAAACCCTAAGCTAGATACAATGTAACTATTAGTTATATTGTAGCTATCTTAGGGTTTATTTTACAGGTAAGTATTTAGTTTTAAATAGGAATTATTTAGTTATTAATAGTAGGTTTTATTTAGATTTATTTTAATTGCATTAAAGTTAGGGGGTGTTAGGGTTAGGATTACGTTAGGGTTAGGCTTAGGGTTAGGGGTTAATAACTTTAGTATAGTGGCGGCGACGTTGGGGGCAGAAGATTAGGGGTTAATAACTGTAATATAGGTGGCAGCGACATTGGGGGCGGCAGATTAGGAGTTAATAGATGTAGGTAGGTGGCGGCGATGTTAGGGGCGGCAGATTAAGGGTTAATAACTGTAACGTAGGTTGCGGCAACATTGGGGATGGCAGATTAGGGGTTAATAACTAATGTAGGTGTCAGCGGTGACAGATTAGGGGTTAATAAGTGTTGGTAGGTGGCAGCGAGATTGGGGGCAGCAGATTAGGGGTTAATAAGTATAATGTAGGTGGCGGCGATGTAGGGGGCGGCAGATTAGGGGTTAATACGTGTAATGTAGGTGTCTGCAATGTCAGGGGAGGCAGATTAGGGGTGTTTAGACTCTGGGTTTATGTTAGGGTGTTAGGTGTAAACATAACTTTTCTTTCCCAATAGGAATCAATGGGACTGCGTTTTTTAATATTTTATGTTTACTATTTCAAAAACCTGCTTTAAGATTAGTAATTTGTCATGTGTGCTAACCCAACACCGCATAAGACCTAAAGCGCGATACACAAATTGTGCATATTTTAAATTTCTATCGGCTAGATTACGAGTTTTGCGGTATGAGTGAAAAAGCAGCGTTAAGGCTCTTTTTCACTACCGCTGGTATTACGAGTCTTGTCAGAATATCTGTACTGCACACTTTTTTGGCCGTAACGCAACATAACTACCACAGCTTTCAAAAAGTCATTTTTGAATGGGACTTCCATAGTGCCGATATTACGAGTTTGCCCGGGAGGCCAAAAAAGTGAGCGGTACAGCCTATACCATCAAGATTCATATCGTAAACTGAAAGTCAGTAGTTATGAGTTTTACACTACAAAGCTGTAACATAAAACTCATAACTAAAGTGCTAAAAAATACACTAACACCCATAAACTACCTATTAACCCCTAAACCGAGGCCCTCCCGCATTGCAAACACTATAAGAAAATTATTAACCCCTAATCTGCTGCTCCGGACATCGCTGCCACTATAATAAACATATTAACCCCTAAACTGCCGCACTCCTGCATCTTAAACACTAGTTAAATATTATTAACCCCTAATCTGCTGTCCCTAACATCGCCACAAACTACATTACTGTTATTAACCCCTAATCTGCCACCCCCAAAATCACCCCCACTCTACTAAAGTTATTAACCCCTAAACCTAACCCTAAGCCTCACCCTAACACCCCTAACTTTAACATAATTAAAATAAATCTAAATTAAAATTATAATTAATACCTAAATAATTCCTATTTAAAACTAAATACTTACCTATAATATAAACCCTAAGCTAGCGACAATATAATTAATAGGTTCCTTTAAGTGACATCATCCAAGATGGCGTCCCTTGAATTCCAATTGGCTGATAGAATTCTATCAGCCAATCGGAATTAAAGGTGAAAAAATCTTATTGGCTGATGCAATCAGCCAATAGGATTGAGCTTCAATACTATTGGCTGATCTAATCAGCCAATAGGATTGAGCTTGTATTCTATTGGCTGTTTCAATCAGCCAAAAGAATGCGAGCTCAATCCTATTGGCTGATTGGATCAGCCAATAGGATTGAAGCTCAATCCTATTGGCTGATTGCATCAGCCAATAGGATTTTTCACCTTTAATTCCGATTGGCTGATAGAATTCTATTAGCCAATCGGAATTAAAGGGATGCCATCTTGGGTGACGTCACTTAAAGGAACCTTCATTCGAGAAGAGCCGTCGGAAGAAGAGGATGCTCCGCGCTGGATGTCTTGAAGATGGAACCGCTCCGCGCCGGATGGATGAAGATAGAAGATGCCATCTAGATGAAGACTTCTGCCGGCTTGGATGAAGACTTCGGCCCACTTGACTTCTGCCGGCTTCGCTGAGGACTTTTGCCGCTTCATTGAGGATGGATGTCGGGTCTTAAAAAACTGTAAGTGGATCTTCGGGGGTTAGTGTTAGTTTTTTTTAAGGGTTTATTGGGTGGGTTTTATTTTTAGCTTAGGGCTTGGGCTGAAAAAGAGCTAAATGCCCTTTTAAGGGCAATGGCCATATAAATGCCCTTTTCAGGGCAATGGGGAGCTTAGGTTTTTTAGATAGGTTTTTATGTGGGGGGTTTGGTTGTGTGGGTGGTGGGTTTTACTGTTGGGGGGTGTTTGTATTTTTTTTTACAGGTAAAAGAGCTTATTTCTTTGGGGCAATGCCCCGCAAAAGGCCTTTTTAAGGGCTATTAGTAGTTTAATTTAGGCTAGGTTTTTTTTTTATTTTGGGGGGGCTTTTTTATTTTGATAGGGCTATTAGATTAGGTATAATTAGTTTAAATATTTGATAATTTCTTTTTTATTTTGTGTAATTTAGTGTTTGTTTTTTTTGTAATTTAGTTAATTGTATTTAATTAATGTAATTTATTTAATTGTAGTGTAAGGTTAGGTGTTAGTGTAACTCAGGTTAAGTTTTATTTTACAGGTAAATTTGTATTTATTTTAGCTTGGTAGCTAGTAAATAATTAATAACTATTTAGTAACTAGTCTACCTAGCTAAAATAAATACAAACTTACCTGTAAAATAAAAATAAACCCTAAGCTAGATACAATGTAACTATTAGTTATATTGTAGCTATCTTAGGGTTTATTTTACAGGTAAGTATTTAGTTTTAAATAGGAATTATTTAGTTATTAATAGTAGGTTTTATTTAGATTTATTTTAATTGCATTAAAGTTAGGGGGTGTTAGGGTTAGGATTACGTTAGGGTTAGGTTTAGGGTTAGGGGTTAATAACTTTAGTATAGTGGCGGCGACGTTGGGGGCAGAAGATTAGGGGTTAATAACTGTAATATAGGTGGCAGCGACATTGGGGGCGGCAGATTAGGAGTTAATAGATGTAGGTAGGTGGCGGCGATGTTAGGGGCGGCAGATTAAGGGTTAATAACTGTAACGTAGGTTGCGGCAACATTGGGGATGGCAGATTAGGGGTTAATAACTAATGTAGGTGTCAGCGGTGACAGATTAGGGGTTAATAAGTGTTGGTAGGTGGCAGCGAGATTGGGGGCAGCAGATTAGGGGTTAATAAGTATAATGTAGGTGGCGGCGATGTAGGGGGCGGCAGATTAGGGGTTAATACGTGTAATGTAGGTGTCTGCAATGTCAGGGGAGGCAGATTAGGGGTGTTTAGACTCTGGGTTTATGTTAGGGTGTTAGGTGTAAACATAACTTTTCTTTCCCAATAGGAATCAATGGGACTGCGTTACGGAGCTTTACGCTCATTTATTGCAGGTGTTTTTTTAGCCGGCTCTCCCCATTGATGTCTATGGGGAAATTGTGCACGAGCACGTAAAACCAGTTCAAAGCAGCGCTGGTATTGGAGCTTAATTTTGCTCAACGCTGCCATATTGCCTGCTAACGCCGGGTTTATAAAAATCTGTAATAGCAGCGCTATAGGGAGGTGAGCGGTGGAAATAACTTGCACGTTAGTACCGAGCCACTCATAACGCAAAACTCATAATCTAGCCGTATGTTCTTTACAAAGATTTTTTTTATTATTATTAAATATATATTTCTACATATATCTATAATATTAATTTAAAATTAATATCTATACCTATATATCTATAGGAATACTGGTGCTTGGGGCCACAGCATATGTGCATATCTATTTGAAAACCAATAATAACTTTTAGTATCTTACGGCTAGATTACAAGTTTTGCGGTAAAAGCTGCTCAGTACTAACTAGCACGTTATTGTCACCGCTCACTTCCCTACAGCGCTGGTATTACAGGTTTACAAAAACTTGGCGTTAACAGGCAAGAAGTGAGTGTAAAGCAAAATTGTGCTCCTTACCGCACTCCAATACCAGCGCTGCTGAAAGCCGCGGTGAACTGGTTTTACGTGCTCGTGCACGATTTCGCCATAGACATCAATGGGGCGAGCCGGCTGAAAAAAAAGTCTAAGACCTGCAAAAAAGCAGCGTTAAGCTCCGTAACGCAGCCCCATTGATTCCTATGGGGAAACAAAATTTATGTTTACACCTAACACCCTAACATGAACCCTGAGTCTAAGCACCCCTAATCTTACACTTATTAACTTCTAATCTGCCGCTCCGGACATCGCCGCCACTATAATAAACGTATTAACCCCTAAGCTTCGCCGCCACCTACCTACATTTATTAACCCCTAATCTGCCGCCCCTAACGTCGCAGCCACTATACTAAATTTATTAACCCCCTAAGCCTAAATATAACCCTAACACCCCCTAACTTAAATATAATTAAAATAAATCTAAATAAAAATTACTATCATTACCTAAATAATTCCTATTTAAAACTAAATACTTACCTATAAAATAAACCCTAAGCTAGCTACAATATAACTAATAGTTATATTGTAGCTAGCTTAGGGTTTATTTTTATTTTACAGGCAAGTTTGTATTTATTTTAACTAGGTAGATTAGTTAGTAAATATTTATTAACTATTTAATAGCTACCTAGTTAAAATAAATACAAATTTACCTGTAAAATAAAACCTAATCTGAGTTACACTAACACCTAACCTTACACTACAATTAAACAAATTACATTTATTAAATACAATTACCTAAATTACAAAAAACCCCCCACTAAATTACACAAAATAAAAAAAAGAAATTATCAGATATTTAAACTAATTACACCTAATCTAATAGCCCTATCAAAATAAAAAGCCCCCCCCAAAATAAAAAAAAACCCCTAGCCTAAACTAAACTACCAATAGCCCTTAAAAGGGCCTTTTGCGGGGCATTGCCCCAAAGAAATCAGCTCTTTTACCTGTAAAAAAAAATACAAACAACCCACCAACAGTAAAACCAACCACCCACCCAACCATCCCCCCAAATAAAATCCTAACAAAAAAAACCTAAGCTCCCCATTGCCCTGAAGAGGGCATTTGGATGGGCATTGCCCTTAAATGGGCATTTAGATCTTTTTCAAGTGGCGCTTTTTTATTTTGATAGGGGTATTAGATTAGGTGTAAATATTTTAAATATCTGATAATTTCTTTTTTTATTTTGTGTAATATAGTGGGGTTTTTTTGTAATTTAGGTAATTGTATTTAATTTAGGTAATTGATTTAATTGTAGTGTAAGGTTAGGTGTTAGTGTAAGACAGGTTATGTTTTATTTCACAGGTAAATTTGTATTTATTTTAGCTAGGTAGTTAGTAAATAGTTAATAACTATTTAGTAACTATTCTACCTAGTTAAAATAAATACAAACTTGCCTGTTAAATAAAAATAAAACCTAAGATAGCTACAATGTAACTATTAGTTATATTGTAGCTAGCTTAGGGTTTATTTTACAGGTAAGTATTTAGTTTTAAATAGGAATTATTTAGATATTAAAAGTAGGTTTTATTTAGATTTATTTTAATTATATTAAAGTTAGGGGGTGTTAGGGTTAAATTTAGGGTTAGGTTTAGGGGTTAATATGTTTATTATAGTGGCGGCGATGTCTGGAGCGGCAGATTAGGGGTTAATAATTTTATTTTAGTGTTTGCAATGCGGGAGGGCCTCGGTTTAGGGGTTACTAGGTAGTTTATGGGTGTTAGTGTACTTTTTAACACTTTAGTTATGAGTTTTATGCTAGAGCTTTGTAGCGTAAAAACGCTTAACTACTGACTTTAGATTGCATTACGAATCTTGCGGAATAGACTGTACCGCTCACTTTTTGGCCACCCAGAAAAAGCTTGTAATATCGGCACTATGGAAGTCCCATTGAAAAAAGACTTTACGCAAATTGCGTAAGTTAATTTGCGTTACGGCCAAAAAAGTGTGCGTTACACCTTTTTTGACAAGACTTGTAATAGCAGCGGTAGTGAAAAAGCAGCGTTATAACCCATAATGTTGCTTTTTCACTCATAACGCAAAACTCGTAATCTATCCGTTATTTCGCTAATGGAACTATGTTGCAAAAATGTTTTATTGAAAATTGAAAAGAACCTGTGCACATTTCCAATTTGACCTTTATATCCCTTTAACATTAAAGTGAAGGTAAACTGATGAATGAAAGAACGTTTTTTAAAAATACTATTAAAAACAGGGGCAGTTTCATTCATCAAAGTTTACAAAGCAACCGTTTTGATTAAAAACTTATCTTTTTTTTTTTTTCACAGCAAGATCAGCTTCCCCCACCTGGATTTCCTCTCTTCACACGTCAGCAATGACTAATCCGGCTTTCTCCAATCATGGCTTTCCCCCCAGGGGAGTCATTGCCTGAGGCCATGCTGTGATTGGAGGAAGCCGGATTAGTCATTGATGACGTGTGAAGAGAGGATTTCCAGGAGGGGGAAGCTGCTCTGGCTGTGCAAAGAAGAGAGGTAAGTTTTTAATCAAAACGGCTGCTAAACTTTGATGAATGAAAGTGCCCCTGTTTTTAATAGTATTTTTAAAAAATCGGGCTTTCATTCATCAAAGTTTACCTTCACTTTAAACTATAGCAGCCCTACTATGCAGTTAGAATATTAGTTAAGTATAACTTTTTACACGGAATTTACTGGTGAGCTGAGATAAAATATCTTCCTTTTTTACATAGAGATGCTCAGGTGATATTTTCCTGTCAGCTTTTTACAGTTACACTGCATCAGTTTCAAGTAGACATGTGCGTTTCGTTCTGAATCGAAATTCTGACGAATTCGCCAAATTCGGAGATTCTAATCGACTCGAATTTCCGAATTATCCTAGCAACGAAACCAAACTAATCCAAATGCATTTGTACAAATAAAATTAGTTCGGATTTATTTGTTACATTTGAATGGCCATGGACTAATCACAATTCGGTATAAAAATTAAATTTAGAATTACAATTCAGTATAAAAATTTAATTTTGTGAGATTTAGTGAGATAGAACAGTGAAATAATTCCGTTTGTGTAACTTGGAACCATCTGAATCAACATAACACATACCGAACTTCCGAATTTACGAATCGAATCCAAAACGAATACAACTGAATGTATTTGAATGCTAATGAAGCCGAAAGTAATACATTTGAATGTATCCAAATTCAAATCGATCCAAAACGAAATTTGAAAAAATTAGAATCGGTCTGAAACGAACTTAAACAATTTTTTTTGCTGCACACATGTATAGTTTTAAGTGATTTAACATATGAGTTTTATGTCCCTTTAAGTGAAAAATGAACTGATGTAAATTTATAAGGATTGTCTGAAGTTCCCAATTATTATTTTTTCCTTTATGGAAGTGCAGCAGTCATCTCAAGCGTCTGTCATTACATATATTTCCTCCTAAATTAGATCCTTTAATCGTTTGCCAGACACCTTCCGCACTGTACAAAGCTCACAAATTAATTCACCGACTGATTCTTTGAGCTTTTTTGCATTTTCACATCAGCAGAGGTCATTTAAAGGGATCTTCCAAGGTCACAGTTTCTATTGAGGGTTAATTAGCAGACTGTATGTGTTACAAAATATTTTGTATGAAAGATAAGTAATATAAAATGAAGAAAGATAATAATAATACTGTCCCCTCAATTCAGACAAAGAGGCCAATTTATCAAGCCGTCAACTTACTTGCATTCGACGGCACCAATACGCTCGCCTGACATCGCCTAACATCGCTGCCGCGGACCTGAATACGTTCTCCAAATTTGCCAAAAAATCTGTCAAAAAGCCGCACACCAAGTACGGGGCGATGAGCAGCGGACTGTTGTTAACTAACAGTCATCGATCTCACTGCTATTCGACTTTTTCACAGCTTTATTTGTATACTGTCACTAAACACCCACACTATACTACACTGTTTTACCCCTATCCCCCTGCTCCTGGACCCCACCGCAACTAAATAAAGTTATTAACCCCTAAACCGCCGCTTCTTGAGCCCACCGCCACTCTAATAAACTTATTAACCCCTATCCTGCCGCTCCCGGAGCCCACCCCCACTCTAATAAACTTATTAACCCCTATCCTGCCACTTCTGGAGCCCACCGCCACCTACATGATGTTATTAACCTCTAAACCGCCAGTCCCCCACCTCGCCATAAACTAAATTAACCTATTAACCCCTAAACCTAACATCCCGCTAACTTTATATTAAATATTAACTCATCCCTATCTTATAATAAATTTAAACTTAACTTTAGAATTAAATTAAACTATATTAAATTAATAATTAATCTGCACTAACTGTTATACTAAAATTACATTAAACTACAAATTAAATTAACTATATTATATATTTAGAAACCTAACCCTACTCAAATAATTTAAATCTAAACTAAAATATTACTAAGTTACAAAAAACTAACAACTTAGTTACAAAAAATAACAAACACTAAGTTACACAAAAAATAAACACTAAGGCCTAGATTTAGAGTTCGGCGGTAAAAGGGCTGTTAACGCTCCGCGGGCTTTTTTCTGGCCGCACCATAAATTTAACTCTGGTATCGAGAGTTAAAACAAATGCTGCGTTAGGCTCCAAAAAAGGAGCGTAGAGCATTTTTACCGCAAAAGCAACTCTCGATACCAGAGTTGCTTACGGACGCGGCCGGCCTCAAAAACGTGCTCGTGCACGATTCTCCCATAGGAAACAATGGGGCTGTTTGAGCTGAAAAAAAACCTAACACCTGCAAAAAAGCAGCGTTCAGCTCCTAGCGCAGCCCCATTGATTCCTATGGGGAAACACTTCCTACGTCTGCACCTAACACCCTAACATGTACCCCGAGTCTAAACACCCCTAGCCTTACACTTATTAACCCCTAATCTGCCGCCCCCGCTATCGCTGACCCCTGCATTACACTTTTAACCCCTAATCTGCCGCTCCGTAAACCGCCGCCACCTACGTTATCCCTATGTACCCCTAATCTGCTGCCCTAACATCGCCGACCCCTATGTTATATTTATTAACCCCTAATCTGCCCCCCACAACGTCGCCGACACCTACCTACACTTATTAACCCCTAATCTGCCGAGCGGACCTGAGCGCTACTATAATAAATGTATTAACCCCTAATCCGCCTCACTAACCCTATCATAAATAGTATTAACCCCTAATCTGCCCTCCCTAACATCGCCGACACCTACCTTCAATTATTAACCCCTAATCTGACGACCGGAGCTCACCGCTATTCTAATAAATGTATTAACCCCTAAAGCTAAGTCTAACCCTAACACTAACACCCCCCTAAGTTAAATATAATTTTTATCTAACGAAATAAATTAACTCATATTAAATAATTGATTCCTATTTAAAGCTAAATACTTACCTGTAAAATAAATCCTAATATAGCTACAATATAAATTACATTTATATTATAGCTATTTTAGGATTAATATTTATTTTACAGGCAACTTTGTAATTATTTTAACCAGGTACAATAGCTATTAAATAGTTAAGAACTATTTAATAGTTACCTAGTTAAAATAATTACAAATTTACCTGTAAAATAAATCCTAACCTAAGATATAATTAAACCTAACACTACACTATCAATAAAATAATTAAATAAACTACCTACAATTACCTACAATTAACCTAACACTACACTATCAATAAATTAATTAAACACAATTGCTAAAAATAAATACAATTAAATAAACTATCTAAAGTACAAAAAATAAAAAAGAACTAAGTTACAGAAAATAAAAAAATATTTACAAACATAATAAAAATATTACAACAATTTTAAACTAATTACACCTACTCTAAGCCCCCTAATAAAATAACAAAGCCCCCCAAAATAAAAAATTCCCTACCCTATTCTAAATTAAAAAAGTTACAAGCTCTTTTACCTTACCAGCCCTGAACAGGGCCCTTTGCGGGGCATGCCCCAAGAATTTCAGCTCTTTTGCCTGTAAAAGAATAAATACAATACCCCCCCCCCCAACATTACAACCCACCACCCACATACCCCTAATCTAACCCAAACCCCCCTTAAATAAACCTAACACTAAGCCCCTGAAGATCTTCCTACCTTGTCTTCACCATACCAGGTTCACCGATCCGTCCTGAAGAGCTCCTCCGATGTCCTGATCCAAGCCCAAGCGGGGGCTGAAGAGGTCCATGATCCGGTCAAAGTCTTCATCCAAGCGGGGCAGAAGAGGATCTTCCATCCGATTGAAGTCATCATCCAGGCGGCATCTTCGATCTTCTTCCATCCGGAGCGAAGAGGCAGGATCCTGAAGACATCCAGCGCGGAACATCCATCCGGACCGACGACTGAACGACGAATGACTGTTCCTTTAAGGGACGTCATCCAAGATGGCGTCCCTCGAATTCCGATTGGCTGATAGGATTCTATCAGCCAATCGGAATTAAGGTAGGAATTTTCTGATTGGCTGATGGAATCAGCCAATCAGAATCTAGTTCAATCCGATTGGCCGATCCAATCAGCCAATCAGATTGAGCTCGCATTCTATTGGCTGATCGGAACAGCCAATAGAATGCGAGCTCAATCTGATTGGCTGATTGGATCAGCCAATCGGATTGAACTTGATTCTGATTGGCTGATTCCATCAGCCAATCAGAAAATTCCTACCTTAATTCCGATTGGCTGATAGAATCCTATCAGCCAATCGGAATTCGAGGGACGCCATCTTGGATGACGTCCCTTAAAGGAACCGTCATTCGTCGTCTAGTCGTCGGAAGAAGAGGATGGATCCGCGCTGGAGGTCTTCAAGATGGAGCCGGTCGTCATCGGATGGAAGAACATAGAAGATGCCGCTTGGAGAAGATGTTTGCCGGTCCGGATGTCCTCTTCTTGCCGGATAGGAGGAAGACTTTGGAGCACCGGATTATGGATCGCCAACCCCCGCTTGGGTTGGATGAAGATCTTGGAGCCAGGACGGATCGGTGATACCTGGATGGTGAAGACAAGGTAGGAAGATCTTCAGGGGATTAGTGTTAGGTTTATTTAAGGGGGTTTGGGTTAGATTAGGGGTATGTGGGTGGTGGGTTGTAATGTTGGGGGGGGGTATTGTATGTTTTTTTTTACAGGCAAAAGAGCTGAAATTCTTGGGGCATGCCCCGCAAAGGGCCCTGTTCAGGGCTGGTAAGGTAAAAGAGCTTGTAATTTTTGTATTTTAGAATAGGGTAGGGAATTTTTTATTTTGGGGGTCTTTGTTATTTTATTAGGGGGCTTAGAGTAGGTGTAATTAGTTTAAAATTGTTGTAATATTTTTCTTATGTTTGTAAATATTTTTTTATTTTCTGTAACTTAGTTCTTTTTTATTTTTTGTACTTTAGATAGTTTATTTAATTGTATTTATTTGTAGCAATTGTGTTTAATTAATTTATTGATAGTGTAGTGTTAGATTAATTGTAGGTAATTGTAGGTAGTTTATTTAATTAATTTATTGATAGGGTAGTGTTAGGTTTAATTATATCTTAGGTTAGGATTTATTTTACAGGTAAATTTGTTATTATTTTAACTAGGTAACTATTAAATAGTTCTTAACTATTTAATAGCTATTGTACCTGGTTAAAATAATTACAAAGTTGCCTGTAAAATAAATATTAATCCTAAAATAGCTATAATATAAATGTAATTTATATTGTAGCTATATTAGGATTTATTTTACAGGTAAGTATTTAGCTTTAAATAGGAATCATTTATTTAATAAGAGTTAATTTATTTCGTTAGATAAAAATTATATTTAACTTAGGGGGGTGTTAGTGTTAGGGTTAGACTTAGCTTTAGGGGTTAATACATTTATTTGAATAGCGGTGAGCTCCGGTCGGCAGATTAGGGGTTAATAATTGAAGGTAGGTGTCGGCGATGTTAGGGAGGGCAGATTAGGGGTTAATACTATTTATGATAGGGTTAGTGAGGCGGATTAGGGGTTAATAACTTTATTATAGTAGCGCTCAGGTCCGCTCGGCAGATTAGGGGTTAATAAGTGTAGGTAGGTGTCGGCGACGTTGTGGGGGGCAGATTAGGGGTTAATAAATATAACATAGGGGTCGGCGATGTTAGGGGCAGCAGATTAGGGGTACATAGGGATAACGTAGGTGGCGGCGATTTGCGGTCGGAAGATTAGGGGTTAATTATTTTAAGTAGCTTGCGGCGACGTTGTGGGGGGCAAGTTAGGGGTTAATAAATATAATATTGGGGTCGGCGGGGTTAGGGGCAGCAGATTAGGGGTACATAAGTATAACGTAGGTGGCGGTCGGCAGATTAGGGGTTAAACATTTTAATCGAGTGGCGGCGATGTGGGGGGAGCTCGGTTTAGGGGTACATAGGTAGTTTATGGGTGTTAGTGTACTTTAGGGTACAGTAGTTAAGAGCTTTAGAAACCGGCGTTAGCCAGAAAGCTCTTAACTCCTGCTATTTTCAGGCGGCTGGAATCTTGTCGTTAGAGCTCTAACGCTCACTGCAGAAACGACTCTAAATACCGGCGTTAGAAAGATCCCATTGAAAATATAGGCTACGCAAATGGCGTAGGGGGATCTGCGGTATGGAAAAGTCGCGGCTGTAAAGTGAGCGTTAGACCCTTTAATCACTGACTCCAAATACCAGCGGGCGCCCAAAACCAGCGTTAGGAGCCTCTAACGCTGGTTTTGACGGCTACCGCCGAACTCTAAATCTAGGCCTAAGTTACCGAAAATAAAAAAGAAATTATCAAAGATTATCAAACTAATTACACCTAATCTAAGGGCTCTATGAAAATAAAAAAGCCCCCCCCCCAAATAAAAAAACCCCTAACCTACAATAATCTACAAATAGCCCTTAAATGGGCCTTTTGTGGGGCATTGCCCCAAAGAAATCAGATCTTTTACCTCTAAATAAAAAATACAAACAACCCCCCAACAGTAAAACCCACCAACCACACAACCCAACCAACCCCCCCAAATAAAAACCTAATCTAAATAAACCTAAGCTCCCCATTGCCCTGAAAAGGGCATTTGGATGGGCATTGCCCTTAAAAGGGCATTTAGCTCTATTGCACCCAAACCCTAATCTAAAAATAAAACCCACCCAATAAACTCTTAAAAAATTCTAACACTAACCCCTGAAGATCGACTTACAGTTTTGAAGATCCGACATCCATCCTCCAAGAAGCCAGCAGAAGTCCTCATCGAAGCCAGGAGAAGTCTTCATCCAAGCGTCCGAAGTCTTCATCCAAGCCTGCAGAAGTCTTCACCCAGGCGGCATCTTCTATCTTCATCCATCCGGCGAGGAGCAGGTCCATCTTCAAGACATTCGGCGTGGAGCATCCTCTTCTTCCGACGACTCCCGACGAATGAAGGTTGCTTTAAGTGACGTCATCCTAGATGGCGTCCCTTAGATTCCGATTGGCTGATAGAATTCTATCAGCCAATTGGAATTAAGGTTGAAAAAATCCTATTGGCTGATGCAATCAGCCAATAGGATTGAACTTCAATCCTATTGGCTGATCCAATCAGCCAATAGGATTGAGCTTGCATTCTATTGGCTGTTCCAATTAGCCAATAGAATGCAAGCTCAATCCTATTGGTTGATTGCATCAGCCAATAGAATTTTTTCAACCTTAATTCCGATTTCGTCTGGAGTCGTCTTCATTCGTCTGGAGTCGTCGGAAGAAGAGGATGCTCCACGCCAGATGTCTTGAAGATGGACCCGCTCCTCGCCGGATGGATTAAGATAGAAGATGCCGTCTGGGTGAAGACTTCTGTGGGCTTGGATGAAGACTTCGTCCGCTTGGATGAAGACTTCTCCCGGCTTCTTGGAGGACTTCTGCCGGCTTCTTGGAGGATGGATGTCGGATCTTCAAAACTGTAAGTCGATCTTCAGGGGTTAGAATTTTTTAAAAGGGTTTATTGGGTGAGTTTTATTTTTAAATTAGGGTTTGGGTGCAAGAGAGCTAAATGCCCTTTTAAGGGCAATGCCCATCCAAGGGCAATGGGGAGCTTAGGTTTTTTTAGATTAGGTTTTTATTTGGGGGGTTGGTTGTGTGGGTGGTGGGTTTTACTGTTGGAGGGTTGTTTGTATTTTTTATTTACAGGTAAAAGAGCTGATTTCTTTGGGACAATGCCCCGCAAAAGGTAGTTTATTGTAGATTAGGGTTTTTTTATTTTGGGGGGGCTTTTTTATTTTCATAGGGCCCTTAGATTAGGTTATTTAGTTTAAATCTTTGATTATTTCTTTTTTATTTTTTGTATCTTAGTGTTTATTTTTTTGTGTAACTTAGTGTTTGCTATTTTTTGTAACTAAGTTGTTAGTTTTTTGTAACTTAGTAATTTTTTAGTGTAAATTTAAATTATTTGAGTAGGGTTAGGTTTCTAAATATATAATATAGTTAATTTAATTTGTAGTTTAATGTAATTTTAGTATAACAGTGTAGATTAATTATTAGTTTAATATAGTTTAATGTAATTTTAGTATAACAGTGTAGATTAATTATTAGTTTAATGTAATTTTGTTATAAAAGTTAGGGTAGGTTAATTAATAGTTTAATATAGTTTAATTTAATTTTAAAGGTAAGTTTAAATTGATTATAAGATAGGGATGAGTTAATATTTAATATAAATTTAGCAGTTTTAGGGGTTAATAACTTTATTTAGTTGCGGTGGGCCCCGGGAGCGGCAGGATAGGGGTTAATAAGTATAATATAGGTGGCGGCGGTATAGGGGGTGGCAGATTAGGGGTTAATAAGTATAATGTAGGTGGCGGCGGTGTAGGGGTGGCAGCTTAGGGGTTAATAAGTATAATTTAGGTGGCGGCGGTGTTGGTGCAGCAGATTAGGGGTGTTTAGACTTGGGGTACATGTTAGGGTGTTAGGTGTAAACATAATTTTTATTCTCCCATAGGAATCAATGAGATATCGGGCAGCAGCGAACATAAGCTTTCGCTGCTTTCAGACTCCCATTGATTCCTATGGCATCCGCCGCCTCAAGGGCGGTGGATTGAAAACAGGTACGCTGTGCTGGAATAGTGGCAAGCGTACCTGGTAAAAATTTGATAACTAGCAAAAGTAGTCAGATAGTGCCGAATTTGCATTCGGAACATTTGTAGTGACGTAAGCATTGATCTGTGTCGGACTGAGACCGGCAGATCGTATGTTACGTCACAAATTTCTACTTTTGCCGGTTTCTATTTTTGCCTGTCAATTACGCTGTGGAATTCCAGCATATTTGTGGTTGACGGCTTGATAAATAGGGGCCTATGTAAGTTTTATGATATCATGCAGCATACCACAGAATTTTGCTTGATGTTTTTTTAATCCAGAGAAGACTTTAAGCATAGAGCATATTTACACTGCAGTGTATCAAGTAGTTCAAAAGTACAATGCTTCAACCGCGGTCCTCAAAGACCCCTAACGAGCCAGGTTTTCATTATAGCTGAACCAGTGCACAGGTGAAATAATCAGCTGATGGGTGAGAGCAGGTTAGTAACCATGGTTACCGTTCAGCTGATTACTTAGGTGTTACCCTATTGGAGGTACTTGAGGGCTGCCGTTGAGAAACACTGCTCTAATGTGTCAAAGCATGCTATTATTGTGCTATTGCTCTCATATGAACTTAGCCAGGGTTAAATGCATAGTTAAAGTTAGCTTCATAGCAGCAACATACTACTTGGATTTAACTGAACACATCTGGTGAGTCAGTGACAAGAAGTATATGTGTGTATCTACCAATCACCAGCATTCAATAACAGAAATAAATTTAAAGTTTCCTAACATTGCATGATCTATCTGAATGCATTTAATTTTTTATTTTCACATCCCTTTATTGTCCATATTCTTACAATAAATAATCTTTTCTAAAACATGTCTAAATGAAAGCCAGACAATTATACATTTATGGGTTTTTTTTTGCTCTCAATAATGTTCTGAAGTATCAACAGGAAAAAGGTATTTTGTTATTTGTAAAAATATTACCTTTTATCCACTAAAAGGGATGGTAATATAAAATGATAAATCGTATATTTAAAAAAAACAACTCTGTAATATAATTTCATTATTTATTTTTTCAGTTCCTGTTAGAAATGTAAGTGCAGAACACTGTTATATTCCACACAGCCATTGGCTGCCCTCTCTAGTGACCTATTTATAACTGTCCCTAATTGGCCACAGCAGAGACGGTAAGCTAAGTTATAAAATGGCAGCTCCCATTGATTTATAGACACTAGAACTTTATACTTATTTTGTATAATATTTAAACAGCTAATGAAACTTTAAAAAATACATCTACATGCTATTTTCAGGCTAATCCTTTTCTTTAATTACATCGTTCTACCTAGCAATTATTTAGGGCTAGATTACATGAGGCGCAAACATTTTTGCGCAAGTGATATTGTGTTTTCGGGATCCGTTTTAATTTCGCTAATATTACAATTTGAGCAAAATCTTACATTACTTTGCAAAACTAAAAATTTGCACAAAAATGCATTACAAAGTACAGTTACACTCATAATAACAACACCATATAATAAAAATTATTTAATAAAAATATTGCACACAGAAGTTATGAAGGCTCAAAGATATGAGATCTCGGGTGTTAGAAAAGAAGAGCCGCCAAAGTATTTTTTTTTTTAAATAGGTGTATTTGTATATATATATATATGTTTAACTGTGTATTTACTGTAAATATTTTACATTCCAATGTTCTGCACATAGCAGAATATGTTCTAAGTATTTTTAAATAGATATTCCTATATATATATACTATATATATATATATATATATATATATATATATATATATATATATATATATATAATTTTATATATATATATATATATGTATAAATAAATATTTAATTATGAATAAATAGAACATATTCTGTTATGCTAAGAACATTGGAAAATGAAATATTTATATTTGCATTTTGGATTAGCGCAATTGTGAAAATGCGATCGTGTTTGTACAATAGTCGGGTGTTTATATTTCCACTTTTTTTTTCTCCATTGACTTTTATGGGGGAATACGTGAACGCGCACGTGATATTCATTGTTCCGATTTTTGCGCTAGTCGGGTTAACACTTGCGCAAGATAAGGTTTTTTGAACTTGTAATACGAGCACAACCTGACTAGTGCAAAAAGCTTAACTTAACTTGAAAACGTAATATACCGCCCCACTTGTAATCTAGCCCTTAGTGTTTAATGTCCCATTAAAGTGATATGAACCCCAAATGTTTTTCGTGATTCAGAGTGTACATACAATTTTAAACAACTTTCTATTTTACTACTATCAAATTTGCTTCATTCTCTTGGTATCCTTTGTTGAAGGAGCAGCAATGCACTACTGGAAACTGACTGAACACATCAGATGAGCAAATGATATGAGGCATATATGTACAGCCACAAATCAGAAACTAGCTCTCAGTAATGCATTGATGCTCCTGATTCTACCTAGACATTCTTTTCAAAAAAGGATACCAAGATAATGAAGCAAATTAGATAATAGAAGCAAAAAGTTGTTTAAAATTGCATGCTCTATCTGAATCATGCAAGATTAACATTGACTTTACTCTCCCTTTAGTACCTTTAGTATGTACTGTAATGAATCCTTATATAAATAGCTATAATTGCTTTCTTACATTCTAAAAAAATATGATTATATTTTAATCCTTTTATTAAAAAGTGTATCAAATGATTTCTCTACAATAAGTTTCATACGCCTAGATTACGAGTTTTGCGGTAACAGGGGTGTGTTGTTGCTAACGAGCCTTTTTTTTTTTTTTTTTTTAAGTTCTTTTTATTAAGAGAACAAAAATATATAACAAATATTCATAAACATACAAGCCTTTTTTTTACGCTCCCTTAAGACAACGCTGGTATTACAATTTTTTTCAACCCGGCGTTAGCCGCAAAAAGGTGAGTGTAGAGCAAAATTTTGCTCCACATCTCACCTCAATACCAGCGTTGCTTACGGTAGCGGGAAGCTGGCTAAACATGCTCGTGCATGATTTCCCCATAGGAAACAATGGGGCTGAGCCGGCTGAAAAAAAACCTAACACCTGCAAAAAAAGCAACATCACAACCCACCACCCACACACCCAACCCTACTCTAAAACCCACCGAATCCCCCCTTAAAAAACCTAACACTACCCTCTTAAAGATCACCCTACCTTGAGACGTCTTCACCCAGCCGGGAACAAGTGGACCTCCGGGCAGAAGAGGTCCTCCAAGCGGCAGAAGTCTTCATCCAGATGGCATCTTCTATCTTCATCCATCCGGAGCGGAACGCGGGTCCATCTTCAATCCAGCCGACGCGGAGCCATCCTCTTCAAACGAAGTCCAAGCGAAGAATGAAGGTTCCTTTAAATGACATCATCCAAGATGGCGTCCCTTGAATTCCGATTGGCTGATAGGATTCTATCAATAGAATATCTATAGAATCCTATCAGCCAATCGGAATTCAAGGGACGTCATCTTGGATGATGTCATTTAAAGGAACCTTCATTCTTCACTTGGACTTGAAGAGGATGGCTCTGCGTCGGCTGGATTGAAGATGGATCCACTCTGCTCCGGATGGATGAAGATGCCATCTGGATGAAGATTTCTGCCGCTTGGAGGACCTCTTCTGCCTGGATCGGATGAAGACTTCTGCCCCTCTGGAGGTCCACTTGTGCCCGGCAGGGTGAAGACGTCTCAAGGTAGGGTAATCTTCAAGCGGGTAGTGTTAGGTTTTTTTAAGAGGGGATTGGGTTGGTTTTAGAGTAGGGTTGGGTGTGTGGGTGGTGGGTTGTAATGTTGGGGGGGTATTGTCTTTTTTTTCAGGTAAAAGAGCTGATTACTTTTGGGTAATGCCCAGCAAAAGGCCCTTTTAAGGGCTATTTGTAATTTAGTATAGGGTAGGGAATTTTATTATTTTGGGGGGCTTTTTTATTTTATTAGGTTGGATTAGAGTAGGTGTAATTAGTTTAAAAATTTTGTAATTATTTTTTTATTTTCTGCAATTTAGTGTTTGTTGTTTTTCGTACTTTAGTTTATTTAATGTAATTGTATTTAATTGTAGGTCATTTGGTAAATTAATTTAATGATAGTGTAGTGTTAGGTGTAATTGTAATTTAGGTTAGGATTTATTTTACAGGTAAATTTGTACTTATTTTAACTAGGTAGTTATTAAAAAGTTAATAACTATTTAATAACTATTGTACCTAGTTAAAATAAATACAAAGTTTGCAAAACTTAATTTATAAACATTTTTTTTTTTTAAATAATGTGGAGGTGATTGACAGTCAAAACATTTTCCCGCCTTGTCGACTGTATTCATAGATGTGCTAAGAATAGTTTTTTAATTATTATGAATGAGCCAAAACATTCTCAAATTTCTAATAACTATATTTTCTTTATATACATTAAAGGGACATAATACTCATATGCTAAATCACTTGAAACTGATGCAGTATAACTGTAAAAAGCTGACAGGAAAATATCACCTGAGCATCTCTATGTAAAAAAAGGAAGATATTTTACCTCACAATCTCCTCAGCTCAGCAGAGTAAGTTCTGTGTAAAAAGTTATACTCAGTTGTTGCTCAGCTGCAGGTAAAAAAAAATAAAAAATGAAGAAATGAACAGCAGCCAATCAGCATCAGCAGTGCTGAGGTCATGAACTCTTTTACTGTGATCTTATGAGATTTGACTTAACTCTCATGAGATTTCATAGTAAGCTGAATAGGGAAATAATATGAGAGTGCACAAGGCTCATCCCCTAAGATGTCCCGGGATAGACACACTAAAATGCTGCTTAGAAATCCTTTACAATGGGAGGTGGCTACTGAGGAACTTTTGAGGTAAAATATCTTTCTTTTTTACATAGAGATGTTCAGGTGATATTTTCTAATCAGCTTTTTACAGCTATACCGCATCACTTTCAAGTGTTTAAACATTTGGGTATTATGGCCCTTTAATTTAATGGAAAAATAGTTATAACCATGACTTTCAGTTCTCCCAACTTGTCCGCAAATTGCTTATTGAAGTCTTGCTGAAACCTGGTCCTGTTCAACATCTGCAAAAAATACCCAGCCATTCCCAGACTCTATCATGTGATTGATGGATACTTAGGGTTGCTGCCACTTTTCTTGGAAAACAATACAGGCCATGCTCATGAGCATACATATACATAAATAATTATAGACCTTAACTCAGAAACTAAAGGTGATACAATTCTTAAATTATGTATATATTTTTTTAAATTACACCTAGATTAGAGTTTTGCGTTATGAGTCAAATAGCAACGTTGTGGCCCATAACGCATCTTTTTCCCTAACGCAGCCATTACGAGTCTTGTCGGTATAGCTGAACCACAAGCCTTTTAGCCTGTACGGCAATGTCAGTCCCGCACTCCTAAAAATTACGTTTTTTCATGGGATTCCATAGCGCTGGTATTACGAGTTTTGCGGTGAGGCTAAAAAGCGAGCGTTACAGCCTAAATTGACAAGATCTGTAACGCCATCTATAGTCAGTAGTTATGAATTTTACGCTACAAAGCTGTAACATAAAACTCATAACTAATGTGTTAAAAAGTACACTAACACCCATAAACTACATATCAACCCCTAAACAGAGGGCCTCCCACATCGCAAACACTATTTTAAATTTATTAACCCCTAATCTGCTGCTCCCGACATCGCCGCCACTAAAAAAAATATTATTCCCTATTTTCACCGCTCCCCGACATTGTCACAACTATACTAAAGTTATTAGCCCCTAAACATTGTCACAAATATACTAAAGTTATTAACCCCTAAACCGCCACCCTCCCGCATCACAAACACTATTTAAATATTATTAACCCCTAATCTGCCATCCGCCCACATCGCCCCCACTCTACTAAAGTTATTAAGCCCTAAACTGCAAGCCACTATAATAAACCTATTAAACCCTAAACCGAAAGCCCCCACAATGAAATATACTAAATAAAACTATTAACCCCTAAACCGAAAGCCCTCCACATCGCAGTAAACAAATTTAAACTAGTAACCCCTAAGCCTAACGCCACCCTAACTTTATATTAAAATTACTATTACCCTATCTTAAATTAAATTAAAACTTACCCGTCAAATTAAAAAAATAAGTTTAAACTAACAATTAAACTAATATAATTATTAAACTAATATTAAACTAACTACCAATTAAATAAAACTAAAATACACATTAAAAAAATCTTAACACTACAAAGAAAAAATACTAAGTTACAAAAATTAACAAACACTAAATTACAAAAAAACACGAAATTATCAAAAATAAAAAGAATTACACCTAATCTGATAGCCATATCAAAATAAAAAAGCCCACCCAAAATAAAAAATACCCTAGCCTGCAATAAACTACCAATGGCCTTTAAAAGGGCCTTGTGTGGGGCATTGCCCCAAAGATATCAGCTCTTTTACCAGAAAAAAACACAAATACCCCTCAACAGTAAAACCCACCACCCAACCAACCACCCAAAATAAAAAACCTAATTCTAAAAAAAACCTAAGCTACCCATTGCCCTGAAAAGGGCATTTGTATGGGAATTGCCCTTAAAAGGGCATTTAGCTCTTTTACTTCCCAGACCCTAAACTAAAAAATAAAACCCACCCAATAAACCCTTAGGAAAAGCCTAACACTAAATCCCTGATGATCCACTTACAGTTTTTGAAGTCCCGCTTGAACGATCTTCATCCCGGCGAAGTCTTCATCCAGCCGGCGAAGTCTTCATCCAGACAGCCTCTTCAATCTTCATCCCGGCGGTGACATCCTGATCCAAGTGGCGAGAAGTCTTCATCCAGACGTCCTCTTCAATCTTCATCCAGGCGGCATCTTCAATCTTGATCCCGGAGGCGCGGAGTGGGTCCATCCTGAAGAATTTGAATTAGACAATAGAATGAGAGCTGCTTAAATCCTATTGGCTGATTTGAATAGCCAATAGGATTTTAGCAGCCATAATTTCTATTGTCTGATTCAAATTTTTCAGTCAATAGGAATGCAAGGGACGCCATCTTGAATCGCGTCCCTTGCATTGAAGATTCAGTTTACGGCAGCAACCGTATGAAGAGTATGATCTGCACCAGATGTCTTCAGGATGGACATGCTCCGCGCCTCCGGGATCAAGATAGAAGATGCTGCCTGGATGAAGATTGAAGATGCCACCTGGATGAAGACTTCTCTCCGCTTGTATCAGGATGTCGCCGCCTGGATGAAGACTTAAAAAACTGCAAGTGGATCGTCAGGGGGTTAGTGTTAGCCTTTTTGAAGGGTTTATTGGGTGGGTTTAATTTTTTAGTTTAGGGTCTGTGAAGTAAAAGAGCTAAATGCCCTTTTAACGGTAATGCCCATACAAATGTCCTTTTCAGAGCAATAGGTAGCTTAGGTTTTTTTAGATAGTTATTTTTTATTTTGTGGGTTGTGGGGGGGTTTGTAATGTTAGTGGGTCTTTGTAATTTTTCCACTAAAATAGTTGATATCTTTAGGGCAATGCCCCACAAAAGGCCCTTTTAATGGCACTTGGTAGTTTGGGGGGTGGGGTTTGTATAATGTTAGGTGGTGTTTGTATTTTTTTTTGGAGCAAAAGAGCTGTTTATCTCAGGGCAATGCCCTACAAAAAGCCCTTTTAAGGGCCTCCCAATAAGCCCTTTTAAGGGCCCATAGTAGTTTATTCTAGATTAGGCTTTTTTATTTTGTTTTTGTTTTTTAAGCGTTATTAGGATAGGAATAATCTTTATTTTTTTGGATAATTGGTTTTTTTTTTTTGTAATGTAGTTTTGTATTTTTTGTAATGTTAGATTTTAGTTTAAAGCAGGTTAGGTTTTATTTCACAGGTAAGTTTGTATTTATTTTAACTAGGTAGTTAGTAAATAGTTAATAACTATTTACTAACTAGTCTACCTAGTTAAAATAAAAATAAAACCTAAGCTAGCTACAATATAACTGTTACTATTTAGTTTTAAATAGGTATTATTTAGTTAATAATAATAACTTCAATGTAGATCTATTTTCATTATGTTAAAGTTAGGGGGTGTTAGGTTTATGGTTAGGGTTACGTTAGGGATAGGGTTAGGTTTAGGGGGTAATATAGTTAAATTTAGGTTGTTACGATGTGGGGGGCTGGCGGTTTAGGGGTTAATAGGTATATTTAGTTAATAATTGTAAGTTTAATTTAGATCAATTTTAATTATGTTAAAGTTAGGGGGTGCTAGGTTTAGGGTTACGGTTACGTTAGGGTTAGGCGTTAATAGTTTTATTTAGGTTGTTGTGATGTGGGGGGCTGGCGGTTTAGGGGTTATTAGGTTTATTTAGTTAATAATTGTAAGTTTAATTTAGATCTATTTTAATTATGTTAAAGTTAGGGGGTGTTAGGTTTAGGGTAAGGGTTACGTTAGGGTTAGGGGTTAATAGTTTAGTTTAGGTTGTTGCGATGTGGTGTCTGGTGGTTTAGGGGTTAATAGGTTTATTTAGTTAATAATTGTAAGTTTAATTTAGATCAATTTTAATTATGTTAAAGTTAGGGGGTGCTAGGTTTAGGGTTACGGTTACGTTAGGGTTAGGGGTTAATAGTTTTATTTAGGTTGTTGTGATGTGGG
Organism: Bombina bombina; assembly: GCF_027579735.1. Taxonomy (NCBI): domain Eukaryota; kingdom Metazoa; phylum Chordata; class Amphibia; order Anura; family Bombinatoridae; genus Bombina; species Bombina bombina. Next base: position 884,061,502 of record NC_069502.1, read on the forward strand.
GGGCTGGCAGTTTAGGGGTTATTAGGTTTATTTAGTTAATAATTGTAAGTTTAATTTAGATCTATTTTAATTATGTTAAAGTTAGGGGGTGTTAGGTTTAGGGTAAGGGTTACGTTATTGTTAGGGATTAATAGTTTAGTTTAGGTTGTTGTGATGTGGGGGGCTGGTGGTTTAGGGGTTAATAGGTTTATTTAGTTAATAATTGTAAGTTTAATTTAGATCTATTTTAATTATGTTAAAGTTAGGGGGGGTTAGGTGTAGGGTTAGGGTTACGTTAGGGATAGGGGTTAATAGTTTAATTTAGGTTGTTGCGATGTGGGGGCTGGCAGTTTAGGGGTTAATAGGTTTATTTAGCGTTAGTGATGTGGGAGGCCAGAGGTTTGGGGTTAATAGCTTTATTTAGGTGGCGGCGATATCGGGAGTTGCGGAATAGGGGTTAATAACTTTAATATAGTTTCTGTGATGTTGGGGTGCGGTGGACAAGGGGTTAATAACTTTAGTATAGTGGCGGTGATATCAGGAGCAGCACATTAGGGGTTAATCATTTTATTTAGGTGGTGGCGATATCGGGAGCACCAGATTAGGGGTTAATAACTGTAGGCAGGCGTCAGCGATGTCAGGGGCAGCAGATTAGGGGTTTTTAGACTCTGGGTTTATGCTAGGGTGTTAGGTTTAAATTGTCTTTCTTTTTCCCCATAGACATCAATGGGGCCGCGTTACAGAGCTTTTGTTTCCACGATCGCAGGTGTTAGGTTTTTTTTTTTTGCCGGCTCTCCCCATTGATGTCTATGGGGAAAGCGTGCACGAGCACATCAAACACAGCGCTTGTTTTGTGTGTGTTATGAAGCTTAAAATCACCATATCGCACGCGCAAGCAGTGTTTTTTAAAACTTGTAATGGCAGCGCCATAGGGAATTAAATAACGCAACTTTTGTGGCATTCTTTACTTTCCCTATAGCGCTCAAAACTTGTAATCTAGGTGTTAGATTTTAATACACTTAAAATGCGTTTTATCATAACTGGGTTTTTATTTCTATAGTTATTCCTTATTATGTACTTTAGTTGGCCATCCTCCTGTTTCAATGTTAATTTGGAGTGCAGCTGCACTTTGTGTGTTTTGGATGAGGGTCTGTTGTCCTGATTGTGAGGCTCTAGAATGTGGGGTTTGGCCCCTGCAGGTTGGAGACCCTGTCCCTTGAGGCTGGGGCCCCTGTCTTTGGAAATTTGGGTGCTGGTGGGGGCAGGAAAAAGAGGGCAGTGGGTTGAAGTAGGGGAAGAGTGGGTGGTTGGAGGAGGCAGTGGGGGTCATTCCCTAGTTTTCTGCCCGGGGGCCCTAGTTGGTCTTTGTCCACCACTGGAGCTATATGTAGATAGGACGAAAAAACAGAGAGGGGACCACTACATCCAGTGCTTCAATAGATTTAATAAATTACATTGAAAAAAGAGAGTAAAAAACAAAGAGAAAAGTAAAGTAGAATGAGTGGAGTGGTTTGGTAGACCATCAAATAGAGAGAAAGCTGAAAAGACTCAAAGGAGGAGAGGCCCCCATTGTTTATTTCAATTAAGGGTCACACCGGCACTGGTGTTCTATGTATATTGAGTGAATATGTGCTGTATGGTGTGGACTATTTTACCGTGCCGATGTACTGTTGCAACAAACATTTCAAGTATAAAATTGGTTGAATTTTCTATAAAAAAAACCCCATACAGCTAAATTACGAGTTTTGCGTTAGGGTTAAAAAGCAGCGTTGGCCGGTCCCAACGCTGCTTTTTAACGCCTGCTGGTATTAGGAGTCTTGCAGGTACAGGTGTACCGCTCACTTTTTTGGCCAGACTTGGAAATACCGCAAATCCACTTACGTTAATTGCGTATCCTATTTTTTCAATGGGATTTGCATAGCGCCGGTATTATGAGTCTGACAAAAAGTGAGCGGTAGACCCTCTCCTGTCAAGACTGATACTGCATTTTAAAGTCAGTAGTTAAGAGTTTTACACTACAATGCCGTAGCATAAAACTCTTAACTAAAGTGCTAACAAGTACACTAACACCCATAAACTACCTATTAACCCCTAAACCGAGCCCCCCCCCCCCCCCACATCGCAAACACTGAAATAATTTTTTTAACCACTAATCTGCAGAACCGGACATCGCCACCACTATAATAAATATATTAACCCCTAAACCGCCACTCTCCCGCCTCGCAAACACTAGTTAAATTTTATTAACCTCTAATCTGCCGTTCCTAACATCGCCGCAACCTACCTAAATTTATTAATCCCTAATCCGCTGCCTGCAAAAATCCCCATAGGAATCAATGGGGCTGCGTTAAGAGCTAAACGCTGCTTTTTTGCAGGTGTTAGTTTTTTTTTAAACCGGCTCTCCCCCATTGATTCCTATGGGGAAATCGTGCACGATCACGTTCAATCAACTCACCGCTAGCGTAATCAGCGCTGTTATTGAGGTGAGATGTGGAGCAAAATTTTGCTCTACGCTCACTTTTTTGCGGTTAACGCCGGGTTTGTAAAAACCCGTAATACCAGCGCTGACTGTAAGTGAGCAGTGAGCATAAACTGCTCGTTGGCACCGCACCCCTGTTAACGCAAAACTCGTAATCTACCCAATAGTTCTTTAAGGAAAGTAGTTCATAGGTTTCTTGATTAGTTCACTTTAAGTGGAAGAATTGGCTGTACCAACAAAACAATCTCTTAAGTAATGGTAGGATGATGAATCAGCAACCTCTCCAATTCATCCATTATTGAGAAGAATCACTGGGTGTACTTATTTCTACTGAGCTGTAAATACAGTACATCTGTTAATGATGTCTAAGTATATAATGCTTTAGTTGCATGAATCAGATTCTTCTGTCTGAATTATTCTACATTAAATTAATCCACGTTTATTTCACATGTAAGAATCAGTCACAAAGGTACTGTAAAGGAAGGAGTAAAAATATAATTATGCAATTTCTGTTCTCTTTTCCCAGCCATGCTGATAGGTAAAAAATAAACAACATGATCCTGTAAATGTGCAAGGTTGCAACTCCTTATAGCTCCTCTATATTTAATGGTCAATTTTCATTCACCATCTGCTTTATAAAGCGGAGTCTCTAAGATTTTTTTTCCCATTATTTCTTTTTCACAGAAGTATTACCAACTTGTGCATCTGCAGTATAACAGTTTAAAATAATATTAATAAAATCCTCCAATTTGTTAGAACATTTTCACCTAGATTACGAGTTTTGCGTTAGAGGCTGTGTGGTGCTAATGAGCAGTTTTCTCTCACCGCTCACTTACCTGCAGCGCTGGTATTACGAGTTATCAGAAACCCGTCGTTAAAAGACAAGAAGTGAGCGTTGAGCAAAATTTTGCTCATTACCGCACTCCAATACCAGCGCTGCTTAAATCAGTGGTGAGCTGGTCGTACGTGCTCGTGCACGATTTCCCAATAGGAATCAATGGGGAGAGCCGGCTGAAAAAAAGTCTAACACCTGCAAAAAAGCAGCGTAAAACTCCTTAACGCAGCCCCATTGATTCCTATGGGGAAATAAAATTTATGACCTAACACCCTAACATGAACCCCGAGTCTAAACACCCCTAATCTTAAATTTATTAACCCCTAATCTTCCGCCCCTGACATCGCCGACACCTACATTATATTATTAACCCCTAATCTGCCGCTACGGACACCGCCGCCAACTACATTATATTTATTAACCCCTAATCTGCTTCCCCAACATCGCCGACACCTACATTATATTTATTAACCCCTAATCTGCCGCCCCCAACGTCGCCGCCACTATAATAAACATATGAACCCCTAAACCGCCGCACTCCTGCCTCGCAAACATTAGTTAAATATTATTAACCCCTAATCTGCTGGCCCTAACATCGCCGCCACCTACCTACATTTATTAACCCCTAATCTGCCGCCCCCAACGTCACTGCCACTATATTAAAGTTATTAACCCCTAAACCTAAATCTAACCCGAAACCTAACACCCATTGGAACAGCCAATAGGATTGAACTTCAGTCCTATTGGCTGATTGCATCAGCCAATAGGATTTTTTCGCCTTAATTCCAATTGGCTGATAGAATTCTATCAGCCAATCGGAATCTAAGGGACACCATGTTGGATGACATCACTTAAAGGTACCTTCATTCAGTAAGAAGACTCCGGATGAAGAGGATGCTCTGCGTCCGATGTCTTGAAGATGGACCCGCTGCATGCCGGATGGATGAAGATAGAAGATGCCGTCTGGAGGACCACTTCGCCCGGCTTGGATGAAGACTTCTCATGGTAAGTCGATCTTCAGGGGGTTAGTGTTAGGTTTTTTAAGGGTGTATTGGGTGGGTTTTATTTTTAAGTTAGGGTTTGGGCAGCAAAAGAGCTAACTGCCCTTTTCAGGGCAATGGAGAGCTTAGGTTTGTTAAGATAGTATTTTATTTGTGGGGTTGGTTGTGTGGGTGGTGGGTTTTACTGTTGGGGGGTTGTTTGTATTTTTTCAGGTAAAAGAGTTGATTTCTTTGGTGCAATGCCCCACTAAAGGCCCTTTTAAGGGCTATTGGTAGTTTAGTTTAGGCTAGGGTTTTTTTTATTTTGGGGGGGGGCTTTTTTTATTCTGATAGGGCCATTAGATTAGGTGTAATTAGTTTAAATATCTGTAATTTGTTTATTATTTTCTGTAATTTAGTGTGGGAGGGGGGTTGTACTTTAGCTAATTTAATTTAATTTAATTTAGGTAATTGTATTTGATTTAGTTAATTTATTTAATTATATTGTAGTGTTAGGTGTTAGTGTAACTTAGGTTAGGTTTTATTTTACAGGTAAATCTGTCTTTATTTTAGCTAGGTAGTTATTAAATAGTTAATAACTATTTAATAACTATTCTACCTAGTTAAAATAAATACAAACTTGGCTGTAAAATAAAAATAAACCCTACAATGTAACTATTGTAATGGTATTTAATTTTAAATAGGAATTATTTAGTTAATGATATGAATATTTATTTATAGATTTATTTAAATTATATTTAAGTTAGTGGGTGTTAGGTTTAGGGTTAGACTTAGGTTTAGGGGTTAATAACTTTAATATAGTGGCGGCGACGTTGGGGGCGGCAGATTAGGGGTTAATAAATGTAGGTAGGTGGTGGCGATGTTAGGGCTGGCAGATTAGGGGTTAATAATATTTAACTAATGTTTGTGAGGCGGGAGTGTGGTGGTTCAGGGGTTAATATGTTTATTATAGTGGCGGCGGCGTTGGGGGCAGCAGATTAGGGGTTAAAAAGTGTAGGTAGGTTGCGGCGACATTGGGGGCAGCAGATTAGGGGTTAATAAATATAATGTAGGTGTCGGCGATGTTGGGGCAGCAGATTAGGGGTTCATAAATATAATGTAGGTGGCGGCGGTGTCCGGAGCGGCAGATTAGGGGTTAATTTTTTTATTATAGTGTTTGTGATGCGGGAGGGCCTCGGTTTAGGGGTTAATAGGTAGTTTATGGGTGTTGGTGTACTTTTTAGCACTTTAGTTATGAGTTTTATGTTACGGCGTTGTACCATAAAACCCTTAACTACTGACTTTTAAATGCGTTATGGATCTTGACAGGGTAGGTTGTACCGCTCACTTTTTGGCCTCCCAGGACAGACTCGTAATACCGGTGCTATGGAAGTCCCATAGAAAAAAGGGTTTACGAAGTTTACGTAAGTCATTTTGCGGTAAGGCCAAAGAAGTGTGCGGTGACCCTAATCCTGCAAGACTCGTAATACCAGCGGGCATAAAAAAGCAGCGTTAGGACCTCTTAATGCTGCTTTTTTACCCTAACGCACAACTCGTAATCTAGCCGCTAATTATTAAAATAATGCTTGTTGCTAGTTAAAGGGACTCATAAGTAAAAATTAATGTGATTCAGTTAGAACTTAGAGTTTTTTTGTATATTTTGTTAAAGATTTTTTTCTTACATTAGAGCATACCTAGATATGCTCTAAAGTATGCGTGTTCCTTGAGCACAAGGTGTAAATACTGGTGCACAGACCCTCACAGCATATGTGCATATGCAGCTGAAAAACTATTACTAGAAGCATTTTTGACAATGGATGTATATTGCAAAAAAGCTTCTATTTCACATTAAATTACACCCATGCACATTTCAAAATTGACCTTTCTAGCTCTTTAAGCCCCCCTTTGGTAAATTAGAATTTTGTGTAATTAAAAAAAATATATTTAATATTTGTATGGTTAGATAATTGATACCTACTAGTTTTCTTGATAAGAAAAATAATAATAAATTGTATTTTTTATGTCTAGTTATTAATTGTGATTGTACCAAAGAGGTATAAAATCCTAATTGTTGATGTTTTTGTAAGGTGAACTGATGCTTAATGCTGAACAATGAAGTTTGCTTTTGAAATATTTAGGAGATAATGACTGTATGCCATAGAAAATGACAAAAAAGGTAATTTTATTTATTTATTTTGCATATCACCAAGGTTACTAACGATCTTCTTTCTGCTAAAAACAACGGCCACTACTCTATACTTATCTTACTCGACCTGTCTGCTGCCTTCGACACCGTTGACCATCCCCTTCTCTCACGGTACTCTCAACTCCCTTGGGCTCAGTGACACTGCTCTCTCCCGGATCCACTCTTACCTATCTAATAGGTCAATTTTTGTCTCATTTGCTGGCGACTCCTCCTCCTTATTGCCTCTGTCTGTTAGAGTACCTCAAGGCTCTGTTCTGGGTCCTCTACTCTTCTTTATTTATACTTCCTCAATGGGTAAACTTATCAGTAGCTATGGCTTTAACTATCACCTCTATGCAGATGATACCCAGATCTACCTGTCCACCCCTGCACTCTCTCCATCTGTCAATTCTCACATCAGTGTCTGTTTATCTGGCATTTCTTCCTGGATGGCCTCTCACGACCTAAAAATCAACATGTCCAAGACTGAGCTCCTTCTAATTCCCCCTTCTAATTCTACTCCAATCTCTAACTTTTTTGTCACTGTTGGCAACACCACTATCTTCTCATCACCCCATGTCCGCTGCCTAGGAGTTACACCTGACTCCAATCTGTCCTTCATACCCCACATCCAATTGCTCTCTTTATGCTGTCGCAACCACCTATGCAATATCTCCAAAATGTGTCAGTTTCTGAGTGCTGAAACAGCTAATCCACTCCCTAGTAATTTCCCGACTTGACTACTGCAATAACCTACTAACTGACCTTCCTATCTCCCACCTCTCCCCCCTTCAATCCATCCTAAATGCCTCTGCTAGACTAATCCCCCTTTCCTGACCCACTGTATCTGCTGCACATCTCTGTGAGTCCCTTCACTGGCTCCCCATTCACAGCAGAAGTAAATTCAAAATTCTTACCCTGACCTACAAAGCCTCCCCTACCTGTCCTCACTCATCAACAAATATAATCCAGGCCACCTCAAAGATCAAACAATGACCTGCTCGTCTTGCATCTTCTACCATTACCTCCTCCCATGCTAGACTACAGGACTTCTCTCGTGTGGCACCAACTTTCCCCTAACCTCTCCTCCTTTAAACCCTCCCTAAAGACCTTTTTTGTTCAGGGAAGCCTATCACCAAATCAATTACAAATTAATTCCACTTGCCTAATAGTTGCCCTCTTCTAACTCCACACTAACATCATTCTCACCTTTAAGGGCCCTCAATTCCCCCTGTATTTGTTTGTTTCATTTTGTCTGGTGTCTTATATTGTATTGTACTGCACTTTTTATCTTTGTACCCATGGACAGCGCTGCAGAATCTGTTGGTGCTTTATAAATAAATAATAATAATAATATCATATTGTGGTGGTCTGCAAACTAAAGTTATTTTCTAAAAAAATAATTGGTCTGCTGAAATTTTTTTTAGATAATTTATGTGGGTACCTCACAGAAAAAATGAAATTAAATTTATGTATGAACGTACAAATGGCCAAACAACTAAATTCAGCTCTAGCACATTGGTGTGAAAATGGCTCAGCAGCAAATTTGTTAATAGACCATAAAATTCTAGTTAGACCAGGGGTGTCCAAACTTTGCTCTCCAGAGGTTTTGGAACTACATTTCCGATGATGCTCAGCCAGCATTTTATCTAGCTGTGCATCATGGGAAATGTAGTTCCAAAACCTCTGGAGAGCAAAGTTTGGACACCCCTGAGTTAGACCATAAAAAAAACACCATAGGAATAAAGCTTTTCCAGAGGGTATTCACAGAACTTAAAGGGAAATAAAAGAGGAAAATAAAAACTAAACAAATGTTTGTATCACATAAATCAATGTCTATTCACGCAACAAAAGGTCTCCATCTGCTTACTGGAGAACTCCATTGTAGTATATAAGGGAACAATCATCAGTGCGCTACAAAATACTTGTATGGATTGTCCTGAGTGGATGCGTATTGTAGTAAAGTAAGTAATGGCACCACATATTTTTTGAAAATTGCTGTATAAGTTCCCAGGTACTGTTTCTGATAGGGAATTTACTGCACCTATAAGTAAGGTGGTGTAATAGTCGAAATGCGTAAAGCCATGTCTCCTACCTTGAATTGATTTTATGTTTGTGCTGTGTTTGCTGTTTCAATGATTGGGAATAAACATTACTGTTTTTATCTAAAAGAAACTACAGGCATTAATTACTAAGGTTCACAATGCAACAGGTATAGATTGCAAACAATAATAAGGCTTAAAATGAATTAGGTTCTCCTCAAACCAAAAAATTGACATGTTTTTTCTTGGCGGCACAGATCTGCAGGGGGTTCAATGTCCAATTTGCATTGACTTCCAAGTAGTTTTCTGTGTATTGGAGTATCACAATAGTGCAGCAAGTAATGAATTAGATGTAAACCAAATGTGAGATGCTCACAGGGAATCAGTTGCCAATTATCAGAAGATTTATTCCAATCTACACCAGGATTAAAAGCTCTGTCAAGATCAAGTAGCGCAACGCGTTTCAACAAAATGCATTTTTCAATAGCAGATAGCTCTGTTTTTTAATTGCTTTTATTCTGCTCTTGAAAAATTAGTTGAAACGTGTTGGGCTACTTTATCTTGAGAGAGCTTTTAATCCCACTGTAGCTTTTAACCCCCTATAGACCTAAACTGCTTTTATCTTCACATCCAAGGCCGCTTACCTGTATAGAAATGTACCGCAACAGCCAAACCCTAGAGAGAAGGAGCTTGTTAAGCTTAACAATAAATTTCAATCGTGTTGAAATTTTAAAGAAACAGCATGTAAAGGTTGTCAAAAATAGCTAAACAATTAATTAGTTAATCAATCAACAGCTGTAGAAACGAAGTCTAAAAATAATGAACATATAACATTAGGATGGAAACAGTTTCATTATGAAGCATTTAAGGGACATTAAGCACATTGAGACTGTAATATAAAATGTTTAATTATATGTAGTACACTTTGCAGTATAGTTTAATTTTTTATTTTGTCCCTTCTTCTTAAAATTTAACTCTACAAATTGTAGTCTTTCCATTTCCTGTTAGAAGTGGAAATGCAGACTCTATTGTACGCTAATATTTTCTCCCCTTTAAAGGGACATTAAATTGTTGGGCACAACTAGCCTAAAATGGTTTCTACTCACACTATGCCATTGATTTACACCCTTATCCCTCAGCTCTCTTTACAGCAATGTTCCTATTTTAATAGCTTAATGTGCCAGATACTGACGTTCCGTCTCTTTGCACTGGGAGCTGCCATCTATTCTCAATGCTGGTGGCAGACGCTGTGCACACTCACAGATCAGTAAAATGTAAAGCTCCTGCTTTGTATCATACACCCTAACCTTAAGCTTATTATACATGTTTAAAAATAGACAATATTACTGATCTGTGAGTCAGAGGCGTAACTAGAAACCACAGGACCCAGGTGCAAGAATCTAAGAAGGGCCCCCCACCCCCCACCCAAGAAAAGTGAATTTGATACATATACATTTTTTTAACATTTAACACAGAAAAAAATTGAATCTGATTACATGTCTGCAAAAGGAGGTACCCTGTGCCCACAGTCTGTGAGATGGTCTGACCTCCTATTACTGTATATAGTGACACTGTTTAACCCACCAGTACTGTATATAGTGAGTCAGTGACACAGTCTGTAATCTGCCGGTGAGATGGCTGGCCAGACCCTACCTGCCCCAGTACTTTATAAAGTGACCACAGTAGTCAGTGTCATAGTCTAGCCCCCCCATACTGTATATAGTGGTACTGTATAGTGACACTGTTTACCCCCTCCCCCCATGCTGTAGTAACAAGGTCTGTAATTTGCTAGTTCCACAAACATAAACACACACAGTCACATACATACACACACACACACACATACACATAAACACCAATGGGTAAAACAGAAAGACTAACCCCTGTAGTCAGAGACACTAGTGAGGCATCATGTCACACTCACATGATATCAGTGCAGGCAGTGGCAGGTCAACATTTTTCATTTTAAAAAAATGATTGGAACAGCCAATAGAATGCGAGCTCAATCCTATTGGCTGATTTGATCATTTTGATCAGCCAATAGGATTGAAGCTCAATCCTATTGGCTGATTGCATCAGCCAATAGAATTTTTTCACCTTTAATTCCGATTGGCTGAATTCTATCAGCCAATCGGAATTCAAGGGACGCCATCTTGGATGACATCATTTAAAGGAACCTTCCTTCGGGAAGAAGACTTCGATTGAAGAGGATGCTCCGCGCCGGATGCCTTGAAGATGGAGCCACTCCGCGCCAGATGGATGAAGATAGAAGATGCCGTCTGGATGAAGACTTCTGCCCGTCTGGAGGACCACTTCTCCCAGCTTCATTGAGGACTTCTTGCCGCTTGGATGAAGACTTCTCCTGGCTTCGTTGAGGATGGATGTCCGGTCTTCAAAACTGTAAGTGGATCTTCAGGGGTTAGTGTTAGGCTTTTTAAGGGTTTATTGGGTGGGTTTTATTTTTAGATTAGGGGATTAGGGGTTGAAAAAGAGCTAAATGCCCTTTTAAGGCCAATGCCCATCCAAATGCCCTTTTCAGGGCAATGGGGAGCTTAGGTTTTTTTAGTTAGGTTTTTATTTGGGGGGTTGGTTGTGTGGGTGGTGGGTTTTACTGTTGGGGGATTTGTTTGTATTTTTTTTACAGATAAAAGAGCTGATTTCTTTGGGGCAATGCCCCACAAAAGGCCCTTTTAAGGGCTATTGGTAGTTTAGTTTAGGCTAGGGTTGTTTTTTATTTTGGGGGGGGGGCTTTTTTTTATTATGATAGGGCTATTAGATTGGGTGTAATTAGTTTAAATATCTGATAATTTATTTTTTATTTTGTGTAATTTAGTGGTTTTTTTTTGTAATTTAGGTAATTGTATTTAATTTATGTAATTTATTTAATTGTTGTGTAATGTTAGGTGTTAGTGTAAGACAGGTTAGGTTTTATTTTACAGGTAAATTTGTATTTATTTTAGCTAGGTAGTTAGTAAATAGTTGATAACTATTTAGTAAGTATTCTACCTAGTTAAATTAAATACAAACTTGCCTGTGAAATAAAACATAAGATAGATACAATGTAACTATTAGTTATATTGTAGCTAGCTTAGGGTTTATTTTACAGGTAAGTATTTAGTTTTAAATAGGAATTATTTAGTTATTAATAGTAGGTTTTATTTAGATTTATTAGAATTATATTTAAGTTAGGGGGTGTTAGGGTTAGACTTAAGTTTAGGGGTTAATACATTTAGTATAGTGGCGGCGACGTTGGGGGCAGCAGATTAGGGGTTAATAATATTTAACTAATGTTTGCAAGGCGGGAGTGCGGCGGTTTAGGGGTTAATATGTTTATTATACTGGCGGCGACATTGGGGGCGGCAGATTAGGGGTTAATAAGTGTAAGTAGGTGGCGACGACAATGGGGCAGCAGATTAGGGGTTAATAAATATAATGTAGGTGTCGGCGATGTTGGGGGCAGCAGATTAGGGGTTCATAAATATAATGTAGGTGGCGGCGGTGTTAGGGGCGGCAGATTAGGGGTTATTAATATTGAACTAGTGTTTGTGATGCGGGAGTGCGGCGGTTTAGGGGTTAATATGTTTATTATAGTGGCGGCGATGTCCGGAGCGGCAGATTAGGGGTTAATAATTTTATTTTAGTGTTTGCGATGCGGAAGGGTTAGTGAATCTTGCGGGATAGGCTGTACCGCTCACTTTCTGGCCTCCAAGAAAATGCTTGTAATATCGGCGCTATGGAAGTCCCATTGAAAAAAGACTTGACGCAAATTGCGTAAGTTAATTTGCGTTACTGCCAAAAAAGTGTGCGGTACAGCTTTTTTTTGACAAGACTCGTAGTAGCAGCAGTAGTGAAAAAGCAGCATTATGACCCATAATGCAAAACTCGTAATCTAGCTGATAGTGAGTAGTCACTATTCTTTTGTAATAGTGAACAGCAGTTTAAAGGGACAGTCTAGGCCAAAAAAAACTTTCATGATTCAGATAGAGCATGTAATTTTAAAGAATTTTCCAATTTACTTTTATCACCAATTTTGCGTTGTTCTCTTGGTATTCTTAGTTGAAAGCTTAACCTAGGAGGTTCATATGCTAATTTTTTAGACCTTGAAGCCCACCTCTTTTCAGATTGCATTTTAAGTTTTTCACCACTAGAGGGTGTTAGTTCACGTTTTTCATATAGATATTACTGTGCTCGTGCACGTGAAGTTATCTGGGAGCAGGCACTGATTGGCTAGACTGCAAGTCTGTCAAAAGAACTGAAAAAGGGGCAGTTTGCAGAGGCTTAGATACAAGACAATCACAGAGGTTAAAAGTATATTATTATAACTGTGTTGGCTATGCAAAATTGGGGAATGGGTAATAAAGGGATTATCTATCTTTTAAAATAATAAAAATTCTGGTGTAGACTGTCCCTTTAATGTACCTTTGATGTTTTCCCATTTATCCATTTTATCTACTGGAGTGTATTAAATTATTTACAAATAGCTCTTTTACCTTTGTTTTACATTTGAAATAGCGACTGAACTTAAGTTCTGGTTATAAAAGGCCATTAAAACAAGAAGATTTAGATAAAATAATGCTCCCAGTGCGGGGCTGTGACAGAGAGCTACTAAAATGTTCATTTTTCATTGTTCTCTCTAAGGGTCTGATATTCAAAACCTTGCAGGCATGGAGAGAAATCACACAAAATCTTTGGCATTTTTTAGACCTTGTATTGTAATGTAGAAATACCTGTTTCACATAAAGAACACTGCATAGCAACATAAACTTTTCTCAAGATAAAATTTGTGTTTCACAATTCTTTTAAGGGCCTCGCCGTATCGACGAGATTTCTTAAAATATCTTGCCTGAGCGGCGAAGTTTTAAATATCAGGCCTTAAGCATTGGCCTTTGAGTAAAACAGTAATAAAGAAGATAAGGAATTTTACGGGACACTGTTTCTGTAACACTGTTATATTCTAAACAGTCATTGGTTGCAACCCATTTATAGTCACCCTTGATTGTCCTCTACAGAGAAGGAAACCTAGGTTAGAACATGGCTGCACCCATTCTCTGTATTCTTCTCAGACTAATCTTAGTTTTAAATGCATTATTACATTAAGCATTTATTTAGTGTTCAATGTCCCTTTAAACATAAAAAATGGTTCAACGACAACTGTTATTCTTTTATTATTTTACTGTTTGGAAAAGTAAATATCAGATGATAAACTTTAAATATAGGTTCTATTTATATAAAGTACAAGATTGTAGAGTTTAAGTAGTCTTTGTTTTGTTTAGCAGGTTATAAGGAGTTTACTGTTCCAGTAATGGAAATGAAAATTAAATCTGGAAAATGTCATTTAAAATAGTTTGAATAGTTCAGGAAAAATACTTATGAAAGACTTGGAAATAATAACCTTACATTAGCATGATAATGTAGTTCTTGATGATCTGTCTACAAGTCAATAGTTAGTTTAGGCAATTTGCAGTATATTGAAGACCTTGCTTTGCTTTTTGGCCTTTCTAATGAGTATAAGACAAGCACAATTTTGACAAAAAATGCAAGTTGTATGATGTCCCTTTATTTTTTTAAATAACATTTTTAAAAATTACAATTTTTTCCTCACTAGTATAATCAAGTGTTCTCTGCCTGCATTGTTTGTTATTTTGTTTGTTCCTACAAGCAAATGTTAGTTTATAAATGTTTAAAAACAACAACTATTACCTTTCTGATTACAACACTGTACTATCTTTCCGATGGTACGATGTATACTGTTTGCACTAGACATGTGCGATTCGGTTCGGTTCGATTCGGAAATTCGGAAAATTCAGCAAATTCGGAGATTTGGATCAAACCGAATCTCCGATTTAAAATAGTGCTGAATCTACCGAATAAATCCGAATTACTTCGGATTTATTCGGTAGATTCGGATGGCCATGGATTACACTAGTATTGTACAGTATATTAGGTTATATCACTCTGCTATGGGTTACACCTAATGTACAGTACATAATACTAGTCTAATCCCACCTAACACTTACCAAAATTCTGAATTTCCGAACCAAATCGAACCGAATCCAGCCGAATTTATTCGAATACGAATGAATCCGAAACAAATCCGAACCGAATTTATTCAAATCCGAATGAATCCGAAACAAATCCGAACCGAATTGATTCAAATTTTTCCGAATTCGAATTGCTCCGAACCGAAATTCGAAAAAATCCGAATCGATCCTAACCGAACCGAACCAAAATTTTTCGCCATGCACATGTCTAGTTTGCACCAGGGAGAGCACTAAGTTAACTATTAGTACTGAATAAAGGGATGCCCTAAACTTTCATTCCGCATCTACCTCTCCCTTCATGGTTTCAGAGAGACAGTTGTGGCCCCACAGCTCTTTGAACCCCCTTCCACAGAATCAAAGAACTAACTTTTTATTACAAGACTGAACTATTTCCCTACGTGGCTACTTCCCTGACAATTGTTTACAAACAAGTTGATTTGATTAAAATCAGCCAATAGGATGAGAGCTACTAATCCACCTGGATGAAGATAGAAGACGCTGCCTGAATGGATGAAGACCTCGCCGCCTGGATGAAAACTTTGCCACCTGGATGAGGATGGATGTCTGGACTTCAAAAACTGTAAGTGGATCGTTGGGGTTAGTGTTAGGTTTTTTTAAACTTTTTTGGGGTGTTTTTTTTTTTAGATTAGGGTTTTGAGCATTCTTAAAACAGCTAATGAAGGGCAGTGAAAAAGAGCTGAATGCCCTTTTAAGGGCAATGCCCATACAAATGCCCTTTTCAGGGCAATGGGTAGCTTAGGTTTTTTTTAGAGTTAGGTTTTTATTTTGGAAGGTTAGTTGGGTGGTGGGATTTGTATTTTTTTTACAGGGAAAAGAGCTGATTTCTTTAGGGCAATTTATTGTAGGCTAGGGTGCTTTTTTATTTTGGGGGCTTTTTTATTTTGATAGGGATATTAAATTAGGTGTAATTGTTTTTATTTTGGATAATTTCGTTTGTTATTTTTTCGTAATTTAGTGTTTGTTATTTTTTTGTACTTTAGTATTTTTTTATTTTTTGTAATTGTAGATTTATTTTTTTTAGTATAATTAGGGTTAATTTGTAGTTATTTAAATTTTAGTATAATAGTAATGTTAGTTTAATTTATTTGTATATTTTTTAATTTCCCAGGTAAGTTTTTATTTATTTTAAGATAGAGATCTTGTAATTTTAATTTAAAGTAATGCGGTTGTTAGGTTTAGGGCTTAATATATTAATTTAATTTTTGGCGATGTGGGGAGCAGGCAGATTAGGGGTTAATACGTTTTAAATAGTGTTTGCGATGCAGGAGGGCCTCGGTTTAGGGGTTAATAGGCAGTTTATGGGTGTTAGTGTACTTTGTAACACTTTAGTAATGAGTTTTGTGTAACAGTTTTGTTGCGTAAAACTCATAACTACTAGTCTCAGATTGCGGAACAGATCGTGTTGTTATAGGGTGTAATGCAAGCTTTTTAGCCACACTGCAAAACTTGTAATGGCAGCGTTAAGGAAATCCCATGCAAAAATGTAATTTTTTCAGAGTGCTGGACTTACGTTGCGTTACAGGCTAAAAGGCTTGCGATACAGTTATACCGACAAAACTCGTAATGGCTGCGTTGCTGTTTTAACACTGAAATTATATTGTGGTTTACACTTGGTACCATCCCTTCTCCGATCAGTCCCATTTTACAGATACAAATATAATAATAAAACAAATTATATAATATAAGTAAATTGGAAATTGTATGATATTTCTGAATCATGAGAGAAACATTTTGGGTTTCATGCCCCTTTAAGCTTCTTTTTTTATCCTTTGTTGAATGAACAGTAATGCACTAATGGAAGTTATCTGCAAACCAATCACTAGAAGCCTATATGTGCAGCTACCATTTAAAAGCTTCTGATTCTACCTAGGTTTTCTTTTCAAGAAAGGATACAAAGAGAATTAAACAAATAAGATAATAGAAATAAACTGGAAAGTTATTTAAAATTGTATGCTCTGTCTGAATGATGAAAGACAAATGTTGGGTTTCATGTCCCTTTAACAATATATTTGAAGCAATTTACCTGTAAATAGGCAAGGTACTCATTCAAGCAGTATTATTATCTGGTAATTTGCACCTGGACTCAAGATGATGTTATATAAAACATATTAAAGGAACAGTCTAGTGAAAATTATACTTTCATGATTCAGATAGAACATGCAATTTTAAACAACTTTATAATTTACTCCTGTTATCAATTTTTCCTTGTTCTCTTGGTATCTTTATTTGAATGTAAGGTTAGGAGCCAGTCCATTTTATGGTTCAACACCTGTGTAATGCTTGCTGATTGGTGGCTACATTTAGACACCAATCAGCAAGCGCTACCCAGGTACTGAATAAAAAATGGGATGGCTCATATGATTACATTCTTGCTTTTTCAAATAAAGATACGAAGAGAACAAATAAAAATTGATAATAGGAGTAAATTAGAAATTTGCTTAAAATTGCCTGCTCTATCTGAATTATGAAAGTTTAATTTTGACTAGACTAGAAACATTTAATTTAGATAGAGTAATAGGGGCCGATTTATTAAAGTGCGAGCAGACATGATACAATGTAGCGTATCATGTCCGTCGCACATCGATAAATGCAGACAGCATACGCTGTCAGCATTTATCATTGTGCAAGCAGTTCTGGTGAACTGCTTGTGCAATGCCGCCCCTGCAGATTTGCGGCTGCTAGCAGAGGGTGTCAGTCAGCCCGATCATATAGGATCGGCCGGATTGATGTCCACAGCCTCAGGGCAGGCGGACAAGTTATGGAGTAGTGTGGAAACAGGGGCATCAAGCTCCATTCGGAGCTTGATAATTCTGCCCCATAGAGTATTTTTATGTATATTTAACATGCATGAGTTTTCTATAAGTGCAGTAGTAGTAGCAGCATTTGATTTGGTCTTCCAGTATTGCCTCACATAGCAGGGGGAATAATACATATAAAACCGGAGTGTAAAAACAAAACAAAAATTAAGGCATTGAGTGCCAGTTTCCATGGGAGATCACATTCTAGCAGTCATTACAGTTCCTGAACATGTGAAGTAAAGTGTTTCAATATTTTTTAAAGTTATTATGAAGTGAAAATAAATAAAAAAATAAAACAGCTATCTGAAGTTTTTTTTTTTTTTTAAGAAAAGGTAGAAAACCCTTTATCCAAACTGGGATCAGAAAATATTTGTATCTGTAAAATGGGACTGCTAGGAGAGGAGATGTCACCAAGTGTAAACAACAATGTGTGATGTCATTTACACAATATTTACGTGTCATAATACAGCTTATACATGTAACCTAAAGGTAGCTTGATATAATTGTTTATAATTGTGTATACACTGTACCATCAGAGAAATAGTACAGTACTGTAATTAGAAAAATAACCATTGTTTTAAATAGATACAGACTGTTATTTGCATTTTAGAACACACAAAAAAAAAGAGATCGACAGTGAAGACCGCGACTTACCAGCAGGGAAAAAGTCTTTATAATTTTATTTAATAAAAAAAAAAAATTAAACAAAATTATATATATATTAATAAAAAAAGTAAAACTCATAGAATATAGCTATTTTAGTTTTATTTCATGCAAACACAAACAATAAACAAGTAATGTATTTGGAGATATAAAACTTTATTTTGAATTTATTCATGTATGTTTAATAGATAACTGATACTTTTGTTGTTACTTTGTTGGTGTGCAAATTGAATTATCAATACCAGATCGTTATCACTTTTCCAATTTCAGCAGTTATGCTAATTTTCAATAATAGACATTTATGCTAATCTGCTAATACCTATTACCTATCACATATATGCAATAGTAATGTCGTGAGTGAGCTTGTCTCAGGTGCAGTAATAAAGAGGTCCAGACCAGATATTTATCAAACAAGGGCTCACCTCAGGAGAGGTAATCTTTTTTATACTGTTGCAACAGTGTCCTAGCACAAAACACAGTAACACAAGACTACATCATTTTCATATACATGCATTTTTATACTATTACAGTTCCTTACAAAGCAGAGAGCTAATTGGCTGATAATGATTGGCCAATAAATCTCACGTGATTAGTGGTTACTAGGAAAGGGAAAAAAAAACCAGGTCCTCTATGTTAAAATTTGGGAGATATGTTTCATTGGAATGTGACCAGAGGCTAGTTGGCTAATTGGATTGAGAAGTTGATACTGTACAGAGAAGCCTTGGATTTTACCTTGAGTTTCAGATATTTAGAAAACAATGTATGGGAGAAGCCATAACTTTAAGATGTACTGATACATACTTATTAGGCTAAAAGTAAGTTGTTAAAGATACATCACTTATTGGAAAATACAGAAGTAATATATCTGCAGTTTTAGAGAAGAGTTCAGTAAAAGAAAAGGAAAAGTTTGGTTAAACATAAAATAATGAAAATAGAATAAGCAGCTCATAACATTCCCCCCTTTGATCGGAAACGTCAAAGTGCTGCGATCACAAAAACTCAATGTGGCTCATGGCGGTTTGACAATCACAATGCTATTAGTACATGGGTGCTCCCGTCCAAGATGGTTCACAGGACTACAAGAGGGTAAGCAAAAACAAGGTAGGAGTTAAGTTGTTAGGTAGGAGACTATTCCGCTATTCCCGGACGCTAGTCGCCATCGGGTGGAGTAGACAACTACCTAAACATTCCTATGTTGTATATGTGTGTGTGGCATGACATATGTGTGTGTCATGACATAGTGCAGAAACACCCCCCCCCCAGATTCATTAACAACAATTAACAATCCCCATCATTCTTGTAGAGTTGATGGCGAATAGTGGGTTGTCATTCAGTGTCATGGCATGTTTGGGAGGTGAAGGAATTCTGTACCTGTGAAGGAAACATAGAGAGTATAAGTATAAGGCAATGCAATATGAAGGCAAAATAAAACAACACAGAAAGACAGGAGAGATAGGGACCACCAGGGAGGGAAAAGGGAATGGGATATGGGTATACAGGCTACGACCGAGGTGGCCATCAAGGTAGATGATGGTCTGTGGTCTGTCCGTGGCCAGTTTCCCAATGTAGGAAAGTTCTAGACGATCCTGGGGACTTAGTGCATCCTGCATAGGGATAAGACAGGGAAATTTAGGGCACAGCTGGTGGTTAGACAATAACATTGTAAGGTCAAGAGGTCAGAAGAGACATAGAGCATGAGAGAAGTAGGTGGACTCATGAGGAATGAGGGTCAAGAGAGATCTCAACATGGTGGGGAGATTCAAAATGGATAGAGGGAAATAAGTATTTGGGAGAAGAATGAGACACAGTGAAAACATTCTTGCATGTAGAGATTAGACCAGGTACACATTGTATACAGCAACACATAAGTATAAGGCATACTATAATAACAATGCCATACAGAAAAAGGGAGTGTAACCATCCCAAATTAGGTGGCCAATCAAAGAGATGGTTAAAATACCTCCAAGGCCAAATTTGTCATCAATCACATCTTGGACATCCTGGGATAGGGACCTAATAACTGTGAGATGGTGACTCAAATTAAGTGATTGATCAGTAACATAGGTACAACATTCTTTGCCCACGAGACTACAACCCCCCCCCCCCCGGGAAGCCAGGAGGTAATCAAGGGCCATCCTATTCTGCAATGCTAGTTGTCTAAGCTGTTTCAACTCTTGGGCCACACTCTGAACAACTCATGCACTCTCATCCATGAAGGTCTGTAGTATCACAGATAACATGATGATGTCCTGATGATTCAGGTAGACACCAACGGCCGGGAGGATAGCTCGACCAGTTGAATCTCCAGCATACTGTTGGACAAGGGGGAGCAGCAAGCTTCCAGATTCACTTTTATTGTGAATTGGGCCAAGGTCAGTATGGGGACAACGCGGATGGCTGGGGTTACCACACCCAGGAAGCAGATGGCTGTATAGTTACCAGGGAGGACTGACACCGCTGTCTGTCCACATATCCAATACAACCAGGGGGTGGTCTGCTGAGGAAAGATTGTACAAGGGATGGGGAAACAAAAGTACAATTGGGGCCCTGGAGGAAACAAAAAAGTGCAGTGAGATTATGATTCACAGTTAGGATCATACCAGAGGAATTTACCAGCCGGAAATGAGTGCCATTTCTGGACATTACATACTCACATAGGGAGGCACCCAACCGCACCGTACCTTGGCCAAGTTCCCTGCAGATAGTACCATATAAGGTGCCTCCCAAAGAGATAAAATTACCTGATAGGTTGAACAATGGTGTACCTGGAGGAATAAAAGTAGACAAATCAAAGGTAAACAAATCAACATTAATACCCATAAGAGGAATACCCCCATTATGATGAGTGGGAATGCGAGCACAAATATAACAATTGCCCTCAGTGTGATTGTCTATAGTTTGGAGTAGGACAACGTGTGAGTTTAGTCCCCATTCACCTAAAGAATAGTTCTCTGTGGACAATTGGGCATTAGGTAAATTATCATTATGGGGGAAAGAATCATGGGGGTAAATAGGGGTTGTGGTAGAGGTAGTTACAGGGGAACGTCAAGCAAGAGGGGATGACTTTCGTTTCTCAGCTACCCACTTCATAATTTTCAAACCACATTCACTAGTGGGGCTATGCAAATAGACTGGATAACAAACCCCTTAGGACCTTTAAATACAAACTTTGAGTATAATTACTTGTTGGGGGCAGCTAGTAGTAGGAGGAAAAACTGCCACAGATACAAGGTTACCAGAACAAGAGTATTTAGTAAAGGGGTTAGGACAAACACACTGACCAGAAGACACATATTGGTAAATAGAGTAAGAGAGCATGGTCAAAAGTGTGACACAAAACAAAGGAGACATATTGAGGGATGTTACTCAAGATATCAACAGAGGAGTGAGACAATGAAAATAAGAGTTAGAAAGACAGATCTTTCAGTTTCACTCATTCAGCTAGTGAGATTTCACTATTTCTGGTTAGTCTGAGTTTCAAACCCAGAAGGGTCTGAATTAACCAATCATCGTCAGGGGTCTTGGTTACCCCTTCTTCAGAGGCCTTGGTTGCCCCAGCTTCTTCTTTCTTTGGCTTGTTGCAGGCTGCTTCTTTGTCTGGGCTGTATCTTTTACACCTGGAGTAGTGGATCCAAGAGTCAACCTCAGCAACTTTGATAGCTGTTGGAGTAGTCAGCAAAACCAGGAAGGGACCTTTCCAGAGAGGCTGCAGTGGCTTCTTTTGATAAGTCTTGACCAAAATGGAGTCACCTGACTGTAAGGGGTGTGCAGTCACATCCAATGGCAAGGGCTGAGAGAGAGAGGCATGTCTGTGGAGAGAATGTAATTGCTTTTGCAGTTGCAAAAAATAGGCAGTTAATTATACATCACCTACTGCAAGGTCAGGCAGGTGTAAGGTGTTGACACTATACAAAGGAGGTGGTCTACCAAACAACAGCTCATATGGTGAGAGCTTGAGGGTCCCCCTATGGTTTGTGCGAGTCCTATACAGTGCTAGGGCCAAAGCATCTACCCATTTAAGGCTTGCTTGAGAACAAATTTTAGCAATAGTCTGTTTCTTTCTTTCCACTTGGCCTGAGCTTTCTGGATGCCAAGGGGTATGGAGATGCCAAGTAAAGCCTAAGGCTAATGTCAGTTGCTGAATAATATTACTTGTGAAATGTGTTCTTCTGTTAGATTCAATTACTCTGGGGAGGCCAAACCTGGGTATGAGTTCTTTTAGCATAAACTTGGCAACTTCTTGGACTTTCACAGTTCTTGTAGGAAAGGCCTCGACCCATCCAGTAAGTTGGTCCACTATCACAAGTAAATATTTGAAACCCCTACAGGGAGGTATGTCAGAAAAGTAAATTTGTAAACATTCAAAAGTTTGAAATGCCCATGGGCAACCGCCTGGTGGGCCTTTAGGTTCCCCCCTTGGATTGGATTGAGTACGTCTCACAATTCAATACAACCCATTTTGCAGCTTGATGGGGGGGCAAACCACTGTCTGTTAAGGGTTTCAGCAAGTTGTGTGGTACCTCAGTGTGTTTGGTTATGCAGAAAGGATAGCATATGAGAGAGGTGCGGTTGAGGTAGAGCAGGGCATCCATCTGGAGTGGACCAGATACCAAAAGAGTCACAGGTAAGACCAAGAACAGTCCAGAGGTGAACAGTTTGTTCAGGAAGAGAAGTGAAAAGAGAAGACAATGTAGTGTCAAGAGGGTGAGGTTTGTGAGTGGGGATGAGAGAAGGATAAATGGCAGAGAAGCTGCATGCTAAGCAATTTTATCAGCATAACTATTACAAAGTGAAATGGGTTCCTGTGAGTTGGTGTGTGCTTTGCAATGCATGACAGAGATGGAAGTGGTTAAATGGATTGAGTCAAGGAGTGCAGAAACTTTTGGTGCTTGGGCAATTTGGGTACAAGCAGAGGTTAGAAAACCCATTAATTTCCATAATTGACCAGTGGCGTATACAATCCCTAAAGCATATTTACTATCAGTGTAAATGTTTACTGACCTGTCCTTTGAGAGCTGACAAGCAACTGTGAGTGCATGTAGCTCAGCCGCTTGTAGTGAGATGGGAGGGGCTCGGCCTCTATAACAGAATCTGTCATGACTACAGCAGAAACATTCACCATCCTCAAACTTCCATCACAGAACAGTGTCCAATCCAGGCTAGGTAGAGGCTCATCAGAGAGGCCATCCCTTGGTTTGGAGGAAAAGAGAGATACAGATAAACAGTCATAGTGTGGGGTACCATCATCAGGCAGAGGGGTTGAGAGAGGTACAGTGGATGATAGTGATATTAGAAGGTACAAGAAGCAATGTCTCATACCTAGTGAGACGTTGGTTTAAAA
The DNA here is from genome assembly GCF_027579735.1 of Bombina bombina. NCBI lineage: Eukaryota > Metazoa > Chordata > Amphibia > Anura > Bombinatoridae > Bombina > Bombina bombina. The sequence continues at coordinate 884,084,866 of NC_069502.1, forward strand.
AAATGTTGTGTATTTGTCTGATTGAGTAAGAGGTGTACTGCGTGTGGAACATAAATGTGTAAAGAATGTCCCTGTACAAGCTCCATTCCTCTATTTTGGCATTTGAAATAGCTGATTTAGCCTGTGGTATACCCACCTATAGTAAAAGTTTTATACTGGAGTTTCATCTATCAATCAGCCGAAGTAAACAAGCCAGCATAAGAAACCACACTCACAGTGGGGTGCAGGATAGTTAAAGGGACAGTTTACCCAAATTAAAAATAATTTTTAATTGAATCTGCTGACATAGTTAAATATACTAGTGCTGAGCATACAATAAACTTCATTTTCTTTCTCTGTAAATATTTTTTGAAATCTCAGATTTTATATCAGTTTGCCTATAGCCCTTTAAATATTTTTTTTTTCTTTCCCTGCCTTCTGTGCATAGCACTTGCTCCACCCGCTGACTCCGTGTTTAGCAGTGAGCAGTTTTTTTTAGAGCTTGAATACATTCAGGTCAGTGATATCTCTCAGTTTGCAACTTAAAAAAAAAAAAAAAAAGCGTTTGCAACATGCAATTCCACTCCTGTATTAGAACAGACTTTTACACAGACCTGTATGTATTCAACTCAGAAGTCAAATCCACATCGGCATGAAGCCTCAATCAGCTGGAAAGCAAATGTAACTCTTTTTTTTTCCACACTGCTAGTCTCACAGATTTTATATTATCTATATATACAAGGAAAGGTCTGCACAAGGTGATTATGTAACCAAACTATTGTAAAACAAACTAAAGTAAAAATATAGAAAATCATCCAGGTCTTATGCAATTATTATGCTCCCAGAGACAGTTAAATGTAAAGTGTGGGGAGTGATATTTTAATTTATTTTGTTTGCTGCTGATTGTGTGTGCACAGGTTTACTGTATTTAGCATATCATTTACTAAAGCACTTTTATTGGCCATGGGGCGGGGTAATAGAGCATTGTAGCACTGCCCTTTTATCAGGGCATTCCAGGGACATTTAGCTGAACTGCAAAGAAGAAGATAAAAAATGTAAAAAAAATAATATATTTTACAAACTACTACATTTTATGTATTATCTTCTTTTCTTGTTAATCCCGTGTTATTGCTACTCATGAACCCCTTTCCCATGAGTGAACTGGTCCTTTAAGTAATAAAATGACAATTTTCCATTGCTCTGTCTAAGCACTGAGCTCCGATTTTACAGACAAATATAACACAATGAGATATTCTTATTATCTAAAATTCAACCCATTGCAATCAACTGTGTTTTGAAAGCATAAAACCAGCTACTTCATATATATACAAATAAACTTGCAAATGCAATTTCTCCTATATTTTATACTATGCAGCTTGTATAACAAGTCATTGAAAATACATTAATATAAAAACAATTTTTACAGTGTACTGTCCCCATAATGGCTGACCATTTATCATGTATAAAGAAGCAGAACTCCAATGCCAAACAAGACAAGTTTTTTTTTTTTTATCTTTTCCACAAACAAATACTTGCAAATACAACATACTTAACCCATTAATCATATACCAGAAAACCTCTCATATTTACTAGAGAGTGACAAAAATCCCACACACCATCGCACTTTCAAAGTCCTTAGTTACTTCACTTGTATATATTTTATATGCCTCAAACAGATGGAAACACATTAAATCTCTTATCAGCCCATACATAAAACAAATATCACTTAAAACTAAAAAAAAATGCTATTATTGGCGCACAAAATTAAGAACATACATATGACTTTAAAACCAAGTTACAGCAATAACAAGAAAATCATTACGGCGTCAAATTTCTTAGCTAAGAATCCCTGATACACACACACACACACAGCTCCAGCCTGCATCAAACATCAAGGCCAGCTTTCTTTTGCAGCGATTGTACACAAAATTCATATCAACTCACATACCTCAAATATTTCACTCCCAGCATTTATTCTTACGCAATTTTAACATACATGAAACTTTTAGTAACACAGAAAACACATTTTCATTTGGGTTTTGACGTCAGCAACCCTACTATTCTCAAAAAGATAATAGTAGTCCATCTGGCCAGGGCATATATCAACCAGAAGATTGCGGAGGGCAATTAATTTAGGAAGCTCAAAGGACCCAAATCCCGGCTACCTTAATTCAGGATCAAGGCTGAGAGTATAGGAAACTCTAAGCTCTGTGCACAAAGTATAAGGTCTATTTTTTTTATAACCAAGCAGTACTGAGTTTTCCCTAATTTGCATATACTTTAGCAAGGGGGAGAGTCTTTGTCTACTTTAGACAGCCGGGATCCCATTATTATATCCCTGTTCCTTAAAGTGAATGTAAATTTTGATGACAAAGTGCCCAGTCTACAAAAATTCAACCAAAAACAGGGGCACTTTAACTCCTCAAAATCCACACCTCACTTTAATCCCTAATCAAGTCCCTGCTGTTTTCGGACGGATATTTCCTTAACATCGCTGCTTAGCGGGAGAGATTAGCACTATAGTCAGTTATTTTATAGTGGGCTGGCACCCTAATGGTGTTTAACTGCCAGACAGATGTCCCACTGAATTTAATAGTGATCCAGTATATAAAACAAAAACAGGGTAAAATACCCACAACAAATATTACACATACATGAACACAAATGACAAGAAGACACTCACAGAATGGTCCAAGGGGTAGATTGTGTCCGTTGTTTGTGGTCTGTTCCTCAGGACGTACTCCCTTATCGCCCCCCCGGGACTCCCTGGCCAACAAGACAAAACCTCCCACAGATAAGCTATAGACCTGAATCAGATGGGTGCGCGCAGATTTTGGTTCCCAGCCAGGGAGGCACGGAAAGGTCGACCTGAAGCATGTCCCACCAGAGTCGCCAAGTAACTGTCGTGAGTGAGCTCGTCTCAGGTGCAGTAATAAAGAGGTCCAGACCAGATATTTATCAAACAAGGGCTCACCTCAGGAGAGGTAATCTTTATTACACTGTTGCAACAGTGTCCCAGCACAAAAAAACAGCAACGCAAGACTAACACATTTTCATATACATGCATTTTTATACTATTACAGTTCCTTACAAAGCAGAGAGCTAATTGGCTGATAATGATTGGCCAATAAATCTCACGTGATTAGTGGTTACTAGGAAAGGAAAAAAAAAAACAGGTCCTCTATGTTAAAATTTGGGAGATATGTTTCATTGGAATGTGACCAGAGGCTAGTTGGCTAATTGGATTGAGAAGTTGATACTGTACAGAGAAGCCTTGGATTTTACCTTGAGTTTCAGATATTTAGAAAACAATGTATGGGAGAAGCCATAACTTTAAGATGTACTGATACATACTTATTAGGCTAAAAGTAAGTTGTTAAAGATACATCACTTATTGGAAAATACAGAAGTAATATATCTGCAGTTTCAGAGAAGAGTTCAGTAAAATAAAAGGAAAAGTTTGGTTAAACATAAAATAATGAAAATAGAATAAGCAGCTCATAACAGTAACATTTGAGATATGACTTTTTTATAGTATGGCTATTATATGTATTCTAAGTCTTGATTGTGAAAATCATGTATTTTGCTTTTGGCATGTTTTTTTATTTTTTAAGGAAAAAGATTTCATGTTTGTGATATTGATATATCCTAGAAGGCAGATATAAGTTCTCACTCTTCTAAAGAGTTTTAATAGGGGGAACTTCCGGATGGCGGCCATGATAGGCTGCCTTTTTCCACACTGCTCCTGCATCCTATCTATCTCTACTTGAAATAACCCTCTAAACAGCTTGCATAATAGCTAACTATACAGGTCTTTAAACAGTTTGAGAACCTGCATCTGACGAGCCTAACATTGACAAGATAACTGCAGTTTTGAGCGCCCAGAGCAGCTTGGAAGGTTGAGGCCTTTTTTATTACACCCCCCGGCGAGGCACACCAGGGCCTTGTCGTTAAGTGGCACTGAGTGTCAAATACTAAGATCACTTAAGATTACTCAACTCTATTTCCTTCATGCCGCCCTCAAAAGCTCACCATGGAGGCCGCCACAGTTAAAGTTATTCTTGAAGATCTGAGTCGCCTACTTAAATCATACCTAACTGCTTTTGATGCGACACCTCATGAAGAACTTAATGGCTGCTGCAATTATGTTATAGATCAGCCTACCACTACGGAACCATTTACTCCCTGCAGGAGGAGTGGGGGCGCTTTAGGGCCCGGGTGCCCACCACCCACCTGCATTACACCCCCGATAGCTGCTGAGGCTGGACTTGAGGAGCCGGAGACACAGTGTGGCGGAGCAGTTACCGGACATGTGGACATTGTCACGGGACTTTGTGTGCCGTTAGCAAGCGCAATAAAATCTACACCTGCGGGCTGCTCCCCCTCCGTGCTACCAAGGGAGGCCATCACGTCTATCCCTACAAGCATTTTTGCCGGAATCTCTTTTGGAGACATTGCGGTCGCATTGACACAATCGTTACCCTCATTAGGTTTAGACTCTCTACAGCTGGATTGTCACTTTGTGGGGACTTTCATCCTAGTATCAGCGCAAAGGACTGTAGTGACAGAGCAGGGGCGATCAGTTGGTCCATATTGTGGGGCCTTGGCCTGCTGCACTTTCCCCAAATATCGCATCTCTCAAGAGAAAGCTGGAGTCGGGTAAATGCTGCCCCATCCCTGAACTGATATCGTATATCCGGATTACTTTAATGTTGTGGACAGAGTGATATTTGCAACTCTTACTAGGAGTTTGGTTAATCTATTTTCTTTTTTCTTATTTTTTTTCTTTCTCCTTATAGCCAGGCTGTGATAATGAATGTGATGATTGTCCTGCTTGAGGGGGTTACCTTAGTATATTTGTTAAGTATAGTTTATATACCCTCATAGCCTGGGTTAAGTTTTTCTAGTTTTAGCTAGTTATTTAGTTAATATAGTTACCAGTATATATGTTACCAGTAGATTGAATGCCTATAGAAGATATAACCACCATGCCCAACTAAGAATAGTTAATTATATGTCTCCCTTATAGAGCTGCTGCTAGGTTATTGCTCCATGAAATCTTGTGGCTGTGTTTTTGCCAGCGGCCGATGCAAAAACTATAGGTCATGCTCTAACAGTCAGCCCTATGTCCCTAGTTTCCCGCATCACTATAGGCCTTTATTACCTTACAGGGTTATTACATTCCAAGTATAAATCTAAGGGGCTCACATCTGTTTAAGCCCAGTTTATGTACTCAAATACTGGTATGACTATTCCCATGCACTGTTGGCGTTGAATTCCTATTACTTACTTCTTATGCTTTGAGTGCATTTATTTGTATGATTTTGTGTTAACTAATAAGAGCTGTACTCACCTAACTTGTAAAATGTCTAGACTCCTGTCATATCCATACCTCCACTCCCAACTGAGAGGCCAAAACCTAACTTTACTCTGGCCTGGTCTATGTTAGGAGCTTTCCTGCTTAGTCTTTTATGTCCCATAAGCTTATGTTTATTTGCAGTTTGCAGTTTAGGCATCTATAAGTGAGTGTGTCCACTCTATTCTAATTATATATTCTAATTTATACCTCCCTAGTATATATCATATCGTATTGTTTATTTGTGAAGCCAAAACTTAATTATACTGTGATCTGGTTTATTTCAGGAGCTTCCTAAAGTATCTTTTTATGCCCTACCAGTTTATACATCTGCTTTTCCTTACCGAGCATGGAGCAGAGAGCAAAATACATATGAGTCTCTAATAGTATAATCATCTGCAGCATAGGCTTCTGTAAGGAGGGCGCCCATACCATCTTACTTTATTGTTGTGTAATCTATTCATACCTACTTATTATTTATCTTACCATATTGCTATTTGGGAACTAAGACTGATCTTTTCACATTGGAAAATTAGGTTCTTGTCTGGAGATCCAAAAGTGGTCTCCATCGTTAACAATAGTCTCCCATATAATTTTGTTTGCTATATACCCATGTCTGAGGTCCAAGAGTGGCCTCTTATATCATCTGGGAGTTGCTCAAGAGTACTAGGCATTTTATTTGTATACTATTTTCCTAGAGTGATCTTCTGAAACATACTTTGTATCTCTAGATATGTACCATACGAAGCATATATGTTATTAATATGCTTGGTTTTATGTTTCATGTATGCCTTACTTTGAACCTCAATAAAAAATAAAAAATAAAATAAAAAAAAATAAAGTGTTTTAATATTGTGACCACCATGTTAAAAATATGTTATTAATATATTATACATATACATAAAACATCATATACAGTACATGTATAATACACAATCCTCAGCTAGTATAGGTGTATTATTGATCTCCTAGTTTCACTACTGTATTGTAACGAAGATTTTGGTGGACACATGTAAATGTTATTGCCATAAAACACTGTGTAAATGGATCATTTACATTACACATTTAAAGGGACAATTTATTCCAAAATTATTATTGTTTAAACAGATAGATAATCCCTTTATTACCCATTCCCTAGTCTTGCACAGCCAACACAGTTATATTAATAAACTTTATACCTCTGTGATTATTTTGTATCTAAGCCAATTCTGAAAGCCTCCTTATCGCATGACTGTTTATTATCTATTGACTTGCATTTTAGCCAATAAGTGTAGTGTCATGCACAACTCCATGGGAGTGAGCACAATGTTATCTATATGACACACATGGTTTAGCAGTATCTTGTGAAAATCTAATAAAAAAACGTGATAAGAGGCTGTCTGTAGTGGCTTAGAAACAGGCAGAAATTTAGAGGTTTAAATGTTGTAAAGTTTATTAATATAACAATGTTGGTTATGCAAAGCTGGGGAATGGGTAGTAAAGGCGTTATCTATCTGTTTAAACAATAACAATTTTGGTGTAGACTGCCCCTTTAATGTAGGTGATGTATAGTAAAATGCCCTATATCAAAGGAAATATTGGTCGGATTCATTTTTAAAACATCGCCATTACCACAATTCTTTAATCTTGAGGGCCGTAGTCCTGCTAATTTAAAGCATTTTCCCTATGAGATGTACTGCATAAATTATATGGAGTATTGTACATTTTTTACATTTTAGAATTATTCAGATAGATGACAAGCATTTTAGTCTATTTTAGCAAGCAAAGTGTTCACAAACTCTATATTCAAATCATTTCCCCTTGATATTATGTTAAAGAAACTATGTAAAATCCTTTCTGTTATAGAAGTTAATTGGGAAACATATAGGTCTCATATTTTAAGCTAAGTGGTAACAGTAAGGGCAATGAATACCCAAATATTTAGTTTTAAATGATTAGGGGACTTATATAGAAAATTAGATCTCTTTAAGTCTTGGTCGGTTAGTCAGTTGTTCTGTGAATGATGTTTGGTCAGGTAATTAGCCAGTTCATTAGCCATAAAAAATGCTATAAGTATAAATTCAAAATTGATATGTCTATTTTCTAATTATAAGGATATTACATGCTAAAATCATTATACCATATGTTAATTTAATATATATATATATATATATATATATATATATATATGTGTGTGTGTTTTGATTGTGGTACAGTGGTTAGGACAACAACCTAGATTTACAGAGGTTCAATTCCTTAAACAGCCCAACCTTCCAGTGTCAATAATCTATTATGACATCCTTATATTTAAAAGAACACTGAAGTCAGAAAACAAAGCACAATATTTGAAAAAAAGAATGACATAAATAGTACTTTTGCAATATAAATGTATTCAACATTTTGCAGGAAAAGTTGTTTAAAGGGACAGTCAAGTACAAAAAAACTTTCATGATTTAAATAGGAAATGTAATTTTAAACAACTTTCCAATTTACTTTTATCACCAATTTTGCTTTGTTCTCTTGGTATTCTTAGTTGAAAGATAAACCTAGGAGGTTCATATGCTAATTTCTTAGACCTTGAAGACTGCCTCTAATCTGAATGCATTTGACCACTAGAGGGCATTAGTTCATGTGTTTCATATAGATAACATTGAGCTCATGCACGTAAAGTTACCCTGGAGTGAGCACTGATTGACTAAAATGCAAGTCTGTCAAAATAACTGAAATAAGGGGGCAGTTTGCAGAGGCTTGGATACAAGGTGATCACAGAGGTAAAAAGGGTATTTCTATAACAGTGTTGGTTCTGCAAAACTGGAGAATGGGTAATAAAGGGATTATCTTTCTTTTTAATCAACAAAAATTCTGGTGTTGACTGTCCCTTTAAATTGATAGTGAACTTGCCTGTGGTTTAATTTCCTGCTATGTAAAACTACTGTATTGTTCCCTTCCCACACAGATCATTTTTGTCTTCCACTACATTTGCAGAGCCCCCTACTCAGCAGCTAGACATCACTGACTGGAATATTAACTTTAGCTATACCTGTACATGTAAAAAAATGTATTCATACACACACACACACATATATATATAAAATTATCAATTATTTGTAGAGCGCCAACAGATTCTGCTGCGCTTTATATATATATATATATATATATATATATATATATATATATACAGTATATATATACACACACACACATATATATATATATATACACAGTATATATACACACACACACACATATATATATATATACAGTATATATACACACACACACACATATATATATATATATACAGTATATATACACACACACACACATATATATATATATATATATATATATATATATATATATATATCAAAAATTACTTTCATGTCATACTTTAAAATGTTCCACTGTTTCCCATAACATGCATAATTATACATAGTCAAACAACTTCACACATTTAGTTTGTCTACTTTTTCTGTCATTTAATTATGAAGATTTTTTTTCCATTCCTTGTAATTCAGAAGCCTAACCTTTCATATGTACATGAGCTAACTTAAATCTGTTCCTTATTAGTTACAGCAGCATGTTGTAGGTAAGCAGTTCTTGAGGTACAAGAAATATAGTATTGATCATACTAACTGTATTTCTATTGTTTACAGACAAAAGCAGTTCCAACTAAATTACTAAATTCAGCTAAAATCCCTAATTCTAATCAAAGGTTATTAGCAGTTGAAAAATATTTTCCAGTTTTTTAAATTCAACAATAAAAACAATGAATGCCGATACATCATTGTGTGGAACCTTATATTCTCATTAAATCTTGCCTGAAATGAAATTCAGTATTTTGTTTAAGCCGCTGAAATAACCATTTCTACATCTACACAAATGCATAACAAGCTGTTTGTAGTTATTCAGCAGAATATCTCAGCCCACATTTTCTTTTGCTGTGTAAGACGAAGCAGTTTGTAACTTGGTGTACTGCTGACATTTAAGGTTACAGAGGTAGTATGGATGTAAATAATTGTGGATATGTTGGCGAGACAGTACATTTTGCCAGTTTCCATAGCAACTGCCTGATAACATGATAGCTAATGTTTAAAAATTTATCATATGTATACTATTTTAAACCCACTTAAAGGGACATTAAACTTTAAATAAATGCTAGTTCACTGGTTTTCAAACCTGTCCTCAGGCCTGAGGACAGGTTTGGAAACCATTGTGCTAGATCGAATGATGTATTCAAAGAAAAGATTAGTCTGATAATAACATGTAGATTTATTTTTTTCATTAGTTGTTTAAATAGTGACAAAATAAGTGTAAAGTTGTAATGTCTGTAAAGCAGTGGGAGCTGCCATATTGTAACTTAGGCTACTTTCTCTGCTGTGGCCAATTAGGGACAGTTATAAATAGGTCTCTAGAGTGTGCAACCAATGGCTGTGTGGAAGATAACAGTGTTCTGCACTTCCATTTCTTACAGGAACTGAAATGCTCAAAATGTCACAATGGAATTAAAGGACAAGGGTGAAAAATAAACAATGAAAGTATATTGCAGATTTTTTTATATAGAGGGTTTATCATTTTTTGTTACCATCTCAAAGTGTTTAATGTCCCTTTAAAGGAATAAACACTCAACCTTTTTTTCATGATTCCAATACAGAAAGCAATTATAGAATCTTTCTAATTTACTTATTTTATCAAATTGACTTTGTTCCCTTGGTATCCTTTATTAAAGAGCATACTTAGGTAGGCTCAGGCACACATGCTTGGAGTACAATATGGAAATACTTTATAGCAATGCTTTTAACAATGTTATACATTGGGCAAACACTGCTGCCATCTAGTTCTCAAAAGTGTATTATATTATTAAAAGCATTGCAAAACTGCTGCCATATGTTGCATGCTTACGAGTCTACCTAGGTATGCTTTTCAACACAGGACACCAAGTGAATGAAGTAAATGTGCTAATATTTATAGTATAGAAGTAAATTGGAAAGTTTTTTTTTTTTTTTAATTGTGCTCTCTATCTGAATCATGAAAGAAATGGTTTGCATTTCAATATTAAATAAAATATATTTAATGGTGTAGTTTATAAGTGGAGTGTAATCTTTATTGTGAGAAGCGCAAAAACTGTATTTTAACTGCTAGAACCTGTATTATAAGCGGGGGGGGGGGGGGGGGGGGGGGAATATATTGCATTAAAAATGCCTGTAGTTTTTCCCATTTACACTGCTGCCAGTCCTGGTTAATTTCACACATATAAATTGCTATCATCCTATCACGCTGTAGAATGGAATTAAATTAAACTATTAGTATTGTACGGGAAAAATTGAAGACCAGCCATATTTTCCGTTGACTCTGTAGAATGCGAGCGCATATTTTCCTCAACGGGATACTCCTCCCCCCAATATTTGTTTCATAATTAAATTATATTAGTTTGTAATTTTAAAAATATGCCAGATTGTTGTTGTATAGGCACTCTACAACCCAATTTCATACATTACTCCCTTTCAAAGTGTGGAAAATATTATCCATATGTGATCTCGAGAAGACACTGAAGTTTGACTTGATTAGACACTAGAAACCTATCAAAGGAGGGCTACTAAAATGGTCTGGGAAATAAAACCTATAAGGAAATACTTTGTGACCTTAATAAGTATAGCTAAGAGGAGAAAAAAAGAGAGGGAGTACAGCTGCATCCTCTCACCAAGAGGCACACCCCTTAAAAGCAGCTCGCCAGTCCCAGTTGCTGAGACCCATAGGGAAATTTCCTGGTGTCCTGGTAGGCCAATTCGACCTTGTCCAGGGATATGACTAGGCTCTTCAGGGGTGTGACTAGTTAAGCTGGAGGAGTGGCTAAAGGGGACGGATAGCAGTGGGCAGGGGCGGCTCTTACCCTCCCTCTCAACAAACACAATGGGTGAGCAAACTTGGACTTGGGAGTGCAATATACCATTCTTAGATTTCCTTTTAGGTGGTGGAATATTTATGTGTCACTGCATTAAAGGGATACTAAACCCATTTTTTTAATTTCATGATTCAGATAGAGCATAAGATTTTAAGCACCTTTCTAATTTACTCCTATTATACATTTTTCTTTGTTCTCATGCTATCTTGATTTGAAAAAGCAGTACTGTAAGCTTTAGAGCCAGACCATTTTTTGTTCAGCTCATGGGTAGCACTTGCTGATTTGTGGCTAAATGTAGCAAACCAATAAGCAGCTCTACCAAGGTGCTGAACTAAAAAATGGGCCGGCTCCTAACCTTTTATTACTGCTTTTTCAAATCAAGATAACATGAGAACAAAGAAAAATTGATAATAGGAGTAAATTAAAAAGTTGCTTAAAATTGCATGCTCTATCTGAATCATGAAAGAAAAAAATGAGGGGTTAGTATCCCTTTAAATTATATAAGAATCAGATAAGGGAGGAGGGTGGGTGCTAAAGACATACAAAAAAAAAAAAAACGTCCAGTGTGTTTTGTTATTCTGCATTTTTGACTGTGACAGGATGAATTTGCAATGAGAAGTGAAAAATTAGTTCTCAGCTCATGCATGACCCAGCAGCTCTTTTATTGTAAGTTTAGTATGATTTAAAAACTGCTTTTCTTACAGATAATAATATTTAAAATAAAAAAAATGTTTTATTAGCAAATTATATAGTTTGCATATTATCTGACAAAATGTAGTTGTCACTGTAATAAAATAAATAAAAAATGGGATTTTTTTAAAAATTAAAGACCTCAGAAAAACATTAGAATGTCATATAGAAACGTAGATTTTTGACAACAAATAAGAACCATAGGCCCAACAGGTCTGCAGTGCTGATATTTCCTTTAACCTGTACGTCTAATTAGTTCATGTGACAGCTTTATGGTTGTATTATTACTTTGTTTACCAACTTTCATATCATCAGAACTAATAATTCCCAAATCCTGTTCCTCTTTTGTAACAGTCAGAACAGTGTCTTTGAGCCTGGACCTTTGGATTGTTTATGGGATAGCTTTAAGGTTATTTCAGGCACCTTTTATGGACATTTACTCCATGAATCAACCACCCTTCCTGTAAAGAAGTACTTCTACAAATCAAATTACCTCTCTACCTTCTCCCCTCTAAGATATATATATATATATATATATATATATATATATATATTTGTAGATAAATCTTTTAAAGAGGTTTTTTTTTACCTAAAGGATTGTGATTGGCCCCAAATCTATTACAAACATACCTTCCCCTGCAGCTGAAATTACTGATAAATAATTCAAACAAAACATGACTCAAAACTGCCCCCAGAGGAACATCACTAGTAACTGCACCCTCTGCTTAATACTCTCCATTGATTAAAACACACTCTGTCTTTGGAATTACCATTTCCTACCTTGCTGTTTTGAGGAGTATGTTGGTTTCCCATGCAGTTTCTTTTGTAATATTATTCTCAAATAAAATGTAAATGTGTTCTTAATTTGAAGATACTCAAGAAATGTGCAGGGACATTTTTGTTTAAAATAAAATAATCAGTTTAATAAAGATATTTTATTTGAACCAATTTTCTATTGTTTGTTTATGCAACTTACTGAAAGGGCCACAGCATAGCAACAGCCCTTTGGCTATTAAAATAGGTGGGTTACAAGCCATCAAACTCAAGCTACCCAAATTGCATTGCCACAATTCACAAGTAATAGCAATGAATTGGCTACACTGGATATATATAGCACTGCAGAATCAGTTGACCCCCTTTATATGTACATACAGGGATGGGAAAATAACAGGTTATCTGCTCAGCGCTTACTGTTTGAGAAAGCCAGCATCTTTTCTTTTGTATTTTTTTATGTTTTAATATTTGCATTCAAAAACAAATGTTTGCCTAATTCACAATTCTTATGTTTGCTCTTTTTAGAAAGAGTACATGGTAGATGATTTTTATTTTAAATAATGGCGGTGTCTTGTTTTAAGGAAACTATGGAGAAAGTGGAATGGAAGCCTTCAAAGAACTTGCCACCCAAGAAGGCCTTTGCATTGCCCACACAGACAAGATCTATAGTAACGCTGGGGAGAAGAGTTTTGATCGACTACTGAGGAAACTCCGTGAGAGATTACCTAAAGCCAGAGTTGTTGTCTGCTTCTGTGAGGGGATGACTGTCAGAGGGATCCTCATGGCTATGAGGCGTTTAGGTGTGGCTGGGGAATTTCTGCTCATTGGAAGGTAAGGTCAACATTTTTTATACGACTTATAACAAGGTTCTGTTATTTCTTTAGGTTTGCTTGGGCTTATGTTGTTTATCTTCTCAACTAAACAAAATTGTGATCAATATGACATTTAATTAAAAAAAAAAAAGAATGTATGATAACTTATATTTTATAAATAATTTAATTTTTTTGGGATGAAAAAAATGCAATATTTTTGATTGTGTTTGCTAAAAAAAGTCATGCGTGTGTATATGTGAGCATGAGGTTTACATTTTGTAATGATTTTTTATCATGAAACTAATACAAATATTAAGATAACATCCTGGCAGGGCTGACTCAGCCCTTCATCCTTCCGAGGTCGATAAAATGAGTACCATTAAATTAGGTAATAGTAACAACTATTACTATTCAGCTGCCGATTTGGTAAATTCCGAGAGCGAGCGCTGAAAAAGCGCTTTGAGTCCCACTGGGAGAAAGGCGCTATATAAATACTAGTTATTATTATTATTATTATTTTTAATTTATCTTGATGGTGTACAAGCTAAAATGAAGCCATGACTTGTATTTTTATTTTTACAATGTCTATATTACATGAGATATATGTAATATACAGTTATTTTTTGCTATTAGCCTTTTTAGATTATTCTAAATAGGGTCAGGACCCTTAAATACTGTCAACCGTGAAGCAAAATCAAAATGACAGAGCCAAATAACCTACTGATATGAGAGAAGCTAAATACTACTTGTAACATCTCAATTGTGTTGCTATAAATGGTGCGCTGTCACTAGTGGGTTTTCTTTACACCAGCTGGTATACAAAATAGTTATCACATGTTTATTAATTGATTTACTTAATATTCTATTAATAGATGTATTGTTGTTGAAGGCTTGATAACATGTCCATATCTTTCAACTTCTGATAAGTTCCACTTAGGAAATAGGTTACTGTTATGAAACAGCTATACCTGAAGAAATTATGGAATATGAGCAACATCTTAATTTCTTGGGTTTTACTATAATGTTGAATTTGGATTCAACATATTTAAAAATAGTTGCTCAGGACCTTTAAGATATTTAAGTTATTACTTTTGTTGGAAAATGACCATTTTGTATGACATTTAAGGTAAATCAATGTATGACATTGAAGATTTGTTTTTGTCACACAAATGGGACTATAGTATTGCTTGTTTCAACTCTAGCTATGGCTCACAACTTTCCTTGTGTTTTTACACTCTCTTCTAATACTATACAAGACTGTTATAGAATCCATCCATATACAGTCCATACTAAATTACATCAAACTCTTCCAATGCCTCGTATAAAAAATGCTCTCTATTGCTTTTATATACACTACATAATAAGTATTTATTTTAACTTTGTATTTTACTTGTGCCTGTTCTTTCTGAAATATATATTCTCACTAGTAGAGTTTGCATAATCTACTGATCTAGATCCTGAATTAATTGGGCCCCATTTATCAACTGAAAACTCACTATAATTAAGCGTCAAATTCCATGCAAAATAGAAAACTCAAAGTAATCATGTTGTCAATTTATAAAAAAAATTGTTCAAATCAATTTAAGTTCAATTGCAGCGATCAGCATTCCCTGAAACTCGATTTCTCTATCAGAATTGTGCAAAATTGATCATATATAGAGGTAGATTATATATAGAGGTAGATTCGACCAATGTAAGATTTGTTATACTTTCAATTTGTATGTTCGCGTGTCAAACGATGCGTCGGACCAGAGTTTCAATCCACAAGCTTTGAGATAGCGAACATCATAAGAAACAATGGGATGCACCCATAAGTAGAAGGAAGAGGGGAATAACCTCAAAACTATGCTTATACAATTTATTTAGTGTTTAATGTCCCTTTAACTTCAAAACTCATGTACAGCACAGACTGTCATAAAAATATTTGCATCAAAATCCATCAAATAAAATGTTTGTAATTTTAAAGGTGCAAATGCAATGTTTGATAATTTTTTTATAATAAACTTTTCAATTACAACCTTTAAATCAAGATAAATACAATATATAACTCTCTAAGATGTATAAATTAACCATTAGATATATTAAGATGTATAGTAGAAAAAGATCAATACTGTAAAATGAGCTACAATGCTAAAAGATACTTATAAAATTTTCATTTATAATATTATTTTTGTGCCTAGAAATGGGCGGGGCTAAGTAAAAGTAGTGATGAAATGCATCATGTGATACATATTGCATCTGTTTTTGTGTTGAACAAATGATAAATTGAAGTATTTGCACCGTCGATGCTTTAAAGTTAACAGACCGCTGATCCTCGCGGCTTTGTTGAAACAAGCACATTAAGCCTTATTTTTTATAAATTTAAAAGTTGGGTGTGTAATAGCTGCAGCATATTGAAACGGCGGATTGTCTAAATGTTCAAGCTTTGTTAAATGGGGACATTTAAATTAATTTGTTTTAAATACCTTTATAATTCTTTCTCTCCTTTTCTCTCTCTCTTTCGTTCTTTCTTTCTTTCTTTCTTTCTTTCTTTCTTTCTTTCTTTCTTTCTCTCTTTCATTCTTTCTTTATCCCTTTATAGCTTATTTTATAATTATAGTAATACAGGGTAATTCTTCTGTGAAAAAGAGAGGAATTAAATGATGAAATTGCTGGTTTAAATCCTGACTGAAAATATATTTTTGTCATGTAACAGTGTGCGATTCCTAAATTAGATATTAAAATTACATTTTATCTATGACAATTTATTATCTGTTTTTTTTTTAAACTGCTGAATTACTTTAATAATGGTTTACAAAGCTTTTTATAAAGGACATATATAAATTAATAAATATTTTACTTAAAAAATAAAAAATAAGCAATATTCTTATGGCTTAATTATATTTTACAAATTATATTTTATTATAAGAAGCAAAGCTGGTCAGATATCTAGTAAAATAAATCATTTTATTCTGTTTCTTTTTGTTAAAAAGGCTGTAATATTTTATATTTTGAAGACTTTACTTATAACATGATATCTTTCTGAAGACTATTATACTAACATTCTGTTTATATGTATAATTTGCCCAGAACAAAAATCTTACAATCTTATAAAAATACATAAGCTCTATTACAAAATGATTTAGTTCTAAAAAATGTTTTCCAGTCAAGTGAGTCTTAAAAATGCTAATAAAAAATGAAAATAGAAATAAAAAAATAGAAACAATATCCAAAATATAGATCAATAAAAAAATAATCTTGTAATGTATCAACAAATAATAGTGTCCATTTCTTTAAAAATCCATTAGAATGATTCATTTATGCAACAATATTCTGTATTCTATTATGCATACTGGTCTCTCATCCAAGCAGTTGCTGTACTTCACAGAATGTCTCTAGACAGTGTCAGAATTTTCTGTGTACAGGGAACTTTAAATTGATCCATACGGTTGAGCAAGCCTATTTGTGTTTTAATGTAGTGCTTTCTCACTATGTACCTGTGAAAAAACAATACAATAAACTTTTTACTTCAATATAGACCTCCTGCAAGATTGCAGACTCTTCTGCTTCGAGCCAGTGGTCTATGCTGTGACTTCGCTGTAGTTGTGTCTTCCAGGTATTGCAGTCACGTGGTTATGAGTGACCAATTAAAAAGATCAAATTACAGAGAGCTCGCTCTATATTCGTATTGATATCAGACTTTTTTCACCAATTCTTGCAGAGAGTGCTTATTGTGCATAGTATGTTACAAACATGGGTATTTGATCACTAATGCATTTTACCCTTAAAAGGCCTTTATTAAGGCTGGCCCATGTGTATTCCATTCTCCTATAGGCACTTTATTTTCAATCCATAACTTGAAAATATTCCTCCTAGCTAGGATTAGTGTTCCTTCCATAATGTAATTTATTAAAATAATATTCAAATTGTTTAACTCTAGTTTAATATTAAGAGTTCTTGAAAGAAAATATCAAACTTTACAACAAAAAATATATCTTAGGACAAGCCCATAAATAGTGTAACAAGTCTGGGTTAAATAACAAACATTTAGGGCAACAGTTTTTAACATCTTTTCTCCATATAGACAGTCTCCTAGGTAATATATAATAAGGGTTTATGATTCTAAATTGAGATTCTCTTAAATTGGCCGATATAGTGTTCTTCTCGACTAACTTTAAGCTAGTACTAATTATATGTTTAGATATTTCTAGTTTACAGATTTTATTCCATTTCTCAATAAAGTTATATGATTCCCTATCAACTGTTTTAAATGAAATTATTTTGTATATATCCGATTTCTTAATATTCTTTTTCTCAGCGAGTTTGCAAAATTCTTGAAAGGGAGAAGTATTCCATATGTCAGGGTGTTTTCTAATAATGGATTCAATATAATGCCAAACCTGGTGATAATTAAACTCTTGCGAGGGAAGAATGTTATATAATTAAGCAATTTACTCAAATTATTTAATTTTTCTGGATTTACTCTCCATAAATTGATGGATATATTTAAAACCTTTATTATTCCATATATTGAATGGATATTGATATCCTACTGGAATTTCTCCAGAGTGGAAGAAAGCCTGAAAACATATAATTGTTATCAGAATATTTATTTCCTTTAAACCAAGCCTTAAAAATATCCTGGAATAAAAAGCTTAACTTTAGGTTATGTGGTAAAACTTTAGGTTTATTGTGTAATATATAACTTCAACTAATGTTTCCTATCCTCTCCTGGTCCAGTTTGTAGGTGTTATTTTCTTTTTTTATCTAATAACCAATCTAAACTTTGTTTCATGATTATTGCTGTATTGTAATAATCTAGATATGGGAGAGTTAGTCCCCCATTTATATTTGGTAAACATATTTTTTTTAACTAATTATAGCTTCTTATTATTCCATAAGAAGGATCTTAATACTTTTTCAATTTGGAATAAATCTAATATATTGATTTTCAATGTAGCATCTGCAAAATATAAAATATACTTGGAAGTATAATCATTTTTACGATATGGATCTTTCCATGTAAAGAAAGTGGCAGGTGTTGACAAGATTTCAGTTTGTCTTTTATTTTTACGATAACTGTTTTCACATTTTGTTTATAAAGGTTGTGAGTTTGATCAATCTTAATACCTAAGTATTCCATAGGTAGGGATAAATCCTGGAAGGGAAGAGCAAGGTCTATAGAAGTTTTTAATAACCAAAGCATTTGTGATTTTGTAAATGTAATTTTATAACCAGATAAATGCCTATATTGGTCTATAGCCTTAAAATATTATCTAAATGTAATTTTGGATCAGAAATGAATAATAGATCATCTGCATATGCTATCAATTTTAATTTACACATCCCAATCTCAATCCCTGGATTAATTTGATTTAATACAGCAAACAGAGGTTCCAAAAAAATATTAAATAACAAAGGGGATAGGGGACATCCCTGATGGGTGCATCATTGTAACTGTATAGGATCAGTACATTGTCCATTAATTTGCACATATGCTATAGAAACTGTATATATATTTTTTGTAAATTTCAAAAAGTCTCCTTTAAAAACAAACTTCTCTAATGAGGTGAAAAGATGTGGCCATTTGACTCTGTTGAAGGCCTTCTCCGCATCGAGAACCAATAAGAAGGCCTCCAGCAGATGACCTTGCACCCCTACCTTCCCTCCGTCCTCATACTTTTCTAAAGCATTTAGAACTTTCCTTAAATTTGTAACTAGGGATATGCCGGGTACAAAACCTGTTTGGTCATCTGTACTTAATTTATAGTCCACATTGATTAATGAAATGGGCCTATAGGACTGTGGTAGGGATGCTTCTTTATTAGGTTTTGGGATTACAATTATATTATATTATATTAGCTTGTTTAAAGTTTTGAGAAGGCAGAACCCCATTTGAATAGTTATCCTGGAAAAGTTGCAGTAAGGTAGGGACTGTTTTGTTTGTTAAAAGTTTATAAAATTTGTCTGGGAGCCCATCCAGACCAGCTGCTTTACCTTGCTTCAATGCCTCAATTGTGTCTTTTATCTCTTCTGAATGTATATGTTTATTCAACATTTCTAATCTAGCATCTGTTATTTTCGAAAGTTTAATTTTTGCCCAGAAATCATTATGATTTTCTAATCCATTTTTTTGTGATAAGTATCATTTTTGATAAATGTCTGCAAATGATTTTTGCTATTTTGCTGGACTTTCCTTTTTTTGAGAGTTCTAATCCTTGTTTCCGTTGTTCTTTTCTGTTTTGCTACATATATAATAATGTCCGATTTTATAGTTACTTTGGCAGCTTCCAGTATATTTGATTATTATTTAGATATAAACTATTGTTTATTATATTCTTCCCATTTATCTTGTAAATATTGTTTATATCTACTTAAGTTGTTAAGATAGGTTGGATAGTAAAATATGTTATTATTAAATTTGTTATCTTGGTCTGAAAATGTAAACTCCATTATTTGAACTTTATTTACTCTAATTAATAACCCTGTTGATATTAAAAATATGTCTAGCCTTGACATGGCATTGTTGTTTCTGGAGACACATGTAAAGTCAATCTCATCTGGGTTTTTCAGCCGCCAAACATATATCACATTAAGAGTTTCATTTAAAGCAGTAAATATTGCTTTTTTGTATTTAATTCTAGAGGAGATATTTTCCTTTTTTTATTTTTCTATTTTGTGGATCGCTTTTCCTATCCAGTGAAGGGTTTGGAGTTATATTATAGTCACCCATTATAATTAGTTGGCCATCTATGTATCTTAATAACTTATATTTTAGGTTTCCCCAGAAAGCTTGATTTTGTTCATTGGGACCATATATATTGCACAGTACAACTATTTCCTTCCCAATTTAAACTTTAACTATAATGTATCTACCTTGGTTACCTTGTATATAATTAATTATTCTATATTGTATATTTTTACTAAATAGTATTGTCACTCTTCTTGAATTATTTTTATAAGATGAAAAAAAATATTTCTTAAACCCAGCTGATTTTGAGTTTTATGTGTTCTTTGGGTGTTAAATGGGTCTCTTGTAAACAACCTATATCAACTGTGTTTTTTTGCAAAAGGGTAAAAAAAAAATCCTTTTAATTGGGGAGTGAATACCTCACAAATTCCAAGTGAGAATATTAACCATTTGTGATTATAAGCAAAATATTAAACCACATCCAAAAAAAATTCTCGATTAGTTTTACCATGAACAATAATGAATTATAGTACAATAGGCATATTAAAACCAGTGAAGTTTTCTTAGTGAAAATCCAATTTAGGTTAAATTGAGACCATAACCCCACATACATAAATTTCATAGTGAAGAAAAAATAATCAAGTTAAAAAAAAAACAGAAGTTTTATTTATTTCCTTTAAACCAAGCCTTAAAAATATCCTGGAATAAAAAGCTTAAAGGGACAGTACACTGTAAAATTGTTTTTCCATTAATGTATTTTAAATGACTTGTTATACCAACTGCAGAGTATAAAATATTTGTGAAATTCCATTTTCATGCTTATTTGTGTATATGAAGTAGCTGATTTTGTGCTTTGAAACCACAGCCTATTACAATGGATTGAACTTAAAGATGATATCAGATCTCATTAAGTTCTAAATTTGAGTAAACAGACTTGCTTTCTTATCTTTTATTTGGCTGGAACACCAAAGCTCAATACATAGAGAGAACAATGGTAAATAATCATTTTATTACTTAACTATCCTGCATCCCACTGAAAGTGTAATCTCTTCTGCTGGCTGTGTATACTTAGGCTATTCAATAGCCTATACTCCAGTATTAATTTGTTCAGTGTAGGTGGCGATACCACAGGCTAAATCAGCTATTTCAAATGCTGAAATAGGAGTAAAGGAGCTACTTGTAACAAATTTAATACACTCTAGCAGGTTAAAAGGATTATTGGGAATAATTTAAAGGGGAGAAATTTTTTGGGTGAACTGTCCCTTTAACTTTAGGTTATGTGGTAAAACTTTAGGTTTATTGTGTAATATATAACTTCAACTAATGTTTCCTATCCTCTCCTGGTCCAGTTTGTAGGTGTTATTTTCTTTTTTTTATCTAATAACCAATCTAAACTTTGTTTCATGATTATTGCTGTATTGTAATAATCTAGATATGGGAGAGTTAGTCCCCCATTTATATTTGGTAAACATATTTTTTTTAACTAATTATAGCTTCTTATTATTCCATAAGAAGGATCTTAATACTTTTTCAATTTGGAATAAATCTAATATATTGATTTTCAATGTAGCATCTGCAAAATATAAAATATACTTGGAAGTATAATCATTTTTACGATATGGATCTTTCCATGTAAAGAAAGTGGCAGGTGTTGACAAGATTTCAGTTTGTCTTTTATTTTTACGATATCTTTTTACACATTTTATTTATAAAGGTTGTGAGTTTGATCATACTTAATAACTAAGTATTCCATAGGTAGGGATAAATCCTGGAAGGGAAGAGCAAGGTCTATAGAAGTTTTTAATAACCAAAGCATTTGTGATTTTGTAAATGTAATTTTATAACCAGATAAATGCCTATATTGGTCTATAGCCTTAAAATATTATCTAAATGTAATTTTGGATCAGAAATGAATAATAGATCATCTGCATATGCTATCAATTTTAATTTACACATCCCAATCTCAATCCCTGGATTAATTTGATTTAATACAGCAAACAGAGGTTCCAAAAAAATATTAAATAACAAAGGGGATAGGGGACATCCCTGATGGGTGCATCATTGTAACTGTATTGGATCAGTACATTGTCCATTAATTTGCACATATGCTATAGAAACTGTATATATATTTTTTTATAAATTTCAAAAAATCTCCTTTAAAAACAAACTTCTCTAATGAGGTGAAAAGATGTGGCCATTTGACTCTGTTGAAGGCCTTCTCCGCATCAAGAACCAATAAGAAGGCCTCCAGCAGATTACCTTGCACCCCTACCTTCTGCAAATGATTTTTGCTATTTTGCTGGACTTTCCTTTTTTGAGAGTTCTAATCCTTGTTTCCGTTGTTCTTTTCTGTTTTGCTACATATGTAATAATGTCCGATTTTATAGTTACTTTGGCAGCTTCCAGTATATTTGATTATTATTTAGATATAAACTATTGTTTATTATATTCTTCCCATTTATCTTGTAAATATTGTTTATATCTACTTAAGTTGTTAAGATAGGTTGGATAGTAAAATATGTTATTATTAAATTTGTTATCTTGGGCTCAAAATGTAAACTCCATTATTTGAACTTTATTTACTCTAATTAAAAACCCTGTTGATATTAAAATTATGTCTAGCCTTGACATGGCATTGTTGTTTCTGGAGACACATGTAAAGTCAATCTCATCTGGGTTTTTCAGCCGCAAAACATCTATCACATTAAGAGTTTCATTTAAAGCAGTAAATATTGCTTTTTTGTATTTAATTCTAGTGGAGATATTTTCCTTTTTTTTATTTTTCTATTTTGTGGATCGCTTTTCCTATCCAGTGAAGGGGTTGGAGTTATATTATAGTCACCCATTATAATTAGTTGGCCATCTATGTATCTTAATAACTTATATTTTAGGTTTCCCCAGAAAGCTTGATTTTGTTCACTGTAATATTGCACAGTACAACTATTTCCTTCCCAATTTAAACTTTAACTATAATGTATCTACCTTGGTTACCTTGTATATAATGAATTATTCTATATTGTATATTTTTCTAAATAGTATTGTCACTCCTCTTGAATTATTTTTATAAGATTAAATTTCTTTAACCCAGCTGATTTTGAGTTTTATGTGTTCTTTGGGTGTTAAATTGGTCTCTTCTAAACAAGCTATATCAACTCTGTGTTTTTTTGCAAAAGGGTAAAAAAAAAATCCTTTTAATTGGGGAGTGAATACCTCACAAATTCCAAGTGAGAATATTAACCATTTGTGATTATAAGCAAAATATTAAACCACATCCAAAAAAAAATCTTGATTAGTTTTTCCATGAACAATAATGAATTATAGTACAATAGGCATATTAAAACCAGTGAGGTTTTCTTAGTGAAAATCCACTTTAAGGTTAAATTGAGACCATAGCCCCACATACATAAATTTCATAGTGAAGAAAAAATAATCAAGTAAAGAAAAAAAAAACAGAAGTGCTAAATTTTGCTTAAAAATATATCTCCTATAACAAAGAAAGGAGAGCATGAAAAAAAGAAAAAAAAAACACCTAGAAATAATAAAAAACTAAGAAAAGAAAAAGAAAATGGAAAAACAAATATAGAATCAAAACATCTTGCCATAACCAAGACAATCTTAATACTCAATACTATTAGATTTTTCTCTTATTTTTCTGACTCCAAGAACAATGTAGCGTCCTCAGGTGTATCAAATATATATGTTTTATCTCCATCTTTTGTCCTCAATTTAGCAGGAAACATGAGAGAAAATTATTTTATCTTTGTATAATTGGTTACATATGGGGGTAAAAAGCTTTCTCTTTTTCAAGACTTCCATAGAATAGTACTGGAATAACAGAATTTTTCCCCTGAAATTCTAGCATTTGGATTTGCCTATATGCTCTTAAAATGTCCATTTTTGCTTAGAGGTTCAGGAATCTTATTATTACCGGTCTTGGGGACAGATTATTTTCCTCTTGAGGTTTAAAAGGAACCAGCTCTATAGATTTGCTCTGTTTCAAAAGATATTTTTTTGAGATTTAGGATTTGTGGGAGTTCTTCTTCTAATTGTTAAGTTGACTCTTTAATTTACCTAGTGTTTTTTTGAACAGGGATAATAGGAATACTCAAGTCCATAAAAAATACCACCAAACCCAAGACTGTGTGAAGCATGGATTTTACTCACTTGTTGAGCTCTTGTGTATTATCAGAACAAGGCTCTGCCTTGACAAATAAAGTCATTAAGCTTCTTAAAAAGGGAAATATATTGATGTATCATGCATTTTGTTTAGAAGTAGCAGATATGCATGGGTGGGCCATTGCTTTGTTATTTTAGAGGTTAAAAGATAGAGGCACAGAAGCTACAGAAAATAATATAAGTAGTTGCACTGAAGAAGTTTGGAGGACAGTTGGAAGAGCAGTTACCAAAGAAGCAGACTTGGTCACAGGCTGCATAGATTAGAAGGACACACACACACATTCATGATAGCATATATCAGCAATGAAAGAATATGTTGCAAAATGTACTTACAAATAACACAATTTGCATTGCTTTTTAATCCACAGACAGATCCCTTGTAAAAGCAATTTTTGCTGTGACAATTAAGAACATATTGGAAAGAGCTACTACTCTGATCAAACAATCGCTATGTTAGGCATCTGAATTTGCAGCTCAACCTTTCACAGGAATAGGCATTACATTACAGAAAAATGAAACAAAATACTGCAAACATTTTTACTTTGCATAAACTTTTTATCGAAAAATTCAATTTGAGTTTTATATCCCTTCAATTGAAGTGAATACCCTGTCAGTTACTCACTGGCTACCGGCACCACACACTCCGGTTCTGAGACATTTGTTGATCAACAGGGCCAACCGCATGCACAACAGTCCTGGCTACAGGCCAAGAAACTACCGCCACACTGCTATCCGCTATTGTTCCGAGCAGCTGCTCATACGACCGTCCGGAATGTCAATCACTGGTCAGGCGTGTGTCAGCGATCACTCAGAACGATAGTGGGGAAGAGACTGACAAGGGATGCGGTCAAGTGGTTGAAGCTATACGTTCCTCCACAGGATGAAAAGCAGGAAGGGACCGAGATGCATGCAAGCGCTCAGTCCAAAAAGCAAAAGCACCACAAGCTGAAAGAAATTTAAAAAAAGAGGATAGTGCCAATAAGAAAGTTTATAACATTATGGATAAGTGTTGCCCCCTAGTTGTGATGCAAAAGTATGGCTGCGCAATACGAATGACTGAAAAAATAAACCGATACAAAAATATAGTAACATATATATTAACTAGCCTCACCAGGGATTGAACCAAGGGTTATATTGTCAGAAACTACTTACATAGCATCTACTCCATATAGGTTTCACTAGAAAAAATAAAAAACTAATAAAATATATTAACTTAGGAGAAAAAGAAAAAGAAAATGCTATACAAATATTCATGATACAGAACAAACACTCAAAGAAAAAAGCAGACAAGATCTAATAGCAGAATAATCAACAAATATAAGAGAAATAAAATTTAATTGAGGAGAAATTAATACGTGACCTGCTGTCTGGAAGCAGCAAATAAGAGGAAGTGCTGGACTTGTTCATTACAGTTTATTAGGCTGCTGTGTGCTGATTGGTGCAGTCTTGTTACTATGTTATTTATTTTTTTCTATTTATGTTATCTTTGCTGCTGTTTCGAATCAGTAAAGATTTGATGCAAAATATGAAACCTCCTGTCTTGCCATAAAATTCCTTTGCAGGGTAATACACATAGATATATACAAGCTGCGGTGCAATAATAAAATAGTCTAACATAGAGCATTTCTTTTTGCACTTTTACATCCATTTAAATCTAACTAAAATGTATCTAAAAAAATCTGCAGGCACATGCTATTCAAAATTATGAAACAATATGAGTGGGCAATTTTTCACAGCTCAGGTAGCCATTTTGTTTAAAATAGCTTGTTAAAAACCTTGCAGAAGTGTTACAACTACACAACTACATACCTAATCACACTTCAAAATGTCACTGATTGGTTGCTAGGGAACTCCTCTAAACTCAATAGGGCACACAGAAACAAGAAATCAGCATTTTTTCAGTGTTTTATGGCACTGATTACAATTACATATAACTGTAGTATAAGAAGCAATTTGACACTTTTTACATACATTGTTATTACTTTTTTGTGTGCATAAAGCTGAGTTATCCCTTGCTCACGTGTTTAACATTTTACGCCAGTTATATTATGATCAGCAACCTTGGACCCCCAGATGTTTTGGAACTACATTTCCCATGATGCTGAGACACTCTTTAGGCTGTCTGAGCATCATGGGAAATGTAGTCCCAAAACATCTGGGGGCCCAAGGTTGCTGACCCCTGCATAGTATAGAGTGTTAGACTTAGGGGCGGGATTACTACGCTGTCAGCATTTATCATTGCACAAGCATTTCTAGTAAAATGCTTGTGCAATGCCGCCCCCTGCACTTTCGCAGCCAATCGGCTGATTGCTGTCCGCCACCTGAGAGGTGGCGTACTAGTTAAGGAGCAGCGGTCTTACGACAGCTGCTTCTTAACTTCCGCTTCAGGCGAGCCTGAAGCGGAGTGGGTCGGAAGCAGCATTCACTGCTTTATAAATCGACCCCTTAGAGTCATTTTAAATTGGCTAAGCTGGGTTTCCCTCACAACTTTTGTCTCCTGACCCCAGCTGGGCGGCCCACTGGGAAATTTTCTGGCATTCCCGGTGGGCCAATCTGGCCCTGCCCCTCAGTGCTAAATGGGAGTGCAGCGATCACAACTCCTACCTTGTTCACGTAGCTTCAAGGCAGCTCGGCTCCCACCTCCCTCCCTTCATTGCCAGCATGGCTCCCACCTCCCTCACTGCATTGCCAGCATGGCTTCTGCCTCCCTTCCTGCATTGCCAGCACATGCAAAGCACAGCATTCCCCCACCCCCTCTCCCTGCAGCGTGGAGCTAACTTTTAACTAGTGGAGCATGTGCTGTGAACTTAAACAAAGCAGCCGGTTGCTCCTTGCGTGGCTAAGCTGGGTTTCCCTCACAACTGTTGTCTCCAGACCCCAGCTGGACGGCCCACTGGGAAATGTCCCGGTATCCCGGTGGGCCAATCCGGCCCTGCTGATCACCAGTGCATTATTCAGTATTGTAGCTATTTATTGCAGTAGAAAATGCAATTTGTGTGTGCTCCACTCCTGTATTTGTTTGTGTCCTTTAACCTCAAGAAAAATCCTTTTTTTAAAAATAAAGTAAAACATGATTTTAGAGCCTAATTTATAATATTTAATTTCTCAAGTTGGGTTATTTATTCCTGTTTTATATATTTACTATATTGGAACCTAAATGATTGTTAATAAGTCTCTATTACACAAAATGTATAGGCTTTTATATTATATGTGGCTGATGTCTATTCAGAATGTAATATTTGGAGCTCCAACTCCAACAATGTATGTCGTATTGTGGATGTGCTTTGGGTTTTTTTGTACTGATATTACATTTATTAAAGATACAAATTGTCTTGTTTGGTGTTATATTTGTTTAATAAAGAATGAGCATTTTTGAGTCCTCCATGTGATTAGTATACACAAGGCAATTTTTAGGGGTGGGGGAACTGGGCAGAAGCGGGGGTGCAATGGTCAGGGAGTACTCTGAAGTATGTATGTTTCTTCCTAGCTGCATGTCATGCTGTTAACTGCTATGACTGCAGCATTTAACAAATAATAAGTTTATTGACTAGGGGTTACACTAACATAAGTGCATTCCTCCAGAGAGCCTTATAGCATGGGACAGATCAGTACAGAGTGTAGAGATTAGGGATGTGCGAATGTGTTCATATTCATATTCGAATGTTAGAACAAATGTTATTGTATAAATTCAATTTACATATTCTTATTCTATAAAATATTTTCTTAAAAATTCTATAAACGAATGTTATTTACAGTTTTCGAATGTCACTTTCAATTTTGAATCTTCATAATTAGATCGAATGTCCACATTCGAAATTTCGAATGCAACATTCGATTTAACAAATACTATTCAGAAGTTCAATTGTTCATGGGATAGGGAATTTAGTAAATTGAAACATAAAAGATACAAATATATAAATTTGAATGTTTCTATTTCGATTATATTGCCTAGTTCGAATATTACAATTAAAGAAAGCATTAGAAATACTATTAAATTAAACGAAAGTTAGAATGTTGTACAAACATTTGAAATTTGAAACAAATGAGCAAATGTGTTAAAATCTGTTTCATTTTTCGAATAGTTGCGAAACATTCGCCCATCCCTAGTAGAAATGCATTATCAGCTCTGTGATAAGTACGAGGGGGCAGTCAGATCCCTTCCCCTCCTCCTCCCTGCCCCAACCTGGTGCTGTTAATCTCACTTCAGCTAGCAGACTGCAGGCAGCTCTGGCTATAGGCAGGGGAACTGCTGTAACTAAAGTCTGTTTATGTTTAATGGAATTGCTAGTTTCTTTGATGTATTGCTGTGCAGGGCTGGGAAAGTGCAAACCAATCCTCCCTCCCCTGCAGCCTACAGCAGGACTCAGCTTTTTTTTTTTTAACTCTTTAAACATACACAAAGTGTGTATACTCTGCTTAAAGGGACAGTCTACATCAAAATTGTTATTGTTTAAAAATATAGACACCTTTACTTCACATTCCCCAGTTTTGCACAACCAACATTTTTACTTTATAACCTTTAAATCTCAAAATGTCTGCCTGTTTCTAATCCACTACAGGCAGCTTCTTATCAAATGCTTTTTTATTAGCTTTTTACAACAAGTGACAACATGTGTGCCATATAGATAACATTGTGCTCTCTCCCATGGAGTTGTGCATGACACTGCACTAATTGGCTAAAATATAAGTCAAGTCAATAAATAATAAATAAATAGCCATGTGATAAGGAGGCTTAGATACAAGGCAATCACAGAGGTAAAAAGTATATTAATATAACCATGCTGGCTGTGCAAAACTGAGGTATGGGTAATAAAGCGATTATCTATCTTTTTAAACAATAACATTTTTGCAGTAGACTGTCCCTTAGAGAGGATACATTCAAATGTGACATAAACCTTTTTCTATTCACTTTATTTTCTACTCCCCTTCCTCTTTTTCTCTTTTTTTCCTCCTCTCTTTCATCTCTCTTCTCTCTCCCATTTTTCCCTACCCACTCCTCTCTCTCTTATCTTTCTACCCTTTAATTTGTATATATATATATATATATATATATATATATATATATATATATACACTTTTTCTCCTTTCTCTCTCTATCTCTCCACACTTTCTCTCCACTCTCTAACTTGCCCTTCTCTCTCTCTCGCTCTCTTTGTCTCTTCCTTTCTTTCCCACTCATCCTCTTCTCTCTATCCACTTGATTTCCTCTCCTTACTGATCTATCCCTTCTATATCTACATTATCCCTCTCTCACCTTTATATTTCCTCTTCCTCCACTTTCACCCCTTTCTCTTTCCCTCATCTCTACTTCTACCTTTCACTCCATTACCCCTTCTCTCCCACTTTTCCTCTTTTTTCTTACCCCTACCACTCCTTTTGTATTTTCTCTCTTTACCATCACTCTTACCCATTACTTTCTCTCTAACCCCTCATTCTTCTCCTTTCTCTCACTTAATAAAATTATAATATAAATAAATAAATAGAAACATCCTCTACACAATCAGATGTACAATACTGGGTAACAAAAACTATACCTAAAATAGGTTTCTAATTTGAGCTTCAGCCTCTGATAGAGGGTACATTGCCCATCAAACAGGAATTAATTCATTATTTTTAATCCATGCTATAATATCAGTGCCTGTTGTTGAGTTGTGTGAACTTTAGAATTTAGGGAGGGGGAGGATGGAGTTAGCTACTGTAGTGGATGGCTGCATCTTTACTGAGCTCCCGGCTCTGAATATAAAAAAAGGGACTTATACACTCTATTTTATGGTCCAAAGTTACTTAGAGACGACTCCCAATTATACAAACCTATTAAGCATGAGTCCGGGAGCATATAACAGCCTTTCACCATCTGATTACAAGACAAACCGCATGGCGAGCTTGTCATTCGAGAGCTCCAAGATGGTGCTGGCCTCGTGGGAAAAGGAAACCATAGCACTAATAGATGGCCACTTCTTCAACTTACTGAATGTACTTGCAGGGGCATTCAAGCAGGTGCCGCTGACCGGCGTGCATCTAATTCAGATGTTGCAGGGCCCATGTGAGGATGCTCTCTGTGGCTCCCCTGGGCCTTTCCTGCCCGTGGTCGGCTGCAAGAGTTTCACACAGGATGAAAAGGTCTTCTCTATGCAAAATACCCAGCCATCGAACGCTGCAGCTACCACCCCAAGTATTTCTACGTCCAAATATGTGCAGGGATTTACCCAATCGCTGATACCTACCGGACTCACACTCACACTGGACCCTGGCCCAAACCTGCAACACGGAAACTTTCTCCCTTCACCTAACTTCTCCCCGATCTGAGAGTTGTGCAACGTTGCGGTTAATGGCAAAGACCTTCCCAATAACTGGAGGCATATCAGCAATCGGTGGCATATTAAGACTAACAAATGGGTATGGCAGAATAACTATCTGGAACTTTATGACCTATAGGGTCCCATGGGCCTTGAGACTCAGAGTTGGTAAAAGAAAAGATCCTGTTCTAAGACTCCCCTTAAAAGATGGGTGACTGAGAGAAAATTTGGCAAGTTGCTATGTTATAACAGAGACATATCCTGTTTATCCCGTGCCTAAACCTCTAGTTTGTACAATGATTCCATATTTTTCAATGATAAGGGGTATAGGATGCTCAAGTTAACTGTTGTAGCTATGTTTGTTATGATCCCTAAATGTATTAAAACTACAACACTTCTATATTCTTAGAAGCTAATCTATTGATGGTCTTATTCTCTTGTAAACAGGCATGTATTTTCTTTCCTGTTCCCTCTGCTCTAATTTTAAGTATCCCAATAACTTAAGGCATTGTCGCAGGTCTTTATTCCCTTATTCCCTTTTTACTTCATATACATATAAAGATTACACATTTTTGCACTCAATGAGGCCTATTTATCAAAGGTCTGTCGGACCTGATCCGACAGTGCAGATCAGGTCCTACAGACCTCGCTGAATGCGGAGAGCAATACGCTCTCCGTATTCAGCATTGCACCAGCAGCTCACAAGAGCTGCTGGTGCAACGCCGCCCCCCTGCAGACTCACCCGATCGTACTCGATCGGGTTGAATTGTGGCGATTCCTGTCCGCCTGCTCAGAGCAGGCGGACAGGGTTATGGAGCAGCGGTCCATATTTAGACCGCTGCTTCATAACTGCTGCTTCTGGCGACTCGCCAGAAACACGGGCCCTCATGCTCCATTCGGAGCTTGATAAATGGGCCTCAGTGTATGAGTTACCATACGAACAGGTGCAGTCCTGGTATTTTGGATGTACACTGCAAATTGTTGTTTTGTTTTATAATGTGCTGATGATAATTGTCTGTACGCTTACATGAAAACCTCAATAAAAAATGTTTAAAAAATTTTTTTTGGGTGGGGGGCACTTTTTTTAATTTCGCCCTGGGAGCCAGATTCTCTAGAAATGGCCCTGCTAAGAAGGTTCATATGCTAATTTCTAAGCCCTTGAAGGCTGCTTCTAACCTTAGTGCATTTTTGACAGTTTTTCACAGACAGTGCTAGTTCATGTGTACCATATAGATAACATTGTGCTCACTACCCTGGCTAAAACGCAAATCTGTCAAAAGAACTGAGATGGGGGGCAGTCTGCAGAAGCTTAGATATATTAATCACAGAAGTAAAAAGTATAATATAACCATGTTGGTTATGCAAAACTGGGGAATGGATAATAAAGGAATTATCTATCTTTTTAAGCAATACAAATTCTGGCATAGACTGTCCCTTTAAGTATAGAAACTTTCAATATAGGTAGGGATACTACAGGCAAAACCAGCTATTTCAAATGCAGAAGTAAAGTAAAAGGTGCTATTTGTAAATAATTTACGCCAGTAAAATGGATCATTGGGAACAAATTAAAGGGGAAAAATGTAGGGTCTGCTGTCCGTTAACAAATAATCAAACATATTTAAAACTATTTAAGATCATGTCACTCTGATGTACAGTACTTCAGACTATAATCTCATATAGTGTATGAGTGTATCTAACGTTCAAACAGGGGACATTTGCGTTTTTATGTTTACAGGATGGAAGAAATAATAAGAACAGATTTACTGCCAAGAGAAATAATAATAATAGTAAAATAGAAAGTTTTAGCTTAGTAATGAAGACTAATAATAATGACATCTTCTGTTTGGGATTCTATGTAAGCAGTCACATCTCACAATGCCATAAATATTCTTTAATGTGTAGAATGCTCACAGAAAATCTCATTTGAATCCATCAGCTTCACATTTACATTAGGATGAATAGTGTGTCTGAACATAGCAAGCAGTGGCAATCGGAATGTTAAACATATTTCCATAAAGTTCCTCTGAATAAAGTTGCAAGGTTTATCTACTCTATTCACTACAAGAAAGTACGATAGAAAGAAATAGTGCATATTTGCTTCAGTGCATGGTATGTAGAAGCTATTTGCTTTTTAATTAGCAGCAACCACATTCAGACTCCTGGGCCTCCATTACATATGCAGTGTCGCCCGCAAAATCCTCCGCCGCCAGATTTTACTTGATTTTGGTATTACATATACGGCGTAGCATACAAGTTACGCGCGTATATTTCACCCGTCGCTCGCAATTATTACTCCCAAAGGCTAACATAGAACCGCGTCGCAAATCGGTATCCAATATCCAGCGCAAGGACTTACGTGGTGAAAATGGAGAAATCTTACTCCATTTTTACCTCGCCATAAAAAGCAGCCACAGCAAGCCTTGCGCTGAGTATGGGAGCACCGTAACTCCCGAAAATGCCTACAAAAATAAACTAACACCTAACGCATGCGCAATGTCTATCTACCTGTCAACCGCAATCCCCCACCGCAATAACTAATAAAGTCTATTAACCCCTAAACCGCCATAGCCCACAACGCAATAAACCTAATCAAGTATTAACCCCTAAACTGCCATAGCCCACCACGCAATAAACCTAACCCCTAACCTAACCTAACCCCCCAGTAAATAAACTAAAATTACCTAATTTACAAAATACTAAAGTTACTATTAAATATTAAAAAAACTATACTACTTTTAAAATACAAATAAACTAAGTATAAATTAAAGGGGCAGTCTAATCAAAATTCAGGAGTAGACTGTCCCTTTAAGCAAGAATTACAGAAAATAAAAAAATCTAAGATTACAGAAAATAATAAATAAAATTACAAAATTTTAAATAAATTACACCTAATTCCTATGAAAATAAAAAAGCCCCCCCAAAATAAAAACACCCCCTAATCTAATAAACTACCAGTAGCCCTTAAAAGGACTTTTTGCAGGGCATTGCCCCAAGATAATCAGCTCTTTTGCCAAAAAAATACACACAGCCCCCCTACCGGTAATACCCCACACCCACCAAACTCCCCCCCCCAAAAAACTAACACTAAAAACACTAAACTACCCATTGCCCTGAAAAGGGCATTTGTTGGGCATTGCCCTTAAAAGGGCATTCAGCTCTTTTGCTGCCCACCCTATCTAAATAAACTAAATCCCCCTAAAAACCCCTTAAAAAAACCTAAGTCTAACCCCCAAGTGGCCCTCACCTGTCTTGATGTGCAGTGGAGAAGGTCCTGTTCCAGGCGGTGAAGTCTTCTTCCAAGCGGCGACCTCTTCTTTCTTCTTCCAGGAACCAGCCGGCGCAGAGAGGAGGGCGGAGTTGAAGACCGGCGACTCTGGAACTGAAGACCGGCGACTCTGGAACTGAAGACCGGCGACCGCGGAGCCATGGAGCGTGGAGAATCCTCTTCATACGATCTCTGCTGTACACTGAATAGGAATTCAAGGTACGTGATTAAAAATGGCGTCCCTTGAATTCCTATTGGCTGATTTGACCCTTCAAATTCAAATCAGCCAATCAGATGAGAGCTACTGAAATCCTATTGGCTGTTCAAATCAGTTCCAGAGTCACCGGTCTTCAACTCCGCCCTCCGCTCCGCGCCGGCTGGTTCCTGGAAGAAGAAAGAAGAGGTCGCCGCTTGGAAGAAGAATTCACCGCCTGGAACAGGACCTTCTCCGCTGGACTTCAGGACAGGTGAGGACCACTTGGGGGTTAGACTTAGGGTTTTTAAGGGGTTTTTGGGGGGATTTATTTTATTTAGATAAGGTGGGCAGCAAAAGAGCTGAATGCCCTTTTAAGGGCAATTCCCAACAAATGCCCTTTTCAGGGCAATGGGTAGTTTAGCGTTTTTAGTGTTAGCTTTTTTTTTGGGGGGGGTTTACTGGTAGGGGGGGTTGTGTGTATTTTTTTGGCAAAAGAGCTGATTTTCTTGGGGCAATGCCTTGCAAAAAGTCCTTTTAAGGGCTACTGGTAGTTTATTAGATTAGGGGGTGTTTTTATTTTGGGGGGGCTTTTTTTATTTTCATAGGGATTAGGTGTAATTTATTTAAAATTTTGTAATTTTATTTATTATTTTCTGTAATCTTAGATTTTTTTTATTTTCTGTAATTCTTGCTTAAAGGGACAGTCTACTTCTGAATTTTGATTAGATTGCCCCTTTAATTTATACTTAGTTTATTTGTATTTTAAAAGTAGTGTAAATTTTGTTATATTTAATAGTAACTTTAGTATTTTGTAAATTAGGTAATTTTAGATTATTTAGGGGGGGTTATGTTAAGGGGGGTTAGGTTAGGGGTTAGGTTTATTGCGTTGTGGGCTATGGCGGTTTAGGGGTTAATACTTGACTAGGTTTATTGCGTTGTGGGCTATGGCGGTTTAGGGGTTAATACTTGATTAGGTTTATTGCGTTGTGGGCTCTGGCGGTTTAGGGGTTAATACTTGATTAGGTTTACTGCGTTGTGGGTTAATGGCGGATTAGGGGTTAATAATTTTATTAGGTAGTTTGCAATGTTGGGGTTGGCAGATTTAGGGGTTAATAATTTAGTTATTACTTGCGGTGTGGGTTTGATGGCGGATATAGGGGTTAATAGTTTAAATAGACATATTGCGTTGTGGGGGTTGTCGGTCTAGGGGTTAATAAGATAGCAGGGAAACTAAAATTGCTATTAACTGAGGCTAAAAATGATTAAATATTAACCAATAAAGAATTTCATTTTCTCAATCAAGAACATCCTAAAATGGCAATTTTTTATTTTTTGCCAAAGATTCATAAAAACCTAACAGCGCCTCCAGGTAGACCTATCATATCTGGGATAGGTTCAATAACAGCAAACCTGTCCCAGTATATAGATATCCTACTACAAAAATATGTAAAACAATTACCCACCTTTCTAAAAGATACGAGTGATGTATTATCCATATTAAAAAATGTAGAATGGAGTGACAGTTACACATTGGCAACATGTGACGTCCCTGCCTTATATACTAGCATTATACAGAATAAAGGTTTGGAAGCCATAAGATATTTTCTGGATAATGATAACACTATGTCACAAAATCAGAAAAACTTAATTTTAAAAGGAGTAGAATTTATATTGACAAACAATGTATTTGTTTTCAACAAAAAAAATGTATAAACAAACTAAAGGAACAGCAAAGGGCACGAGATTCGTGGAGTCACATGAGCTGGGCGCGAGTCTCATGCTTTTTAAACGATACATAGACGATGTGCTGATTGTATGGCGTGGAGACGAACAAGGTCTCTTAAAATTGTTTGATGAGATAAATGCAAATACTGAGGGTTTACAGTTTACGTATGAAATAAATAAGAAAAATATAACATTTTTAGATCTAGATATCTTTATAGAAAATACAACTCTACACACAAAAAAACATTTTAAAAAAGTGGATGCGAACGGATATATACGCTCAGAGAGCTGCCACCTTCCAAGGTGGATCAATAATATTCCGAAGGGACAGTGTCTGAGGATTAGCAGAAACTGCTCCAGGGTAACAGATTATGATACACAAATAAAAATCCTAGAGGAGAGATTTTTAGAAAGGTGGTACAATCATGAAGTAGTTAAATCAGCTATTAAATCTGGAAGAGACCAACATGAGAATAGTATACAAAAAAACAACGAGAAAGGAAGATGACATAGACAGGTTAAAAGTACCCTTTATCACAATTTTCAATAGTGATCATAAAATCATGGAGAAAATAGTCAAGAAACACTGGCATTTGTTGAAAGATGATCCAGTTATAGGTGATAAATTGACATTAAACCCAAATTTTATATATAGGAAAGCTAGAAATATGAGAAGCCTACTAGCTCCCAGTGAGTTCATATATAAAGATAGAAAGGTAGATAAGGATCTAAAGGGTAAGCAGCTAACCGGTTTTTACCCATGTTATAGCTGTAAAGCGAGCAAGCACAGTAAAAAGAGAAAAGAGGTTAAATCTACAAGTAACAATTATATAGCAAAAAATAATAAGACCATTAGATGCAGTGACCACAATGTTATATATATATATACTACAATGTAGCTGCAAACTACAATATTTAGGCGAGACCACCAGATGTCTCAGCACACGAATCTGTGAACATTTATGGAACATAGATAAAGTTCATCAGGAAACACACCTATACGAACACTTTAGAGCAGTACACAACAACAGTGTTAAAGATTTACTATATTGGGGTATAAAAAAAAGTAAAAAAAACCTGGAGAGGAGGTAATTTTGAAAAAGTTATACTAAGGAAGGAGGCAGAATATATTTATAATATGGGTACTTTATACTCAAAAGGACTTAATTCTGAATTGGACCTTAACCCATTTGTAATAGAGTAAGAGTTATTATATCCACAGATGCTATACTTAATATGCTTAATGCACATAGAGATCAAATAATCTATATAGTCTGATATACCCCAAATAAGGACTTATTGAAAAGTCAAATTATTTTTTAGAATTTTTCAATATATTTTTCATATATTTTTATAATTTTTATGAGGTCTTTTTTGTTAATTTCTAATAAATTCTAACTAATTGGTCATATGTTTTAAATAAACCTTTTTCATATACCTTTTTATAAACTTTTTTCTTATAATTTATTAATTTTCTTTGTATAGGTAGAATATTTTATATATATGGGATATCTTTTATATATATATATATATGGGTATTTGACCTAATACATTTTAAAAATATATATAAAAATGAGCCTAGAATTGTATTCTAGATATATAGAATGTGTGCAAATACCACAATTACAGAAAAATAACTAACATTTGGAAAATAACCAAACTTGACCGTCTATAGAAATACCACCTTTAGTAATAGATCAGTGACTACCACCTTTAAAATGATTCTACTACGAATTGAGAAGAAATTCCAAGCAATGAAAACCCTAGGCGGGGTATTTAAATTTCGGCAAATATTCCCTTGAATATCAGTCTTGACAAAGCCTACACTCAGGTGAAACGCGTAGACGTTCATTCAAGGGTAAAAGAAAAGAACTCTCATCTTTTAAAGCAATCTACCTGGCAGTGTGAGCCAGCAACGATACTCTGCGCAGAGTTTCATACAAAGACATTGATAGAACTCCCTTATTTATGGAAGCGGAACGATATACAAGTGGAAGTGGATAAAGAACCGGTAACCCCAGAAAACACACCTGTAGAGACCGGAGTGGTAAACAATCCACGCTAAGAGCGACCGGGAAACGATTATACCCACCAGGTCAGAGGTGAGATCAGAGGCTGACAGGTCCAAGACTAGACCGCAGAGGCAGTGTATGATCAGCGCATAAATCTTACGGGGACCGGTAAAGTATACCCACTTAGTATATCAAAACAATTTCAATGTCAAACAGCATTTGATTTACTGACACGTAAACATTAACCCGCTACAAACTTTGCATCACTATTATATCCGAAAAACAGATCACATCTACCTTTATATCTTTATACTTATTTCCATGGGACATTATTGGTAAATTGTCTCACACGGCACATAAGCTGCAACAATATATGAAAGCCTATATATAAAGGTGAACTGATACTATTTGACACAGGCCGATACGGATTTGAAGTTATATGATCACAAGTGGATCAATTTTACTTGAACGTTGTTTCATTTGACCAGTACTTGACAAACGCTTGGCCTGATTAAGGTGGTTCAGAGATATATGGTCAAGTGGTATTTGCTTATATAGTTGCGGAGGAGACTTCCTCCTATTTTACTGTTTTAATCTCATTTATGATTATTGCTATACGCATATTTTATTAATAACATTCTATATTCTATGATAATTTATTTATCACCTTATCATTAACCATAGGTTGAGTTTTTATATTAATAAATTGTACTATTTTTTATATGTATTGCAGTTTCCATCTTCTTTTTTGTATCGTTGATTGATGCACACCCTTAGCTAATCTGTACCTAGATACAGACTAAGCGCTGTTTATTTCTTTTGTATTTGTATCTAACCTCGGAATAGCTGTGAGAGTATTCTTTTAAACAGCATATAGGGGTGTAAGTGAGGCGCTTCTTATATATATATTTTTGGTCTAGGGGTTAATACATTTAATATTAGTAATGAGAGGGGGGATTGCGGATATAGAGGTTTTACATGTCGGGCTTATTTTTGGGAGACGTGTTAGACTTTTACGGGAGATTTGTTATTTTCTTTACTTTTCTTAGGCGCCGGCAGTTTCTAAAGTGCCGTAAGTCACTGGCGACTCCAGAAATTTGTATTTACGCTCATTTCCCTAGTTTATCAGACTTAAGGCACTTTATGAACTGCCGTCGGGTTTTATGTAATACCCCGATGTGCAAGGTGAAATTATGGGTGGCGCGGGTTCCCACGCTTGCGCCGAAACCTGCGCCGTATATTTGATCGCGCCCCTGATATCTAAAATCCCACAACTGTACAAAGTTATCTAACTATACTACCATCACTTTTTAGTAAGGATTGTGTGGTTAGGAACTTGCTTATTCTACAAACCTAGCATATTCACTTAATTTCCATACAGGAAAGTCTGTTTAATTAGAACATTATGGCTAGATTACAAGTTGAGCGCAAAATATCGATTCTGCGAAAGCAATATTTGCACTCAACTTAGTAATACCAGCGCACGCAAATGTTCACATTGTATGGAAACATTGCGCTCACAATGGGGGCCTCATTCTCATGCTGTCAGACACAGCATGAGAACTAACGCAGCGAAGGGGGTAAGTTGCGCAGCGATGGGCAGCAAATATAAATATATATGTATATGCTTATATACATATATATTTATGATGTGTTAATATATATACTATATATAACATATAAACACATAAATGTATATAAGCATATACATATATATTTACAGGGAACACACAGTTCCATAGACCACAATGTAAAGCCACCGACTTTAGCCCCCAAAAACTGCCTAGTGCAGTAATTTAAAAAATAAAAAATCAACAATTTATTATTTTTAAAAGGGTACCTTAAAAAAAAATGGGGGGGGGGGGAGCGGGCAGTTGGGGCACTGTTAAAAAAATTAAACAGAGGTCTGTCCTCTGATTAATTTTCAGAGCAATAATTGATACCGTGAGGTCGTGGTAGCAATAACCAGCCACTTCTAATGGCTGGTTATGTATCGCACGCCTGCAAATGGACTAATTTGTCAGTTTGCGAGCGCGCGATAAATTAGTGATCTACTTGTAATTTAGCCCTTATTTGGAATAATAACTAAGAGAGACATCAGTACAGCTTATTTTTAAAATGAAATAGTCTCTTTTTTTCTTATAGCTTTGTTAATTCCATTAAAAAGGAAAATAGGTAAGATGTTCTGGCAGATTTTTCATACCTTAGCAACCACATATTTTACAATGAGTTGGTTTATGAGTTTTTGATACAGATTTTCCAGAATAGGCAGCTACCTATCTGAGAAAGGAGTCAGCTATATCTGCTATAAGCTGAGCCTAGTATGAAATGTGTTGCTTTTTTGAATGTGAGTAATGCATTATGCAGGATGAAGGCAAACTTTTGACCATAGAAGATGTTGCGTTGACCAATGAGCTTTCAGAATCTAGGGAAATGCAGAGAAATCCCATTTAAGTATTAGCCTCTGCTGCATAAATTCTACGAGGGATGAAGCTTGACAGACCAAGCACCACACCAGCTTAAACCGGCAGCCAGGGGCGGAACTACCATTGGTGCAGCAGGTGCGGTGGCATCAGGACCCAGGTGCTGAGGGGCCCAAATCAGCCAGTCCATTTCTAATACAATTCTAATAGGTTGCAGTTCCATCTATCTATCCTCATAACCACTATACAGAGCAGCATGAATAATGTTACTATTGCCTACTACTAAAGTATCTTTTGGGGGCCCAAAAATGTTTTTTAAGTTGCCTGCCGTTAACTTAACACTTTAATAGCTAAATTCCTTCATACAGGCTGTTTTTCTGCAGTTTTGATAAGAATAATCGCTTCTGATTTTACACTATTCTTGGAGCCATCATATTTGCAGATAAGCTATGTGGTATCAAATAGGCAGCACTTGTATGCAGCAGTCAATGTAATGTTATCACTTATAGAAGATGAGGCGTACTGTAATAATGAAGCACAGTAGAACCACTACACCTCTAGGGACTTACAGAGTACACATCTTTCATGTTGAGCAATATCAGTAGGTCACAAGATGGATCTATTATGAGGGCACAGAAGGGTGTACAGTATAGGCCACAAAGCTGTTAGGGAGCCAAGACATGAGCTTCATTGGCCAAGTAGTGAATTAGGCAGCACCAGATTTGAAACTGATTGAAGACATACTAATGAAAGTGTCAGGCCACACCCCTAATAGAGGGGGGATAAAGGGACATTGTCACAAATATCTCAGGATTCAGCTGCTAAGGAGTTAACTTTGTGTAGCTGGCACTCAAAACAGTTATTTGTTTTCAAGAAGAATTGTGTTTGTATTTTCTTTGAAGTGCCAGAACCCCCTAAATAGCCACCAAATGTTAGTGTGTATGCATTGGGTCATAAAGTCACTGAAACTCTTAGTCACAGAGATACACAGGATAAAGTTTATGGCTTAAGCTGTCAATAGAATGCCTGATGCAAAACAGAC
Source organism: Bombina bombina (assembly GCF_027579735.1). NCBI lineage: Eukaryota > Metazoa > Chordata > Amphibia > Anura > Bombinatoridae > Bombina > Bombina bombina. The sequence continues at coordinate 884,126,163 of NC_069502.1, forward strand.
CCTTCATTACAAAAACTGACCAGGTCACTGGCAGGACATTGGTATATTATGTACATATGTGGGTTAAAAGTGTTATAACCTTAATGGCAGGTAAATATGACAACCTATGGCATATTTGGTATCAAACCGATTCTCTCAATAAACCTAAAAGGTTCTAGACATGTAAATATAGAAATTTCTTACCTAGCTGAAATGATACTGGATTGTATAATTTCAGGCAACAAATTAGTCTATTGAAGGTTGTAAAGACAGGGGGGTTTCTTAGCCCGCCCAGGAGGGTGTGGTTAAGCAACATGATCTCTGAAAAGTAGGGTTTAAGAATCTTATTTTTTAACAATAAGATTGTCTTTCTTACAAGGGGAGCTGCTGTACAGAAGTAAGGAGCCATCTTTTCCATGCCAGCCCCTGGCGCATATCTTGAAGACTAGGAAAGTATTCAATTCGGTTTTTCTCCTTTTTATTATAAAATACTGTTTGCGTGTGTAATTTTATTTGTAACAACTTTTTATTAATAATGCATTGTGCATAATATTTTTGGCATAATAAATAATTCCTTTATTAAGTTTGGCCTTTGTCTAATAATTGAACCACGTTACTGAAAGAGACTGGAATATTAGAACTGTATAATTTTAGGTTATTTTCTGCTAAATTGTATTTCTAGAGTTAATGTGTAAAGTCTGGGGTTTTCCTTAAGATTTTCCCTTTAATAAATTTTAAGTGGTGGCAGCATTTGAGCTATAGGATTTATAGTTTATTGTGGGTGGCATTGGAAAGGGAGTGTTGGGCATTTCTCTTACGTCTAGTACAGATTAAGGGAGTGCGAATTAACTCTTGCACCCACTAAACTGAATCACAAGCTTGCCTGGTGTGGCTAGATTGTGACCTATAGGTGACAGAAAAGGGGGCTGAAAACCCTTTCTGTGCCAAATAAGTGACTGGCGCAGGGTTGGATAACCTTGGTTCGTCGCAAATTGGTGGGCAGCGGTGTAGATCATTTTTTATTATTAGATTTTAGTGCTTGTGGATTTGCTAGTGTGAAATCCCGGTACTAAAAGAAATTGTTTCTTACAATTTCCAAAGGCTAAAACTCAGTGCATTATATAGTCACACATTGCAAACAGTCCCCTTCCCTATTCTCTGTTTTTCTTTTCTATTTTATTTTTGCTATGGAAGCATACGAGCAGCGATCTAGAGAGGCACTTATACTCCTATGCCAGGAGCGGGATATTCCAATACGTTCAAAGAACAAAGATTCACTAATACAAGCTCTTGTTGAATATGATAACAGCCAAATCACACCAGTTGAAGTCTCAGGAGAGATGTCTGCAGCTGTGGGCAGTGATTCATCAGGATCTGGGGATCCATTGGACTGTTATTTGCAAACTGTTCTTAAAGATATGGGCTCAGTGGATGCCAGTTTGCGCATGGAACTGATTACAAAGTTTTATGAAAGACAGGCTGCTGAACGACAGGCTGCCGTGGCTGAGAGGCAGGAGTCTTTGGCAGCTGAGAGACAGGTTGCTGAAAGACAGGCTGCTGAACGACAGGCGGAGAGAGAGTATCAGCTACAGCTTGCACGGTTGGAGAGAGGGATGGTCTCACCTGTTGTTAGTGAACCTAGAGACCCCCTTGCTCCCAGAGTGCGTGCAGAGAATTTTCCCACCCTGGAGAAAGATGGAGATGTGGATGTATTCCTGCGTAGCTTTGAGAAGGTTTGCAGACAGTTCCAGTTGCCAAGGGAGCAGTGGGCCAAGTACCTTACCCCTGGCCTGAAAGGTCCTGCACTGGAGGCGTTTGCTGAACTACCCCCAGAGTTTGATCAGGACTATGATTCCATTAAAGCTGCACTGCAAAGAAGGTACAATCTTACTCCTGAGGTGTACAGAAAGAAATTCCGTTCTCTGCAGAAAGGTTTGTCAGAGAGCTATATTACAGCTGTTGGGAACTTGAGGACAGCCTTTAAACAGTGGGTCAGAGGATTAAAAGTTGCCACTATGGAGGAGCTGGAAGATTTGATTGTGAAGGAACAGTTTATGCAGCTGTGCCCAGCCGGAGTTCAAGAATGGGTTTTAGATTGGAAGCCCATAACAGCATTGGAAGCTGGCGAGCTGGCTGATTTTTACACAGCTAACAGGTCTCCAGAGAATGGGAGGAAATCCTTTTCTAAGGGGGGAATCCACCTGTAAAGGAGCTGCTGCACGACCCCCCTTCACAAAACCTGCTGTGTCTTTATCCAGTGTGTCTGCTCCCTCTGGGAAAGGAGGGGCGAGTGCTGCATCTGGGCAGGGGGATACCCGCAGATGTTTTGTTTGCAACAAAGTGGGCCACATCAGCTCCACTTGCCCAGAGAGGATTAACTTGGGGCAATCAGCTGGAGGAAGTAATCCCTCAGAAATACCAGCATCTATTTTGTTTGTTACCTGTCCAGAGGAAAACAACCATGAGAACTTGCAACCTGTGACTGTTGGAGATAAGGTAACCCTAGGGCTAAGGGACACAGGTGCAGAAGTGACTATGGTGCATCCAAAGCTAGTGAACTCTGAGAACATTATCCCTGGAAAGACTCTAACAGTTAAAGGGATTGGGGGAATGAAACTTGCAGTGCCTATGGCACGTGTATATCTTGATTGGGGAGTGGGGAGAGGATTAAGAAATGTGGGGGTATCTGAAAATATTCCTAATGATGTTTTACTGGGTACTGATTTGGGTAGATTGTTATCTCTTTATGTGCCTGACAATGCTACATGTGACCTAGTGACATTAGTTGCAGACCCTTATGTGGAAAGGGCTGTGTGTAAAAATGCTCAAAGACATTATGACCAGGAGGGAGGACAGAGTGCATGTATGCGCAGGGCTGTGCCTGAACTGGGGGTGTCTGTGCTGAGAGGTGAAGCTGTATGAGGAGATGCTGACTGGGGAGAACGACAGACAGACGGTGTGTGTCTTCCTGTACTTAAACCAGCAGTATCGGCAGAATTACCATTAGCTTTTCAGGGTGAGACTGATGGGGGAGAAAGGCAGATAGACTGTGTGGGTCTGTCTGTGCCTGAACTGAGTTTACCTGTACAGGGAGAAGCTGTTTGTGAGAGAAGGCAGATGAGGGGTGCGTGTCTGCCTGTGATTGAATCAGTGGATTCTATGAAAGGAGGTGAGATTGACGGGGGAGAGAATGACTGGGTGACTGGGCTGCTGGATGATGTGTGCCAGTCTCTGCCAGGGACAATTCCGTACCCTGTGAAAAGACACAATAGTTGGGATAAATGGCAGAAGGAAGATGTGTGCTTGTCTGCACCAGTGTCAAAAGGGTTCCAGATTCTGTGTGATTATGCAAAGTGGCAGACTGACTGTGAGAGAGAGCAGGGGGGCAAACTAGCCCACTCTATGACAGAAGCAGCAAAGCCACAGATTTCAAACTGTGTGGGGGAGGAGGGTACAGGATACTCTTTGAGGGACCCCCAGAGTGAGTGTGAAAGATTGTGGGTGACAGAGACCCCAGTAACCTCAGCTGTGACCTATAAACAGACTGACACAGACTCCAGGCACAGGGGGGAGGAGTACAGAGAAGTGTATTTACACAGCCCCACAGTGCCATTCAGCAAATACACTGATAGATGTGCAGCATCAGTGTCCTTAGCAGGTTCAGCAGTTAGAACGCACAATGAGGAGGAGGGGGGCAGTTAGTCAACCCCCTACCAACCATAACAGAGTGCAGGAGTACAGGAATTCTACTCCAGTGGGAGGGCAAGAGCCTATGGTAGTTAAGCAGCAACTGACAGCACACAATATGGTTAGAGAGCACACCATAGGTAGCAAGACACTAGGTTTCACAGGCACCTCTGTAACAGGGGATGATGTGTTATTCATGGATAAGATGCAAACCTTATTGGGGGAGGTACCTGCAAAACCCAGAGATGCCATATTCGCACAAAAACAGTTGCAGGAGTTTACTGCCAGAGAGGGAGTGTGTGAGATGGTCCATAATGTTCTTGTACTCACGCTCATGAGACAGAACAAACTAGAGACTGCATGGGAGGGGCCCTGCAATATATTCAATCAGTTGGGTAGAGCAACTAGTTTGTTACTTTTAAAAGGAGGGCATCCTGCTGCCAAAACTGCTAGGTGCAATCTGTCTGGCAATGGTGTTCTCACCGCAAGGGGAAGCTCCTTTTGATACGCATCGGGAGTGGCTCGTAGCCACCCCCTTTTGCGTCTCTTATTGGGGGAGGTGTCACAAATATCTCAGGATTCAGCTGCTAAGGAGTTAACTTTGTGTAGCTGGCACTCAAAACAGTTATTTGTTTTCAAGAAGAATTGTGTTTGTATTTTCTTTGAAGTGCCAGAACCCCCTAAATAGCCACCAAATGTTAGTGTGTATGCATTGGGTCATAAAGTCACTGAAACTCTTAGTCACAGAGATACACAGGATAAAGTTTATGGCTTAAGCTGTCAATAGAATGCCTAATGCAAAACAGGCCCTTCATTACAAAAACTGACCAGGCCACTGGCAGGACATTGGTATATTATGTACATATGTGGGTTAAAAGTGTTATAACCTTAATGGCAGGTAAATATGACAACCTATGGCATATTTGGTATCAAACCGATTCTCTCAATAAACCTAAAAGGTTCTAGACATGTAAATATAGAAATTTCTTACCTAGCAGAAATGATACTGGATTGTATAATTTCAGGCAAGAAATTAGTCTATTGAAGGTTGTAAAGACAGGGGGGTTTCTTAGCCCGCCCAGGAGGGCGTGGTTAAGCAACATGATCTCTGAAAAGTAGGGTTTAAGAATCTTATTTTTTAACAATAAGATTGTCTTTCTTACAAGGGGAGCTGCTGTACAGAAGTAAGGAGCCATCTTTTCCATGCCAGCCCCTGGCGCATATCTTGAAGACTAGGAAAGTATTCAATTCTGTTTTTCTCCTTTTTATTATAAAATACTGTTTGCGTGTGTAATTTTATTTGTAACAACTTTTTATTAATAATGCATTGTGCATAATATTTTTGGCATAATAAATAATTCCTTTATTAAGTTTGGCCTTTGTCTAATAATTGAACCACGTTACTGAAAGAGACTGGAATATTAGAACTGTATAATTTTAGGTTATTTTCTGCTAAATTGTATTTCTAGAGTTAATGTGTAAAGTCTGGGGTTTTCCTTAAGATTTTCCCTTTAATAAATTTTAAGTGGTGGCAGCATTTGAGCTATAGGATTTATAGTTTATTGTGGGTGGCATTGGAAAGGGAGTGTTGGGCATTTCTCTTACGTCTAGTACAGATTAAGGGAGTGCGAATTAACTCTTGCACCCACTAAACTGAATCACAAGCTTGCCTGGTGTGGCTAGATTGTGACCTATAGGTGACAGAAAAGGGGGCTGAAAACCCTTTCTGTGCCAAATAAGTGACTGGCGCAGGGTTGGTTAACCTTGGTTCTTCACAGACATGAAACCCAACATTTTTCTTTTTCTTATTTTTCATGATTCAAATACAGCATGTGATTTCAAACAACTTTCCAATTTACTTATTTGATCAAATTTGCTTCATTCTCTTGGTATCCTTTTTTGAATTAGCAACTATGCACTACTCGGAGCTATCTGAAGACATCTGGTAAACCAATAAAAAGAGGCATTTTTGTGCAGTCACCAATCAGCATCTAGCTCCCAGAAATGCATTGCTGCTCCTGAGCCTACCTGCTTTTCAACCTAGAATACCAAGAGAATTAAGCAATTTAGATAGTAGAAGCAAATTGGAAAGTTATTTAAAATCACATGTTCTGTCTAAATCTTGAAAGAAAAAAATGTGGGTTTCAAGTCCCTTTAAGCTCTGTTGTCATCATAATTCAAGGTTGCCTCAGGGTCAGCCACCTTTGCACCTAGAGAGTCTACCTCCTCTGGCAGTTGGGCTTAGGTAAGCTAGACCTTGGCAGAAATGCAAATTATATTATCAAGAGCCTTTCCTGGCAACATAGCACGACCCAATAATATTTTGTCCAGCGTAAGATATTCCTCATAGACTTTAAATGAAGTGTCATTTAATCCATCTGATGTTCAAATTATGAGGCTGATCTAAATATGTTCTGCTTCTAGGGGCTTATTTAATTTTATCTTAAAGGTACAATGTGGCCATTGTTACTAGTGTGTTATTTCTGTAATGGAATTAAAAAACGGTTATCATCACACGACAATGAGATGACATTGAAAAGAGGCTACCTGAACTTTAGTAGATTGGTTTAAGGAGTTTGAAGTAAGAGTGAGTCTTATTAAAGGTAGTAAACTATTGTAGATGTTTTTTACCTTCAAATCTTATAAGTTCATGTGGGGGGGGGGGGGGTAATTTTGGTAAAGTTGCTGAAAAATAAATAATTAGATTGGCCAAGAGGATTTTGGGTGTTTTTTTGAGTTGTTTCTGGATTGTTTTTAGGATTGTTGAAGATAAAAACTTGAGTCGGATGGAGGGAAGCTTAGGGGGCTTCTAAAAAAGGACAATGAAAGTGGAAGGCATGGACTATTTGAAGGTAAAGAAGGAAAATACTTTTTTCAGAGTGAGTAAACAGGATTAGCAATCATGTGCGATGTATTGTTCGCTTTTGTTAGCTTAATAAAGGGGCAAGTATCTCAAATTGTTGCTCCTATGGGCTATGTAAAGTTTTTCACTCTGACTCAAGTAAAGGTGGCCAGCTTTCTATTTTCATCTCACATAGGATGAGTAAACAGGTACAGAAGGTATTGTCAGGTTTAAATAGGACCTGATAGTAATGCGACAAGATGGTGGTAGAGATGCTTGGTCTTATGATGACTTAGTTTAGTTACATAAGATTAGATCACCTCTTATTCTTGCACATAGTTAACTTGCATAAAAAATTCAGCCTTTTTATTCCAATCCATTTCTGTCATGTGCATTTATTGTGGGAAAGTTGGAATAGGGTTTTAGAATGTTTTAACGGGTTAAAGCCTATTTAGATATGCTTTTAAACAAAGGATATAAAGAGAATGAAGCAAATTAGATAATAGAAGTAAATTGTAAAGTTGTTTAAAACTGCATGCTTTTTCTAAATCATAAAAGAAAAAATTTAGTTTCATGTCCCTTTAAGGTCATTTCAAGGGATTGGTTAGCAAATACTGTGTAGAAGAATTTGCGATTCAGGGTCAGAAAAGAGATTTATATAAAACTTATTTTCAGCACACAGTTTGCATTTATATGTAAATGTAAAAAAAACAAAACAAAACAGTAAAGGTTATCATAATAAAGATTTATATTATCATCAAGTTAGCTGCTAGTCAAGTAAATATGTTGAATATAATTATATTATCAAGAGACTTTCCTGGCAACATAGCACAGACCCAATAATATTTTGTGCAGCGTAAGATATTCCTCATAGAGTTTAAATGAAGTGTCATTTAATCCATCTGATGTTCAAATAATGAAAGAGCCAAAGTAAAAATGTAGTTTGGGTTTAAAGAGAATCTGCATTTCCAATGAATCATTCATGACACTGTTCAGCACGAATGAGGAAATCTTTCACAGCCAAGGACAAATAAGACTTACTGAGGCTCTTTGATTTAGAGATTGAACAAAGCCTCACACTTCCTGTATTATACCACTAGAATACTTCATACTAATATATGACACTCCCTTTTATAGCCACAGCTGATTTATTTTTGTAGATATTAGTGAGACTCATATAGTTTGATTTAGCACAAAGCAGTTTTTAAGAAAACATTGTAACCTAAATGCTGTAAAATATGCTAAAACAGAGCTGCTATACATTTAAAGGGACATTAACCCCTTAATGACCACAGCACTTTTCCATTTTCTGTCCGTTTGGGACCAAGGCTATTTTAACATTTTTGCGGTGTTTGTGTTTAGCTGTAATTTTCTTCTTACTCATTTACTGTACCCACACATATTATATACCGTTTTTCTCGCCACTAAATGGACTTTCTAAAGATACCATTATTTTCATCATATCTTATAATTTACTATAAAAAAAAATATAAAATATGAGGAAAAATGGAAACAAACACACTTTTTCTAACTTTGACCCCCAAAATCTGTTACATATCTACAACCACCAAAAAACACCCATGCTAAATAGTTTCTAAATTTTGTCCTGAGTTTAGAAATACCAAATGTTTACATGTTCTTTGCTTTTTTTGCAAGTTATAGGGCCATAAATACAAGTAGCACTTTGCTATTTCGAAACCACCTTTTTCCAAAATTAGCGCTAGTTACATTAGAACACTAATATCTTTCAGGAATCCCTGAATATCCCTTGACATGTATATATTTTTTTTTAGTAGACATCCCAAAGTATTGATCTAGGCCAATTTTGGTATATTTCATACCACCATTTCACCGCCAAATGCGATGAAATACAAAAAATCGTTCACTTTTTCACAAATTTTTTCACAAACTTTCGGTTTCTCACTGAAATTATTTACAAACAACTTGTGCAATTATGGCATAAATGGTTGTAAATTCTTCTCTGGGATCCCCGTTGTTCAGAAATAGCAAACATATATGGCTTTGGCGTTGCTTTTTGGTAATTAGAAGGCCGCTAAATGCCACTGCGCACCACAAGTGTATTATGCCCAGCAGTTAAGGGGTAAATTAAGGAGCTTTTAGGGAGCTTGTAGGGTTAATTTTAGCTTTAGTGTAGTGTAGTAGACAACCCCAAGTATTGATCTAGGCACATTTTGGTATATTTCATGCCACCATTTCACCGCCAAATGCGATCAAATTTAAAAAAAAAGTTAAATTTTTCACAATTTTAGGTTTCTCACTGAAATAATTTACAAACAGCTTGTGCAATTATGGCACAAATGGTTGTAAATACTTGTCTGGGATCTCCTTTGTTCAGAAATAGCAGACATATATGACTTTGGCGTTGCTTTCTGGTAATTAGAAGGCCGCTAAATCCTGCTGCGCCTCACACGTGTATTTTGGCTAGTAGTGAAGGGGTTAATTAGGGAGTTTGTAGGGAGCTTGCAGGGTTAATTTTAGCTTTAGTGTAGAGATCAGCCTCCCACCTGACACATCCCACCCCCTGATCCCTCCCAAACAGCTCCCTTCCCTCCCCCACCCCACAATTGTCCCCGCCATCTTAAGTACTGGCAGAAAGTCTGCCAGTACTAAAATAAAAGGGTTTTTAAAAAAAAATAAATTTTTTTTTTTTAGCATATTTACATATGCTACTGTGTAGGATCCCCCCTTAGCCCCCAACCTCCCTGATCCCCCCCAAAACCGCTCTCTAACCCTTCCCTCTGCCTCATTGGGGGCCATCTTGGGTACTAGCAGCTGTCTGCCAGTACCCAGTTTGCAAAAAAAAAGTGCTTTTTTTTGTTTGTTTGGTTTTTTTTCTGTAGTGTAGCTTCCCCCCCCCCCACACAGACAAACCCCCACCACCTTGCTGATCGTTTTTTTTTTTTTTACTTTTTAGCCATTTTTAACATTTGTTAACTTTTTTTATTATTTGATTTTCTGTAGCGTAGTGGTTCCCACCCGCTCCCTCCCCGTGCACGCGCGCGCGTCCATGCGCGCCCCCGGCCATCACCGCCCACGATCCCGCCCCCCCTCCACATCAGCAGGGCCATCGATGGCCGCCACCCGCCTCCCGGTCCGGCTCCCACCCACCAACGCAGAGAGCCACCGATCTCCGGTGCAGAGAGGGCCACAGAGTGGCTCTCTCTGCACCGGACGGCTTAAAAAGGTTATTGCAGGATGCCTCCATATCGAGGCATCACTGCAATAACCGGAAAGCAGCTGGAAGCGAACGGGATCGCTTCCAGCTGCTTTCCACACCGAGGACGTGCAGGGTACGTTCTCAGGCGTTAACTGCCTTTTTTTTGAGGACGTACCCTGCACGTCCTCGGTCGTTAAGGGGTTAAAGGGACACTGAACCCAAATTTTTTTCTTTCGTGATTCAGATAGAGCATGCAATTTTAAGCAACTTTCTAATTTACTCCTATTATCAATTTTTCTTTGTTCTCTTGCTATCTTTATTTGAAAAAGAAGGCATCTAAGCTTTTTTTAGTTCAGGACTCTGGACAACACTTTTTTATTGGTGGATGAATTTATCCACCAATCAGCAAGGAAAACCCAGGTTGTTCACCAAAAATGGGCTGGCATCTAAACTTACATTCTTGCATTTCAAATAAAGATACCAAGAGAATGAAGAACATTTGATAATAGGAGTAAATTAGAACGTTTCTTAAAATGCCATGCTCTATCTGAATCACAAAACAAAAAATTTGGGTTCAGTGTCCCTTTAAACACTAAATAAATCCTAGCTCGAGCGATGCATTCAAAGAAGAGATTAGTCTGAGAATAACATGTAGATGTATATTTTTTTGACAAAATAAGTGTAAAGTTTTAGTGTCTATAAAACAATGGGGGCTGCCATATTGTAACTTAGGTTATCTTCTCTGATGTAGCCAATTAGGGACAGTTCTAAATCGGTCACTAGAATGTGCAGCCAATGCCTGTGTGAAATATAACATTGTTCTTCACTTCCTTTTCTAACAGGAACTGGAAAGCTCACAATTTCAGAATGCAATTACAGGAAAAGGGGACAAAATAAATAATGAAAGTATATTGCAGAGTTTTTTGTTTTGTTTATATATATATATATATGATTTATCATTTTATATTACCACCCAAAAGTGTTTAATGCCCCTTTAAGACAATATTTTTCATATAGTACCTTCAGTTTCTGGATCTTACTTATATAGTGACATTGAGGGGCGGATTTATCAAGCTCCATATGGAGCTTGATGCCCCTGTTTCCGTGCGAGCCTTCATGGCTCGTTGGAAACAACAGTTATGAAGCAGCGGTCTAAAGACCGCTGCTCCATAACTTGTCCGCCTGCTCTGAGGCCCCGAACAGAAATCAACCCGATCGAATACGATCGGGTTGATTGACACCCCCTGCTAGCGGCCAATTTTCTGCGAATCTGCAGGGGGCGGCATTGCACCAGCAGTTCACAAGAACTGCTGGTGCAATGATAAATGCCCACAGTGTATGCTGTCGGCATTTATCGATGTGCGGCGGACATGGTACGCTACATTGTATTATGTCCGCTCGCACTTTCATAAATCTACCCCATAGTGCTGTATGGGGGTCACACTACATAACAGTGAAGGCTGACAGGCTGGATGCTATGGTACTGTTACCTATATCCATATGCTATTAACTGCTATTCATCCATCTGCTCAATGAAAATAACACAAACACATCAGTGACCTCCCAACTGTAACTAATCATGGTGTCCTAGCTTTGTTCTGCTCTTTAATTCTAACTGCTGAACTAATGCCCCAAATACAAATAACCCTAGCAGTGATCTCCCCCCACTGCCTTACATAAAATGTAACCCCCCATTGATAATTCTCATTCAATGATCTTTGCTCTATAGCCATTAACTCCTAAAACATAGCTGCCCCTAGCTTAAAGGGATATGAAACCCATTTTTTTTCTTTCATTATTCAGACAGAGCATACAGTTTTAAGCAACTTTCTAATTTACTCCTTTTATCAATTTGTATTTGTTCTCTTGGTGTATTTATTTGGAAAGTAAGAATGCAAGTTTAGGAGCCAGCCCGTTTTTGGTTCAGCACCTGGGTAGTGCTTGCTGGTTGGTGGCAAAATGTAGCCACCATTCAGCAAGCGCTATCCAGGATACTGAACCAAAAATAGGATGGTGCCTAACCTTACATTCCAGCTTTATAATAAGGATACCAATAGAACAAAGAAAATTGATAATAGGAGTCAATTAGAAAGTTGAATGCCCTATCTGAATCTTTAAAGAAAAAAATGGGGTTATTATCCCTTTAAATAATAAATAAATACTTTTGAATAAAGTTTTACTTTTTAATTACCATTTCTGAAAACAATGGTCGGATCTTTTCCAGATAAGCCCCGCCACTAATGCAAACAGTGCACGCGTGAAAAGTTAAGCCCCGCCACTTTTGCCAGCTCCAATGTAATGCACGCACCCAACAGTGACGTATTACAAATTGCAATAAAAACAATGAACTTTCTTACGCTTTCGACTGTCGTTCATGACAAGGAGACGGCAATACTTTTTTTGCAAACACACAGAGTGATCCATCAGCAACGTTTATGCAACAATGGCCACCAAATGACACTTTCCACTGTTTCTGACAGGTGGAGGTGTAATGCACGACAGTGTCGTCAAGAAATCGCTCTTAGAAAGGGAACTTGGCTGGAGCGGTCTAGGATGGCGTTCAGGACAGTAATTCTATTTATTTATTGCTGTTTATTTATTGCTGGTCTAAAAATCTGACAACTATGAAATTCTGCTCTGAGGAATTATCTATTGGCCAAACGACCGCTGTTGACTGGAAGAACTTTCTTTGCGAAATTTGTGCCTGGCGTCTTTTGCAGAATCCAGCTATTGTCGGCGGGCCAGGTCTACATGTCGAGATCGATGAAACGCTAATGCCTCGCCGTAAAAACCACGCAGGGCGAGTCCTTCCCCAGCAGTGGATTTTCGGAGGGATCTGCAGGGAGAGTAAAGAAGTGTTCATGTATGCAGTGCCAGATCGAACTGCGGACACTCTGCTGCACACAATACAGGCCTGCATAGCTCCCGGCTCAATCATCATTTCCGATATGTGGCCATCATACAAAGGAATTGAAACGATTCTTTCAATGAATTATACTCATCAAACGGTTAATCATACCGAAAACTTTGCGGATCCAACGACTGGAGCTCACACACAAACCATCTAATCTTTCTAGCACGTCTACAAGATGCAGAATAAGCGCCAATGCGGCACACACAGATCTTTAGTGGACAGCTACTTGTGTGAGTTCGTTTGGAGGCAAAGGTGCCGAAATACGGACCTTTTCATGTGAATTATCAATGACCTGTCCCAATTTCACCCTCTTAAATAAAAAATAAATGTACAAATTACAAGTTTCAATGCACCCAATTCACTAAAATAATGCACCGTCTTCAATAAAAAATAAAACTACAAGTTTCATCACCCTCTTCAATAAAAAATTAAAAATACAAGTTCCAGTTTAATTTCACAAGTACAAGTTTAATTTATTTTCATGAGTACAAGTTTAATTTAATTTCACAAGTACAAGTTTAATTTCACACTGTTCAATAAACAATAAATGTACAATTTTCATATCTTCTTTTTTTAAATGTTTTTGGTGTGGCGGGGCTTAACTTTTTGGCAGGGCTTATCTGGAAAAGATCCCAATGGTCTCAGCAGCAGGGTCATCTTCTATGTCTTCCACACTGTAATTTTTATTTCAAAGGTTTCTCTTCTATTTATAAATTTTGTTAACCAATCAGGTTTCTGAAAGGATGTGCTGTCAAATTCAGTCCACACATTCTTCTGATTGGTTAATCTCATGCAGTGGGTTGGATCAGGTCAGCATGGTTAGGGTTAATTTGACTGAGGTGTTTGTGACTGTATTGGGGAAGGTTTCTAATGGTGGCAATGATAGTATGAGTGGTGGTTAGGAATACATTTGTCTAAGGTTAATGCAATATGGAGGATCATTTATTTTCACCTGCTGCATTAGTTATGTATTGCTTTTAGGATGTTCAAAGGCAAACAGGTCAGAGAGTACACGGAAAGCATGATATCCTGTTGTCAGTGGCGTCACTAGGGGGGTGTGGGCCGCACCCGGGTGACACCCACCAGGGGATGACACCACCAGAATTTATTTTTTTAAATTGTATTAAAATTCAAAGAAATACAATGTAGTGATGCATAGATTTTTTTATTAGAGGGGCCAGCATTTGTGAACATTAGTGGGACTGGGGAAGTTGTAGACACTTTATTTTTTTGCCCCTTGAGCCAGCGCTTCAATTTCCACAAATAGTTTTCCCGGCTGCTTTTGCTTGTTTGTACTTCCCTCCCCTGCCCAATTTCACTATAAATGTTGTGGGCGTGCCGTGGGGCTTGCGAAGTTGCGCTGCTAGCCTAAACCTGCCTGCCTATCTGTGCTCACTGCTTAGTGACGTGTGGAGCAGTGGAGTCACGCACTGCTATGGTCTCTGTAAACGGGAACCGGGAAATCGTGAGGGGGATGCCTGGCACCTGACCGCATGACTGTCTGACACTGTCTCTAAAGTGAAGGCCCACCAGACCGGTAAGGTTAGGGTACACTAAGTGCACACTGAAGAGGTAGGAGGGGAGGGCGGGTGGGGGTCTGGGGGTGGGCAGAGTGCAGAGGTGATTGGCTATAAGAAGCGGTAGGCACGCGGCCCGGGGCTGTGCACTGACAGACTTGGAACAGAGTCAGAGAGCAGAATTTTCATAGTTTGCACGCCTTAACCTTTTCTTTAGTGATTTATTTTTAGAGTGCACTGTTTATCTTTTATTTGATGCTCTGCTGAGCCAGGGAGCAGCTCTAGGCATGAGCTTTATAATTAATGCAGTGCAGTTTACTTATTTTGTATGTGTGTGTGTCTGAGTTTTTGTATGTGTGTCTGAGTGTTTTTGTGTGTGTGTGTCTGAGTGTTTTTGTGTGTGTGTGTCTGAGTGTTTTTGTGTGTGTGTGTGTGTCTGAGTGTTTTTGTGTGTGTGTGTGTCTGAGTGTTTTTGTGTGTGTGTGTGTGTCTGAGTGTTTTTGTGTGTGTGTGTGTGCCTGAGTGTTTTTGTGTGTGTGTGTGTGTGTCAGAGTGTTTTTGTGTGTGTTTTTGTGAGTGTGTTTCCGAGTGTTTGTGTGTGCATCTGAGTGTGTGTTTAAGTGTGTCTGACTGTGTGTGTGTCTGAGTGTTTGTATGTGTGTGCCTGTCTTTTTGTGTTTGTGTGTGTCTGCTTTCTGGGGGGAGGGGGGGGTGACACCATAACTTACCGCACCGGGTGACACCAACCCTAGTGACGCCACTGGCTATTGTGTCATAGCAGCTTCCCTAGAAGGTAATAACCAACACTATTTCCCCCCCCTCATTGTTCAGAAAGAACATGCAATTTTAAACAACTTTCTAATTTACTTCTACCATCTAATTAGCTTCTTTCTCTTGATATCCTTTGTTGATAAGCATATCTAAATAGGCTCAGTAGCTGCCAAATGGTTGCTGCACGTAGATGCCTTGTGTGATTGGCTCACCCATGGACATTGCCATTTCTTCAGCAATGTATATCTGTAATGCTCGTGGGATACTCCTCTATCACACCGAACTCGGCCAGTAGTCTTGTTATCCCGGCGTCGAGCAAGAATGATAGGGAATATCCCAGAGCAGAGAAACTTAGTAAGATGAGGAAGGCAGCAGGACAGTCCCCAGCGGCAACGGCAAAGCAGTCAAAGGACAAACCACTAGAATGGTCAGGCAGGCAGGCAGGGTTTGGCAACAGCAAAGCAGTCCAAGGGCACACCACTAGAATGGTCAGGCAGGCAGGATTTGGCAACAGTAAAGCAGTCCAAGGGCACACCACTAGAATGGTCAGACAGGCAGGGTTTGGCAACAAAGAGGCAATCCAGAACAACAGGGGTTAATAAGCAGAGTAGTCAGACAGGCAGGGTTCAGCAGCAGTATATCAATCCAGCAAATTAGGGGTTAAACAGGCAGAGTAGTCAGACAGGCAGAGTTCAGCAGCAATATATCAATCCAGCAATTCAGGGGTATAACAGGCAGAGTAGTCAGACAGGCAAGGTTCAAACACATTAAGGCAATACTATAGTAACGATCTATCACACTCAGGAGCACTCAAAGTAACACCTATACTTGGACAGTGATAGATCGTTATTGAGGTACTTACATAGGCGCAGGATTCGCGCCACAGGAATCCAAACCGGCATCTGAGAGAGAGGAGCGTGCAGCGATGACGTCAGCGCCGCATGCATCCGGACCCGACACAGCCCCTGACAACGAGCAGGGAAGGAGACGCTGCACCCCTAGCAACAGCTAGAGCGGCGCGACATGACAATATCTAAACAATGAAGCAAATGAGATAATAGGAGTAAATTGTAATGCAGTTTAAAATTCTATTGTCTATCTGAATCATGGAAGAAAATTTTTGAGTTTCATGTCCCTTTAAGCAGCTTCATTGCTGAGCTGTCCTGATTTTTAGTGGCTCAAATCTGATGGTTCATGATCCACAAAATGGTTAAACTTTCACTATTAGGGGCCAAATTATCAAGCTCGGGATGGAGCTTGATGCCCCTGTTTCCGCACGAGCTTTCTACTGCTCCATAACTGGTCTGCCTGCTCTGAGGTTGCGGACATCAATCTGCCCGATCCTATACGATCGGTCTGATTGACTGCCCTTGCTAGCGGCCAATTGGCTGCAAATCTGCAGGGGCGGCATTGCACAAGCAGTTCACAAGAACTGCTGGTGCAATAATAAATTCCGACAGCGTATGCTGTTGGCATTTATCAATGTGCGGCGAACATGATACTTAAATCACTTTCTTAAATCGGCCCCTTAGTTTGGAGTTGTGAATGATAATGGTAAATGTGTTCATATGTTAATGATGTTAAATAGCAAGTCATTTATTTTGCTAGAGCTGGTACAATTCAGAAGTATCTATTTGTATCTTTGATACATCTCATTGACCTGAAAGTTTTTGCCAATCTCAACACCACTTTTTAACTTCAATTGAATCAACTCTTATAGACGTAGTTCACAAGGATACATACTTTTAAAAAGAATGCAGACTTTGACAAAAATATGAGTAATGGGACATGAAAGTGTCTGCAAATGATAAGGGCCATTAAATTTAAATTGTAAATTTCAAATAAACATTACAAATATCTGTCAAAATCTTCCACTACTAAAGGCACCTTTGCCTCAGGCACATACCATGAATCAAAAAATATGAACTGTGTGTTGGAACAAATATATATATATATGTACATGAATCTTAACTATAAAACAACTATAGGTAATCAAATGTGAACAAGATAGACAAAATACAAAAATGGGTATATAAATAAATATACTTGATAATAGCCGGTGAGGTCCCTTAAAATGTACTTGTAAGTGTGCAAATTGTTTCAATGTGTCCTAAAAAAAGACATTTGCTCAATAATTTCCCCTATATACAAATATAATATCAATATATTACTCATGCTTTAAGGTGTTATATCAGCTCTTGTAGAAAAACAGACTTGAAATCACTATGGCCTAGATTTGGAGATTGGCGGTAGCCGTGAAAACCAGCGTTAGAGGCTCCTAACGCTGGTTTTAGGCTACCGCCGGTATTTGGAGTCAGTCAAAAAAGGGTCTAACGCTAACTTTTCAGCCGCGACTTTTCCATTCCGCAGATCCCCTTACGTCAATTGCGTATCCTATCTTTTCAATGGGATCTTCCTAACTCCGGTATTTAGAGTCGTGGCTGAAGTGAGCGTTAGAATTCTAACGACAAAACTCCAGCCGCAGAAAAAAGTCAGTAGTTAAGAGCTTTCTGGGCTAACGCCGGTTCATAAAGCTCTTAACTACTGTGTCCTAAAGTACACAAACACCCATAAACTACCTATGTACCCCTAAACCGAAGCCCCCCCACATCGCCGACACTCGATTAATTTTTTTTAACCCCTAATCTGCCAACCGCCACCTACGTTATAATTATGTACCCCTAATCTGCTGCCCCTAACACCGCCGACCCCTATATTATATTTATTAACCCCTAACCTGCCCCCCACAACGTCGCCGACACCTACCTACAATAATTAACCCCTAATCTGCCGACCGCAAAGAGCCGCCACCTACATTATAGCTATGTACCCCTAATCTGCTGCCCCTAACACGCCAACCCCTATATTATATTTATTAACCCCTAATCTGCCCCCCACAACGTCGCCGACACCTACCTACAATAATTAACCCCTAATCTGCCGACCGCAAAGAGCCGCCACCTACATTATAGCTATGTACCCCTAATCTGCTGCCCCTAACACCGCCGACCCCTATATTATATTTATTAACCCCTAATCTGCCCTCCCTAACATCGCCGACACCTAACTTCAATTATTAACCCCTAATCTGCCGACCGAATCTCGCCGCTATTCTAATAAATGGATTAACCCCTAAAGCTAACTCTAACGCTAACACTAACACCCCCCTAAATTAAATATAATTTAAATCTAACGAAATAAATTAACTCTTATTAAATAAATTATTCCTATTTAAAGCTAAATACTTACCTGTAAAATAAATCCTAATATTGCTACAATATAAATTATAATTATATTATAGCTATTTTAGGATTAATATTTATTTTACAGGTAACTTTGTAATTATTTTAACCAGGTACAATAGCTATTAAATAGTTAAGAACTATTTAATATCTAAAATAGTTAAAATAATTACAAAATTACCTGTAAAATAAATCCTAACCTAAGTTACAATTAAACCTAACACTACACTATCAATAAATTAATTAAATACAATACCTACAAATAACTACAATGAAATAAACTAACTAAAGTACAAAAATAAAAAAGAACTAAGTTATAAAAAATAAAAAAATATTTACAAACATAAGAAAAATATTACAACAATTTTAAACTAATTACACCTACTCTAAGCCCCCTCATAAAATAACAAAGCCCCCCAAAATAAAAAATGCCCTACCTTATTCTAAATTACAAAAGTTCAAAGCTCTTTTACCTTACCAGCCCTGAACAGGGCCCTTTGCGGGGCATGCCCCAAGAAATTCAGCTCTTTTGCCTGTAAAAAAACACATACAATACCCCCCCAACATTACAACCCACCACCCACATACCCCTAATCTAACCCAAACCCCCCTTAAATAAACCTAACACTAAGCCCCTGAAGATCTTCCTACCTTGTTTTCACCTCACCGGGTATCAGACCGATCCGTCCTGGCTCCGATATCTTCATCTAAGCCCAAGCGGGGGCTAGACATCCATCATCCGACGGCTGAAGAAGTCCAGAAGAGGGTCCAAAGTCTTCATCCTATCCGGGAAGAAGAGTAGATCCGGACCGGCAACCATCTTCTTCCAAGCGGCATCTTCTATCTTCATTCGATGAGGACCGGCTCCATCTTGAAGACCTCCACCGCGGACCCATCTTCTTCCGACGACGACTTCCCGACGAATGACGGTTCCTTTAAGGGACGTCATCCAAGATGGCGTCCCTCAAATTCCGATTGGCTGATAGGATTTCCGATTGGCTGATAGGATTGGCTAATCGGAATTAAGGTAGGAAAATTCTGATTGGCTGATGGAATCAGCCAATCAGAATCAAGTGAAATCCGATTGGCTGATCCGATCAGCCAATCAGATTGAGCTCGCATTCTATTGGCTGATCGGAACAGCCAATAGAATGCGAGCTCAATCTGATTGGCTGATTGTATCAGCCAATCGGATTGAACTTGATTCTGATTGGCTGATGGAATCAGCCAATCAGAATTTTCCTACCTTAATTCCGATTGGCTGATAGAATCCTATCAGCCAATCGGAATTAGAGGGACGCCATCTTGGATGACGTCCCTTAAAGGAACCGTCATTCATCGGGAAGTCATCGTCGGAAGAAGATGGGTCCGCTGTGGAGGTCTTCAAGATGGAGCCGGTCCTCATCGGATGAAGATAGATAGATCCGGATAGGATGAAGACTTTGGACCCTCTTCTGGACTTCTTCAGCCGTCGGATGATGGATGTCTAGCCCCCGCTTGGGCTTAGATGAAGATATCGGAGCCAGGACGGATCGGTGTGATACCCGGTGAGGTGAAGACAAGGTAGGAAGATCTTCAGGGGCTTAGTGTTAGGTTTATTTAAGGGGGGTTTGGGTAAGATTAGGGGTATGTGGGTGGTGGGTTGTAATGTTGGGGGGGGGGTATTGTATGTGTTTTTTTACAGGCAAAAGAGCTGAATTTCTTGGGGCATGCCCCGCAAAGGGCCCTGTTCAGGGCTGGTAAGGTAAAAGAGCTTTGAACTTTTGTAATTTAGAATAGGGTAGGGCATTTTTTATTTTGGGGGGCTTTGTTATTTTATTAGGGGGCTTAGAGTAGGTGTTTAAAATATTTTTTTATTTTTTGTAACTTAGTTCTTTTTTATTTTTTGTACTTTAGTTAGTTTATTTCATTGTAGTTATTTGTAGGTATTGTATTTAATTAATTTATTGATAGTGTAGTGTTAGGTGTAATTGTAGGTAATTGTAGGTATTGTATTTAATTAATTTATTGATAGTGTAGTGTTAGATTTAATTGTAACTTAGGTTAGGATTTATTTTACTGGTAATTTTGTAATTATTTTAACTATTTTAGCTATTAAATAGTTCTTAACTATTTAATAGCTATTGTACCTGGTTAAAATAAATACAAAGTTACCTGTAAAATAAATATTAATCCTAAAATAGCTATAATATAATTATAATTTATATTGTAGCTATATTAGGATTAATTTTACAGGTAAGTATTTAGCTTTAAATAGGAATAATTTATTTAATAAGAGTTAATTAATTTCGTTAGATTTAAATTATATTTAAGTTAGGGGGGTGTTAGTGTTAGGGTTAGACTTAGCTTTAGGGGTTAAAAAATTTATTAGAATAGCTGTGAGCTCCGGTCGGCAGATTAGGGGTTAATGTTTGAAGTTAGGTGTCGGCGATGTTAGGGAGGGCAGATTAGGGGTTAATACTATTTATTATAGGGTTAGTGAGGCGGATTAGGGGTTAATAACTTTATTATAATAGCGGTGCGGTCCGGTCGGCAGATTAGGGGTTAATAAGTGTAGGCAGGTGGAGGCGACGTTGTGGGCGGCAGATTAGGGGTTAATAAATATAATATAGGGGTCGGCGGTGTTAGGGACAGCAGATTAGGGGTACATAGGGATAATGTAAGTAGCGGCGGTTTACGGAGCGGCAGATTAGGGGTTAATAATAATATGCAGGGTTCAGCGATAGCGGGGGAGGCAGATTAGGGGTTAATAAGTGTAAGGTTAGGGGTGTTTAGACCCGGGGTACATGTTAGAGTGTTAGGTGCAGACGTAGGAAGTGTTTCCACATAGCAAACAATGGGGCTGCGTTAGGAGCTGAACGCGGCTTTTTTGCAGGTGTTTTTTCAGCTCAAACAGCCCCATTGTTTTCTATGGGGGAATCGTGCACGAGCACGTTTTTGAGGCTGGCTGGTATCGAGAGTTGCAGTTGCGTTAAATATGCTCTACGCTCCTTTTTTGGAGCCTAACGCAGCCATTCTGTGGACTCTCAATACCAGAGTTATTTTAAAGGTGCGGCCAGAAAAAAGCCAGCGTTAGCTACGCGGGTCGTTACCGACAAAACTCAGAGGCCTAGATTTAGAGTTCGGCGGTAAAAGGGCTGTTAACGCTCCGCGGGTTTTTTTCTGGCCGCACCATAAATTTAACTCTGGTATCGAGAGTTCAAACAAATGCTGCGTTAGGCTCCAAAAAAGGAGCGTAGAGCATTTTTACCGCAAATGCAACTCTCGATACCAGAGTTGCTTACGGACGCGGCCGGCATCAAAAACGTGCTCGTGCACGATTCTCCCATAGGAAACAATGGGGCTGTTTGAGCTGAAAAAAAACCTAACACCTGCAAAAAAGCAGCGTTCAGCTCCTAACGCAGCCCCATTGTTTCCTATGGGGAAACACCTCCTAAGTCTGCACCTAACACCCTAACATGTACCCCGAGTCTAAACACCCCTAACCTTACACTTATTAACCCCTAATCTGCCGCCCCCGCTATCGCTGACCCCTGCATTACACTTTTAACCCCTAATCTGCCGCTCCGTAAACCGCCGCCACCTACGTTATCCCTATGTACCCCTAATCTGCTGCCCTAACATCGCCGACCCCTATGTTATATTTATTAACCCCTAATCTGCCCCCCACAACGTCGCCGACACCTACCTACACTTATTAACCCCTAATCTGCCGAGCGGACCTGAGCGCTACTATAATAAAGTTATTAACCCCTAATCCGCCTCACTAACCCTATCATAAATAGTATTAACCCCTAATCTGCCCTCCCTAACATCGCCGACACCTACCTTCAATTATTAACCCCTAATCTGCCGACCGGAGCTCACCGCTATTCTAATAAATGTATTAACCCCTAAAGCTAAGTCTAACCCTAACACTAACACCCCCCTAAGTTAAATATAATTTTTATCTAACGAAATAAATTAACTCTTATTAAATAAATAATTCCTATTTAAAGCTAAATACTTACCTGTAAAATACATCCTAATATAGCTACAATATAAATTATAATTATATTATACCTATTTTAGGATTAATATTTATTTTACAGGCAACTTTGTAATTATTTTAACCAGGTACAATAGCTATTAAATAGTTAAGAACTATTTAATAGTTACCTAGTTAAAATAATTACAAATTTACCTGTAAAATAAATCCTAACCTAAGATATAATTAAACCTAACACTACCCTATCAATAAAATAATTAAATAAACTACCTACAATTACCTACAATTAACCTAACACTACACTATCAATAAATTAATTAAACACAATTGCTACAAATAAATAAAATTAAATAAACTATCTAAAGTACAAAAAATAAAAAAGAACTAAGTTACAGAAAATAATAAAATATTTACAAACATAAGAAAAATATTACAACAATTTTAAACTAATTACACCTACTCTAAGCCCCCTAATAAAATAACAAAGCCCCCCAAAATAAAAAATTCCCTACCCTATTCTAAAATACAAATATTACAAGCTCTTTTACCTTACCAGCCCTGAACAGGGCCCTTTGCGGGGCATGCCCCAAGAATTTCAGCTCTTTTGCCTGTAAAAAAAAACATACTATACCCCCCCCCCAACATTACAACCCACCACCCACATACCCCTAATCTAACCCAAACCCCCCTTAAATAAACCTAACACTACCCCCCTGATGATCTTCCTACCTTGTCTTCACCATGCCAGGTTCACCGATCCGTCCTGGCTCCAAGATCTTCATCCAACCCAAGCGGGGGCTAGACATCCACTGAAGAAGTCCAGAAGAGGGTCCAAAGTCTTCCTCCTATCCGGCAAGAAGAGGACATCCGGACCGGCAAACATCTTCTCCAAGCGGCATCTTCTATCTTCTTCCATCCGATGACGACCGGCTCCATCTTGAAGACCTCCAGCGCGGATCCATCCTCTTCTTCCGACGACTAGACGACGAATGACGGTTCCTTTAAGGGACGTCATCCAAGATGGCGTCCCTCGAATTCCGATTGGCTGATAGGATTCTATCAGCCAATCGGAATTAAGGTAGGAATTTTCTGATTGGCTGATGGAATCAGCCAATCAGAATATAGTTCAATCCGATTGGCTGATCCAATCAGCCAATCAGATTGAGCTCGCATTCTATTGGCTGATCGGAACAGCCAATAGAATGCGAGCTCAATCTGATTGGCTGATTGGATCAGCCAATCGGATTGAACTATATTCTGATTGGCTGATTCCATCAGCCAATCAGAAAATTCCTACCTTAATTCCGATTGGCTGATAGAATCCTATCAGCCAATCGGAATTCGAGGGACGCCATCTTGGATGACGTCCCTTAAAGGAACCGTCATTCGTCGTCTAGTCGTCGGAAGAAGAGGATGGATCCGCGCTGGAGGTCTTCAAGATGGAGCCGGTCGTCATCGGATGGAAGAAGATAGAAGATGCCGCTTGGAGAAGATGTTTGCCGGTCCGGATGTCCTCTTCTTGCCGGATAGGAGGAAGACTTTGGACCCTCTTCTGGACTTCTTCAGTGGATGTCTAGCCCCCGCTTGGGTTGGATGAAGATCTTGGAGCCAGGACGGATCGGTGAACCTGGCATGGTGAAGACAAGGTAGGAAGATCATCAGGGGGGTAGTGTTAGGTTTATTTAAGGGGGGTTTGGGTTAGATTAGGGGTATGTGGGT
This sequence comes from Bombina bombina, assembly GCF_027579735.1. Classification (NCBI taxonomy): domain Eukaryota; kingdom Metazoa; phylum Chordata; class Amphibia; order Anura; family Bombinatoridae; genus Bombina; species Bombina bombina. The sequence goes on from NC_069502.1 coordinate 884,150,000, forward strand.
GGTGGGTTGTAATGTTGGGGGGGGGGTATAGTATGTTTTTTTTTACAGGCAAAAGAGCTGAAATTCTTGGGGCATGCCCCGCACAGGGCCCTGTTCAGGGCTGGTAAGGTAAAAGAGCTTGTAATATTTGTATTTTAGAATAGGGTAGGGAATTTTTTATTTTGGGGGGCTTTGTTATTTTATTAGGGGGCTTAGAGTAGGTGTAATTAGTTTAAAATTGTTGTAATATTTTTCTTATGTTTGTAAATATTTTATTATTTTCTGTAACTTAGTTCTTTTTTATTTTTTGTACTTTAGATAGTTTATTTAATTTTATTTATTTGTAGCAATTGTGTTTAATTAATTTATTGATAGTGTAGTGTTAGGTTAATTGTAGGTAATTGTAGGTAGTTTATTTAATTATTTTATTGATAGGGTAGTGTTAGGTTTAATTATATCTTAGGTTAGGATTTATTTTACAGGTAAATTTGTAATTATTTTAACTAGGTAACTATTAAATAGTTCTTAACTATTTAATAGCTATTGTACCTGGTTAAAATAATTACAAAGTTGCCTGTAAAATAAATATTAATCCTAAAATAGGTATAATATAATTATAATTTATATTGTAGCTATATTAGGATGTATTTTACAGGTAAGTATTTAGCTTTAAATAGGAATTATTTATTTAATAAGAGTTAATTTATTTCGTTAGATAAAAATTATATTTAACTTAGGGGGGTGTTAGTGTTAGGGTTAGACTTAGCTTTAGGGGTTAATACATTTATTAGAATAGCGGTGAGCTCCGGTCGGCAGATTAGGGGTTAATAATTGAAGGTAGGTGTCGGCGATGTTAGGGAGGGCAGATTAGGGGTTAATACTATTTATGATAGGGTTAGTGAGGCGGATTAGGGGTTAATAACTTTATTATAGTAGCGCTCAGGTCCGCTCGGCAGATTAGGGGTTAATAAGTGTAGGTAGGTGTCGGCGACGTTGTGGGGGGCAGATTAGGGGTTAATAAATATAACATAGGGGTCGGCGATGTTAGGGGTAGCAGATTAGGGGTACATAGGGATAACGTAGGTGGCGGCGATTTGCGGTCGGAAGATTAGGGGTTAATTATTTTAAGTAGCTTGCGGCGACGTTGTGGGGGGCAAGTTAGGGGTTAATAGATATAATACAGGGGTCGGCGGTGTTAGGGGCAGCAGATTAGGGGTACATAAGTATAACGTAGGTGGCGGTCGGCAGATTAGGGGTTAAAAATTTTAATCGAGTGGCGGCGATGTGGGGGGACCTCGGTTTAGGGGTACATAGGTAGTTTATGGGTGTTAGTGTACTTTAGGGTACAGTAGTTAAGAGCTTTATAAACCGGCGTTAGCCAGAAAGCTCTTAACTCCTGCTATTTTCAGGCGGCTGGAATCTTGTCGTTAGAGCTCTAACGCTCACTGCAGAAACGACTCTAAATACCAGCGTTAGAAAGATCCCATTGAAAAGATAGGCTACGCAAATGGCGTAGGGGGATCTGCGGTATGGAAAAGTCGCGGCTGAAAAGTGAGCGTTAGACCCTTTAATCACTGACTCCAAATACCAGCGGGCGCCCAAAACCAGCGTTAGGAGCCTCTAACGCTGGTTTTGACGGCTACCGCCGAACTCTAAATCTAGGCCAAAATCTAGCCGTATGTCTGGTTAGAAGAACATAGGAAAAGCTTTATGTTTATTATCCCATATTAAAAGACAAATAAAGCATGGCAATATACAACACATAAGCTGTATTCCATAGGGCTAAATGTAATAGAGATTGGTTAGAATTCTCAAAGTTCTCTTAAAGGGAAATAAAACCCAAATGTTTTATTTCTTAATTCAGATAGAGCATACAATGTTTAATTAACTTTACAATTAGTTCCTAGTGTCTAATTTGTTTTGTTCAATTTGTATCCTTTGTTGAAAAGTATACCTAGGTAGGCTCAGAAGCTGCTGATTGGTGGCTGAGCATATATGCCCCTTTGTCATTGGCTTATCATTTGAAGAACCCTACATTTTCACAAATTTGTAAAACTTGTCTTAGCCAGTTAAATGTTTGAGAGCTATTCTCTCTTTAGAAAATAATATCTAAATATATTTGTTTTATTGTAGGGTTCTTTAACCCCTTAACGACTAAGGATGTGCCAGGCACGTCCTCCATAGGATGTCACTTAACTACCAAGGACGTGCCTGGCACGTCCTCTGGGGTTTGAAGCTCTGGAAGTGATCCTGCTTCCAGCTGCTTTTAAGGTATTGCAGTGATGCCTCGATATTGAGGCATCACTGCAATAACTTTTTTGGCACACCGATGCAGAGAGAGCCACTCTGTGGCCCTCTCTGCATCGGCCAGCGATGGTACCGAACGTTGGTGGGTGGGAGCAGCTGCAGGGAGGCGGGTGGGCGGCCCATCGCTGGCAATCTTCCGGCAAGCAGTCAGAAACAAATGTGTACTTTCAAATTTTTAAGTGGTGGGTGGCGGTTGTGGGTGGGAGAGGAGGGGGGAAATAATTTATCAAAATTGGTCTGGGAGGCGGATGGAGTAGGGTTTGAGGGGGGGCAGCTACACTACAGAAAAATAGTGGTTTATTTAAAAAAAACAACAACACACAATTAAATGTAAAGTGGGTACGGGCAGACAGCTGCCAGTACCCAAAATGGTGGAAAATAGTTAGTGGGGGGAGGGTTAGAGAGCTCTTTGGGGGGGGGGATCAATGTGGTTGGGGGCTAAGGGGGGATCCTACACAGCAGAATATATATTATTTTTTTTAAATGAAAAAAGAAATGAAAAAAAGCCTTTTATTTTAGTACTGGCAGACTTTCTGCCAGTACTTAAGATGGCGGGGACAATTGTGGGGTGAGGGAGGGATGAGAGCTGTTTGGGAGGGATCAGGGGATGGGATGTATCAGGTGGGAGGCTGATCTCTACACTAAAGCTAAAATTAACCCTTCAGGCTCCCTACAAGCTACCTAATTAACCCAGTCACTGCTGGGCGTAATACAAGTGTGGTGCGCAGCAGCATTTAGCGGCCTTCTAATTAACAAAAGCAATATATGTCTGCTATTTCTGAACAAAGGGGATCCCAGAGAAACATTTACAACCATGTGTGCCATAATTGCACAAGCTGTTTGTAAATAATTTCACTGAGAAACCCAAAGTTAGTGAAAAAGTTAACAATTTTTTTATTTGATCAAATTTGGCGGTGAAATGGTGGCATGAAATATATCAAAATCGGCCTAGATCAATACTTTGGGTTGTCTACTACACTACACTAAAGCTAAAATTAACCCTACAAGCTCCCTACAAGCTACCTAATTAACCCCTTCACTGCAGGGCCTAATACAAGTGTGGTGCACAGCGGCATTTCGCGGCCTTCTAATTACCAAAATGTAATACCACAGCCATAAATGTCTGCTATTTCTGCACAAAGGGGATCCCATAGAAGCATTTGCAACCATTTGTGCCATAATTGCACAAGTTGTTTGTAAATAATTTCAGTGAGAAACCTAAAGTTTGTGAAAAAGTTTGTGAAAAAGTGAACGATTTTTTTTTTATTTGATCACATTTGGAGGTGAAATGGTGGCATGAAATATACCAAAATGGGCCTAGATCAATAACTTGGATTGTCTAATAAACAAAAATATATACATGTCAAGGGATATTCAGGGATTCCTGACAGATATCAGTGTTCCAATGTAACTATCGCTAATTTTGAAAAAAAAAAGTGGTTTGGAAATAGCAAAGTGCTACTTGTATTTATTGCCCTATAACTTGCAAAAAAGCAAAGAACATGTAAACATTGGGTATTTCTAAACTCAGGACAAAATTTAGAAACTATTTAGCCTGGGTGTTTTTTGGTGGTTGTAGATGTGCAATAGATTTTGGGGGTCAAAGTTAGAAAAAGTGTGTTTTTTCCATTTTTTCATCATATTTTATAAATTTTTATAGTAAATTATAAGATATGATAAAAATAATGGTATCTTTAGAAAGTCCATTTAATGGCGAGAAAAACGGTATATAATATGTGTGGGTACAGTAAATGAGTAAGAGGAAATTTACAGCTAAACACAAACATCGCAGAAATGTAAAAATAGCCTTGGTCCCAAACGGTCAGAAAATGGAAAAGTGCTTTTGTCTCTAAGGGGTTAAACTCATTTTGAATAATTGTCAAATACAGACATTAGTATAGATGTATATAGAGACGGCAAAATAGAAAGTAATCAGTTGAAAAAACCTAAAGAGAGTTAAAAAGAGAGAGCTGCACCAACCTTTATGAAATTTTGCAGAGAAAGAAAACTGCAATGAAATGGGTAGAACTTTAACTCATGGACAGACAGTGTTTTAATGAATGAAGTGCATTCACAAGAGGGGATAGTAATTAGGGGTCAGTTCCTGGGTGGTTTTGTTTAACATAATCACCTGTGATTGATGATACCCAAATCTACCTCTCTGCACCAGACCTATACCCTTCCTTACTAACTCGTGTCACTAACTGTCTTTCTAATATTTCATCCTGGATAACCTCTCAGTACCTTAAACTAAATCTATCCAAAACTGAGCTCCTTATTTCTCCCCTTCTTCTAAAATCCCTACACCCCTACTTTCTCTAACTGTTGATAATAACATCATTACCCCAACCACGCATGCCCGATGTCTTGAAGTCACACTTGACTCAGATATCACTTTCACTCCCCACATCCAGTCTTTGGCCAATTACTGCCGCTTCCACCTTAAAAACATCTCTAAAAGTTTCCACTTCATCACACAAGCCACAACTAAGACTTTAACTCTCTCATAATTTCCTACCTTGACTATTGCAACTCCATCCTCTCTGGCCTCCATCACTGCTGTCTTTTTTCCTTACAATCCATAATGCCTCTGCCAGGTTGATCTTCCTTACACTTCACTCCTAATCTTTTGCTGCTCTCTGGCAGTTCCTTCACTGGCTTCCTCTAACCTCCAGAATAAAACACAAAATCCTGACTCTATCTTTCAAAGCGCTCAATAACACTGCTCCACCCTATGGGGTCAATTTAACATGGTGCAGACACACATGATCCGCTATAGCAAATCATATCCGCCGCACATCGATAAATGCCGACAGTATACGCTGTCGGCATTTATCATTGCACCATCAGCGATGTCTGTCCACCGCCTCATAGCAGCAGAGCTTGATAAATAGGCCCCTATATCTCCAAACTAATCTCCAGATACTCGCCCTCTCGTCCCCTTCGCTCTGCTCATGACCTCCTTCTCTCCTCCTCTCTTGTTACCGCCTTACATTCTTTTCTACAAGACTTCTCCAGACTGGCCCCTATTTTGTGGAACTCTCTGCCTCGCTACACAAGACCCTCCCCTAGTTTTCAAACTTTCAAGCTCTCCTTAAAGACTTTACTGTTGAGGGATGCATATAACATACACTAACATTTTCCTATCTTAGTTCCTCTCCTCCTTTAGTTATCCCTTTTGAACCCCCTTAGCATGTAAGCCTACGAGCCTAGCTGCTTTGTAGATCACTTTCATGAGAGCTGATTTACAGCAGTGAAACTCTTGGCAGGGCCCTCTATTTCTGTATCCCATTGTTACCTTGCATATTAGACCCATATTTTTAGAATCTTTTGGCGCTCTACAAATAACTGATAATTTAATAATAGTAAAATTAAAACAAATTTAATAAAGATCCTAAAATAATTATAATTAAATTTTACAAAAATATAAAACATTTAGAAAAAAGTTTTTAAGGAGCCCAATTGCTGGAAACGTCGGCATCAGCGGACATACCGCTTGCCAGCGATAATAAAATAAAGGCTTTAAAAAAAGCTGTTATAGGATATATAAATATCTAAAGACCGCTGCTCTGAGGCTGCGGACATCAATCCGCCCGATCCTATATGATCGGGCTGATTGACACTCCCTGCTAGCAGCCGATTAGCCACGAATCTGCAGGGGGCGGCATTGCACAAGCAGTTTATAAGGAACTGCTTGTGCAATGATTAATGCTGACAGCGTATGCTGTCGGCATTTATCGATGTGCAGCGGCTACATTGTATCATGTCCTCTCGCACTTTCAAAAATCGGCCCCCTAGTATCTAATTGACTTTACTCTTTTCGTATTCTTTGTTGAAGATGCAGCAATGCATTACTAGGAGCATTGTGTGAGCCAATAACATAAGGCATATATCGGCAGCAACCAATCAGCATCTCCTGAGCCTACCTAAGTATCCTTTTTAGCAAAGGATACCAAGAGAACAAAACAAATTAGATAATAAAAGTAAATTGGAAAGTTGTTTAAAAATCACATGCTAAAGAAAACATTTTGGTTTCATGTAATATTAATGATATTAGATGTTTGTTATCATAAACACTTAAACATTGTGCAGTGGAATTTTTCCTTTTTAGTGCATGCCTGAAAACGTCTGCATCTTCTGAAATTGCAGCGCTTGATAAATAAAACAGTATGCCTTTAGTTGGCAGCTTAGAGAAAGAGCACTGGAAGTGACTTATGAAAATGAGTGGCACAGCGCAGAACTTTAAAAGCTCATTCAGCACGGAAACAATAAAAAGCCTCAGCAGTGAATTGTTTAAGAAACAGCTTCTCAGTCTGAGTGGATAAAAGAGAGAACTAAGTAACAAACCATAGTTTAACTCTAAAAAAAATCCAATGTAATATACATGAAAGACAAAGCTTGCTACCTCGTATAACCTACATATTTGTGTCACATTGCCAGCGCATCCTTTTGTTAAAAGAGAATGCAAATATTCTGTAGATTCATCCTTGCTAAAACATAAAAAAGGCCAACTATGATTTATGTTTGCTTTGAATTTTATCTACATAATGATATGCATGTTAACCCAAATTGTGTGTTTAGGGCCATTTTTGTGAAAGTGATTTTTGCGCTCCACCGAGTAATACCAGCGCACGCTAATGTCTGCTGGTATTACAAGTTGAAAGCAATGCGAATGCGAGCTCGCGTTTACATTGCTGGGAAGCAATGTGCTCACGAGAGCGCACTTCCAAAGGTTCCAATGGAAGCCTCGTTTTCACGGCATGAGAACATAGCGCAGCAAAGGGGGTAAGTAGCGCAACAATGGCAGCAAAGTGTAAATATATATGTATATGACTATATACTGTACATATATATTTACAGGGAACACACAGTTCCCATAGACCGCAATGTAAAGGCACTTATCAGTGCCTTTTTTCTAACACCCTACAGCCGCCGACTTTCAGCCACAAAAATTGCTAAGCGCAGTTTTCTCTTCTTTGTTTTTCTAAAAAAAGTTACATTAAAAAAAAAAAAAAAGAAACAAGTTTTGGGGCATTTGGGGCACATTTATAAAATTAACCAGAGATCTGATCTCTGGTTAATTTTATAAACGCTAATTGCTACCGCAAACTCACTTGTAATGGCTGGTTATTTACTGTGCGCCCGTAAACGGGTGAATTCTCCGTTTACAAGCACACGATAAATTAGCACTTCCCTTGTAATTTAACACTTATTTGAAATGATAAATAAGAGCAACATCAGTGTAGCTTATTTTGAAAATGAAATATTCTCTTTTTTTTTATTATAGCTTTGTTAATACCATTAAATAGGAAAATAGGTAAGATGTTCTGGCAGATTTCCCATACCTTACCAACCACAAATGTGCACGTTTGTGAGCGCGCAATAAATTAGCGCTCCACTTGTGATCTTGCTCTTATTGTCACCGAGTTATACTTTCTTAGGAAGCCAAAAAGCAAAAGGAAATCCATTCATTGAAGCTTCTTTACAAAAAAAAAAAACGTGGAAAAATTTATAACCAAACCTAATCATAACGTTATGGTAAACTCTCCCCTTTTTAAAATCAGATCCAGAATGTTAGTGATATTTTAGTTGGAGTTTAATTTATCAGTTGTAATAAAGTTGCGCTGTAACTTTATTTTTATAAAATTTATATGAAATTCAAATAACTGGCGCTCCCCCCCACTTCAAAAGTCAGTTTTTCTGTGAGCTAACGGTTTGAATTGTTTTTTTTCAATTAGCGCTCTAGCTACAACAAAAGTGCCATATGGGGAGAGCACTGATTGGAGAACAATTTAAACCTTTAGCCCACAGAAAAATTGACTTTTGAAGTTGGCGGCAGATCGCAGGGAATTTTAATTTCATGTCTAAAGTTCTAGCACAACTTCCTTACAACTGATGAATTAAACTTAATTTAAAATATAACTAATATTCCAAATCTGATTTTAAAAAGGAGAAAGTTTACCAACACTTTAAGGTGACCAGATCTGAGGAATAAAAAATAATAGGGAAACTTTATTGACGACAAACAACATACTAAAAATGAAAAAGATGAATTATTAGACTAGGTTTTGGTTGTAGAATTTCAAACTATGGCCTAGATTTGGAGTTTGGCGTTAGCCGTGAAAACCAGCGTTAGAGGCTCCTAATGCTGGTTTTAGGCTACCGCTGGTATTTGGAGTCAGTGATTAAAGGGTCTAACGCTCACTTTTCAGCCGCGACTTTTCCATACCGCAGATCCCCTTACGTCAATTGCGTATCCTATCTTTTCAATGGGATCTTCCTAACGCCGGTATTTAGAGTCGTTTCTGAAGTGAGCATTAGAGCTCTAACGACAAAACTCCAGCCGCCGAAAAAAAGCAGGAGTTAAGAGCTTTCTGGGCTAACGCCGGTTCATAAAGCTCTTAACTACTGTACCCTAAAGTACACTAACACCCATAAACTACCTATGTACCCCTAAACCGAGGTCCCCCCACATCGCCGCCACTCGATTAAATTTTTTTAACCCCTAATCTGCCGACCGCCACCTACGTTATACTTATGTACCCCTAATCTGCTGCCCCTAACACCGCCGACCCCTGTATTATATTTATTAACCCCTAACCTGTCCCCCACAACGTCGCCGCCAGCTACCTACAATAATTAACCCCTAATCTGCCGACCGCAAAGCGCCGCCACCTACGTTATCCTTATGTACCCCTAATCTGCTGCCCCTAACACCGCCGACCCCTATATTATATTTATTAACCCCTAACCTGCCCCCCACAACGTCGCCGACACCTGCCTACACTTATTAACCCCTAATCTGCCGAGCGGACCTGAGCGCTACTATAATAAAGTTATTAACCCCTAATCCGCCTCACTAACCCTATCATAAATAGTATTAACCCCTAATCTGCCCTCCCTAACATCGCCGACACCTAACTTCAATTATTAACCCCTAATCTGACGACCGGAGCTCACCGCTATTCTAATAAATGTATTAACCCCTAAAGCTAAGTCTAACCCTAACACTAACACCCCCCTAAGTTAAATATAATTTTAATCTAACGAAATTAATTAACTCTTCTTAAATAAATTATTCCTATTTAAAGCTAAATACTTACCTGTAAAAAAAAATCCTAATATAGCTACAATATAAATTATAATTACATTGTAGCTATTTTAGGATTAATATTTATTTTACAGGCAATTTGGTAATTATTTTAACTAGGTACAATAGCTATTAAATAGTTAAGAACTATTTAATAGTTACCTAGTTAAAATAATAACAAAATTAACTGTAAAATAAGTCCTAACCTAAGTTATAATTAAACCTAACACTACCCTATCAATAAATTAATTAAATAAAATACCTACAATTACCTACAATAAAACCTAACACTACACTATCAATAAATAAATTAAATACAATTTCTACAAATAACTACAATTACATAAACTAACTAAAGTACAAAAAATAAAAAAGAACTAAGTTACAAAAAATAAAAAAATATTTACAAACATAAGAAAAATATTACAACAATTTTAAACTAATTACACCTACTCTAAGCCCCCTAATAAAATAACAAAGACCCCCAAAATAAAAAAATGCCCTACCCTATTCTAAATTAATAAATTTAAAAGCTCTTTTACCTCACCAGCCCTGAACAGGGCCCTTTGCGGGGCATGCCCCAAGAAAATCAGCTCTTTTGCCTGTAAAAAAAAACATACAATACCCCCCCAACATTACAACCCACCACCCACATACCCCTAATCTAACCCAAACCCCCCTTAAATAAACCTAACACTAAGCCCCTGAAGATCTTCCTACCTTGTCTTCACCTCACCGGGTATCACCGATCGGTCCTGGCTCCGATATCTTCATCCAACCCAAGCGGGGGCTAGACATCCACTGAAGAAGTCCAGAAGAGGGTCCAAAGTCTTCTTCCTATCCGGCAAGAAGAGGACATCCGGACCGGCAAACATCTTCATCCAAGCGGCATCTTCGATCTTCTTCCATCTGGTGCGGAGCGGGTCCATGTTGAAGCAGCCGACGCGGATCCATCCTCTTCTTCCAGCGTCTCCCGACGAATGATGGTTCCTTTAAGGGACGCCATCCAAGATGGCGTCCCTCGAATTCTGATTGGCTGATAGGATTCTATCAGCCAATCGGAATTAAGGTAAGAATATTCTGATTGGCTGATGGAATCAGCCAATCAGAATCAAGTTCAATCCGATTGGCTGATGGAATCAGCCAATCAGATTGAGCTCGCATTCTATTGGCTGATCGGAACAGCCAATAGAATGCAAGCTCAATCTGATTGGCTGATTGGATCAGCCAATCGGATTGAACTTGATTCTGATTGGCTGATTCCATCAGCCAATCAGAATATTCCTACCTTAATTCCGATTGGCTGATAGAATCCTATCAGCCAATCGGAATTCGAGGGACGCCATCTTGGATGACGTCCCTTAAAGGAACCGTCATTCGTCGGGAGATGCCGGAAGAAGAGGATGGATCCGCGTCGGCTGCTTCAACATGGACCCGCTCCGCACCAGATGGAAGAAGATCGAAGATTCCGCTTGGATGAAGATGTTTGCCGGTCCGGATGTCCTCTTCTTGCCGGATAGGAGGAAGACTTTGGACCCTCTTCTGGACTTCTTCAGTGGATGTCTAGCCCCCGCTTGGGTTGGATGAAGATATCGGAGCCAGGACCGATCGGTGATACCCGGTGAGGTGAAGACAAGGTAGGAAGATCTTCAGGGGCTTAGTGTTAGGTTTATTTAAGGGGGGTTTGGGTTAGATTAGGGGTATGTGGGTGGTGGGTTGTAATGTTGGGGGGGGTATTGTATGTTTTTTTTTACAGGCAAAAGAGCTGATTTTCTTGGGGCATGCCCCGCAAAGGGCCCTGTTCAGGGCTGGTAAGGTAAAAGAGCTTTTAAATTTATTAATTTAGAATAGGGTAGGGCATTTTTTTATTTTGGGGGTCTTTGTTATTTTATTAGGGGGCTTAGAGTAGGTGTAATTAGTTTAAAATTGTTGTAATATTTTTCTTATGTTTGTAAATATTTTTTTATTTTTTGTAACTTAGTTCTTTTTTATTTTTTGTACTTTAGTTAGTTTATGTAATTGTAGTTATTTGTAGAAATTGTATTTAATTTATTTATTGATAGTGTAGTGTTAGGTTTAATTATAACTTAGGTTAGGATTTATTTTACAGGTAATTTTGTTATTATTTTAACTAGGTAACTATTAAATAGTTCTTAACTATTTAATAGCTATTGTACCTAGTTAAAATAATTACCAAGTTGCCTGTAAAATAAATATTAATCCTAAAATAGCTACAATGTAATTATAATTTATATTGTAGCTATATTAGGATTTTTTTTACAGGTAAGTATTTAGCTTTAAATAGGAATAATTTATTTAATAAGAGTTAATTAATTTCGTTAGATGTAAATTATATTTAAGTTAGGGGGGTGTTAGTGTTAGACTTAGCTTTAGGGGTTAATCCATTTATTATAGTAGCGGTGAGCTCCGGTCGTCAGATTAGGGGTTAATAATTGAAGTTAGGTGTCGGCGATGTTAGGGAGGGCAGATTAGGGGTTAATACTATTTATGATAGGGTTAGTGAGGCGGATTAGGGGTTAATAACTTTATTATAGTAGCGCTCAGGTCCGCTCGGCAGATTAGGGGTTAATAAGTGTAGGCAGGTGTCGGCGACGTTGAGGGGGGCAGATTAGGGGTTAATAAATATAATATAGGGGTCGGCGGTGTTAGGGGCAGCAGATTAGGGGTACATAAGGATAACGTAGGTGGCGGCGCTTTGCGGTCGGCAGATTAGGGGTTAATTATTGTAAGTAGCTGGCGGCGACGTTGTGGGGGGCAGGTTAGGGGTTAATAAATATAATATAGGGGTCGGCAGTGTTAGGGGCAGCAGATTAGGGGTACATAGGTATAATGTAGGTCGCGGCGGTTTACGGAGCGGAAGATTAGGGGTTAATAATATAATGCAGGGGTCAGCGATAACGGGGGCGGCAGATTAGGGGTTAATAAGTGTAAGGGTAGGGGTGTTTAGACTCGGGGTACATGTTAGAGTGTTAGGTGCAGACGTAGGAAGTGTTTCCCCATAGGAAACAATGGGGCTGCGTTAGGAGCTGAACGCTGCTTTTTTGCAGGTGTTAGGTTTTTTTTCAGCTCAAACAGCCCCATTGTTTCCTATGGGAGAATCGTGCACGAGCACGTTTTTGAGGCTGGCCGCGTCCGTAAGCAACTCTGGTATCGAGAGTTGCATTTGCGGTAAAAATGCTCTACGCTCCTTTTTTGGAGCCTAACGCAGCATTTTTTTGAACTCTCGATACCAGAGTTAATTTTATGGTGCGGCCAGAAAAAAGCCCGCGTAGCGTTAACAGCCCATCTACCGCCAAACTCCAAATCTAGGCCTATATATTTTCAATTAAATAATGAATGAAAATAATAACTGCCATTGTTATCACTGTTCTTAATTAACAACTTCACATGTAACAATGCTGAAAACAGATAATAATATATACAATGCAAAATCAGCTGTAATTCCAACCAGTCGTTAACTGGTAATTTTTTAAAGTTGGTTAGGCAGAAGACTCAATCTATGTATGACCCTTTTTATTTTATATTTTTAAAGGTGTTTCTTCTGCTTCCCATACACCCTAACACATTTGGTAATTAAAATATATTATTCACAACAGATACCAGTTTACAATAAAGTGCATTAGTAGTTATTATAAACTCACAGAGCAATGTCTCTGCTTTTCAACTTTCTCTCTGATGTTGAACTGCTCTCTGATATACAATTGTTCTCTGTCTGCAGATTAACTCTGTCTCTGCTGCTATACTTTGTCTTTGTATTCAAGCCGCCACCCACTCCAATTCAGACACCACCAAAAAAGCACCTCCTTTTTACAAGTGTCCACCACCACAGCATGCAGGGAACTGTAGTTCCTCGGTGCAGATCTGCTAAAAGCTGCAGATATTGAATGCCACAGTCTGCGATAGGCTTACAAATAATATTAGTGCGAACATTGTGCATATATAATAAAAAATAAGGAAACAGCCATGATGAAAAAAGGAAAAACAGGATGTTTTGTTGTCCTTTCAAAAAATTCTGGAGACAAAGGGACAGTGTGTTTAAAAATAAGACAATCCTTTTAAAAAAAAGTGGTGTCTGGTCACCTTAATATACCTCCCAATATGTATGGCTGGCTCTTCAGGACTCAGAAGGGTAAAAAGGGCCATTCAGCATTTTATGGGTGGGGCGGCATCAAGAGAGTTTGGGTCATAGGTGGATAGTGGCCAATATTTTGAGCATGTCTGGGTGGCAGGGGCGTATCTGGGCAGTCCATGGGCTGGGCTACTAAAGCCCTTTAATATAGAAGGGGAATATTTGGGACATATGGCTTTCTTAGTGGACAGAGCTCAGAATTGGGACAGTTGGGGGGTCTACTTACGCAGTGAGCCAATACCAGGCATATACATCAGTTGTGTATAGGGGAGAAGTCTTAATTAAATGCAGATATTTCATTTTTTTTATACACTAATTTAATGATTTATATTAAAAAATGCTCTTGAAGAGGCTGAGGATCCTCATTTTAAAGACAAGATCATGTTTTGAAATTCATTGAGCATCTCTGCATCTATATTTTCCACAGTCTTTTTAAGGGCCATTCCTGCCATTAATATCTATCCCTGTGTGAGGTACCCAAAATATGATACCTGGAGAATCAAACGCAAACCACTTGCAATGCAGAAAAACAATAATTACAACACTTGACAAAAACACATTCAAAGTGTTTAATATAAATGTAGTCTTTAATATTTACATGTATGTTTTGTTAAAGGACCAGTCAACACAGTATATTTGCATAATCAACAAATGCAAGATAACAAGACAATGCAATAGCACTTAGTCTGAACTTCAAATGAGTAGTAGATTTTTTTCTCTGACAATTTTAAAAGTTATGTCTTTTTCCACTCCTCCTGTACCATGTGACAGCCAATCACAAATGCATACACGTACCATGTGACAGCCATCAGCCACTCACAAATGCATACACACACACTTATTCTTGCACATGCTCAGTAGAAGCTGGTGACTCAAAAAGTTTAAATATAAAAAGACTGTGCACATTTTGTTAAATGTGCACAGTCACAGGACTGTGCACTGTCACAGGAGCGAGCTGCACTTAATCTTATGGCGCGGTCGGGCCGGGCTGTGACTATACAGCTGTCCCGATGCGCTGTGTAAAAAAAGCAGACCCGCTCAGCAGAGCGCAGAGAGCGGGTCTGTAAAACAGCGTTTTTTGTTAAAAATGAAAAGGGAATATTATGTCTTAGAAAGTTTGGCTAATATAATGTTATATAATTCTGCACTGTGTGCAGAATTATATAACATTAATTTTAAAGTTTACTGTCCCTTTAAGTAATTTGGAAAGTTGTTTAAAAGGGCATGCTCTATCTGAATAATGAAAGGTTATTTTATATAAAAACAAAAACCCCAGCTATCTCGCAGATAGGAACAAGGGGCTGGATGTGGACATTCTAGGGTGCTCTAGAGGTGTGGTCAGAAATATTTTCATCTACTTTTAGGCCCAGCGTATGGAATTTATAAACACTTTATTGCCCCTCTGAAGTATCTCACCTATCTCGCTATTTTAAACTAATGAGGTCTTCATATTGTTATATATCTTTTATTTCTTTATAACTGTTTTCAAGTTTTTTTTGTAGACCATTATATAGAGGGAGTTTTATTTATTTGCATTTTACTTCAATTATCCAATTTTTGTTTTCTCTCTGTATATTTTGTTAAAAAGCATACCTAGGTAGGCTCAGGAGCAGCAATTCATTACTAGATGCTAGTTGCTTATTGGTGGCTGCACATATATATAAGTAAGCCACTTGTCATTGGCTTACAAGATGTGTTCAGTTAGCTCCCAGAAGTGCATTGCTGATCCTTTCAATAATTAATGGTTATAGAAATACTAAACAAACAACAAGGATTAGATTAAATCACCCCCAGTGGGGGTGGGGGCTTTGACACAGAGGTATTAAAATGTTTATTTTTCAATGTTTTCTCTAAGTATTGGTCTTTGAGTAAACAGTGAAAAATAAGATAAAGAGGACTTTGTATAAATAATAGAGGGTTAAGCTAATGAGGTCTGCTACAAGCTCAGCCCATTTCATTTGTGTTGTGTTTTCAATTTGCAGACACAGCTATTTCATAAATATAAAAAAACCTAAAGGAAAAATTCCCATAATTTTAAACACTACATCTGGTATAACAAGTCATTGTAAACAAATTAAGGGGAAAAACAATTTTTACAGCACACTATTACAACCAGCAGTAGGCAGATGTCTCTCTTTATTTACATTTGAATAGTAGAACAAAGGTTCACCTTGATAGATTTTTTTCTTTTAAAGGGACACTAACCCCACGTTTTTTCTTTCATGGTTCAGATAGAACATGCAATTTTAAGCAACTTTCTAATTTACTCCTATTATCAATTTTTCTTTGTTCTCATGTTATCTTGATTTGAAAAAGCAGTAATAAAAGGTTAGGAGCCGGCCCATTTTTTAGTTCAGCACCTTGGTAGAGCTGCTGATTGGTTTGCTACATTTAGCCACAAATCAGCAAGTGCTACCCATGTGCTGAACAAAAAATGGTCTGGCTCTAAAGCTTACAGTACTGCTTTTTCAAATCAAGATAGCATGAGAACAAAGAAAAATTGATAATAGGAGTAAATTAGAAAGGTGCTTAAAATATCATGCTCTATCTGAATCATGAAAGAAAAAAATTGGGTTTAGTATCCCTTTAATTCTAATGTTTCTATACAATTAATTTAACTTTTTAAATAGAGGTTTCATCATAATGAATTTGACTTTAAAATATCAAATGTAACAGTTTATAAAAACACTTTTAAAATATTAAAATTAACATTCAAATGCTGATTATGAATGAAGTGAAGACATGGGGCCGTTTTACTAAAGTGCGGATGGACATGATACAATGTAGTGTATCATGTCCGCCGCACATCAATAAAAGCCGACAGATTTAGCATTGCACAAGCAGTTCTGGTGAACTGCTTGTGCAATGCCCGATGGGGTGTCAATCATATAGGATCGGACGGATTGAAGACCACAGCCTCAGAGGCAGTGGACAAGTTATGGAGCAGCAGTCTTTAGACCGCTGCTTCATAACTGCGGTTTCCGGCGAGCCTGCAGGGTCGCACGGAAACAGGGGCATCAAGCTCCATTCAGAGTTTGATAATTCGGCCCCTAAAAATCAATATTCAAATATGTTTTTTTTAAACAAATGTTGCATTCAGCATTTGATAGTTACCTTCATTATAGCCTACTAATGCATATTAAGCATTGACAACCAAAATTAAGATGACATTTTATATTGATTTAAAAAATCTATTTCGTTGTAACGATACAATCAAGAATGTGCATATTGTATTTATGATAAATGAGAGATGGTATCAAATAAGGTTTCACTACAGACTGCTGTATAAACACCGGAGGTCAGTCTGCTGGGTGACTGAGTCCAGCCGGCCTTATCTGCATCATTAGGGGTGCTTCACCAAATGTGAGTGTGATATATCACATACTATTTTCCACCTGTTCATACAATACTAGGCCATGTGGCGCTTCTGTCTTCTTATATTGTTTACAGATAATTGACCCTTGATCGTGGCCTTGATCCACCTACAGACAGCTGCCTGGACCTGTTATTATAACCACTCCTGGGGTTTTTTATTCATCAGTTCACTCCTCCTTCTCATGGGACTTTAGCATCTTTTGTTGTGATATACTTATATCATAATATACTGCCCTGTATTGATATTAGATAACTATATAGTAATAGTTCTTATGTTTATTGTTTATATTATTTTTTTGATTAATCACTTGTGTTTCACCAAGGGCACCCCCTATATATATCTTGTATTTATATAAATAAAAACTATTTTTAGTAACTTTATTATAAGGAGATTTTACTATCTTCATTTAAAGGGACATAAAAGAGCAAAAAGAAAATGTGTTAAAGTGTTTTATTTTTGCACAGTTGATGGTATATAACTATGGGGTTGATCACAATCTGTTGGCTGAGACTTTTTTGGCTTTTTTATGGCCAAAAAGGCCACTTTTCTGTTATTTGACAGGATCACAATAACTTGTTTCCTGCACCTCTGATCGTGTTTTCGGATCCTTGCTAAAAGCTTTATTTTTATTATGGAGCCTGAAAAGTTCTTGGCGATCACAATCCATTTTTGAGACCAGTTTTTACATTTTTAAATTTTACACCTAGAGGCCCTTGATAAAATCGCAAAATAGCATTTTTTTTTAAATCTTCGCAACTATTCCAAGACTAATTGGAAACAGACTAATATATGCCATATTTACAAAATACTCTAAAATGGCCATTGGACACATTTCAGATTTGTAATAACATACATGGTATCAAATCATCACTACTGTATTGCACTGCAGTAACCAGGGCACACTTTTACATAGGTTCATCTGCATATGGATATGTGATGAATTCATGATAATCTGTTCAGACAAGAAGATCCGTAGGAAGAGTCATGTCAGGACCCCAAAATCTATAAATGGAGGGTAGCGATTTCTTTCTGTTAATTTCCATCCTCACTACTGCTAAACCATCTAATAATAGATAATAATCTAATATTATTAGATATCTAATAATAAAAATTCCCCCTGGTCTAGTTGAAAGCTAAACTTAGGAAGGCTCATATGATAATTTCTAAGCCCTTGAAAGCCGCCTCTAATCACATTTTTTATTTGCTTTTCACAATCACAGAGGTAAAAAGTATATTAATGTAACAGTATTGCTTATTTAAAACGGGGAATGGGTAATAAAGGGATTATCTATCTTTTTAAACAAAAATTCTGGTGTTGACTGTCCCTTTAAAGTTACATGTGTATTGTCATGTTTGTCACTGACAGTAAAGGCATCTTTATAACCGGGTTATAAACATGATCGAGCAATCATGACTTTCATAGGAACCTATTGTAATCCATTTCCATCCGCACCACTGCTAAACCATCTGAATGCAAATTGTATGTTGACATAATGGGCAGACTGTGGACTGTTTTTCTATCTTCTTTACAATATTTATAAAAGGACTGTTTTCATTTTAGTGTGTTTCTTAGTGTGTAAAAAGATCCCTGTTAGTGACAAAAACAAGAGTGCGAGTATGACTTTAAATAAAATATTAAAATAAAAAATAAAAACACACTATTTGTAAATGTTGGGGTCCTGATTAGTCATTTCCTACAGATCCCCTTAGCTGTACAGGATATCACGTACTCAAGACATGTACCTATACATATGTAAATGTGGGACCTATACCCTGTATACAGCCTCTACAATAGGGATGAATAGAGCTTTAATGAATTGATACCATATATGTTATAAAATGTTCGATATGCCCTTTCAAGGACTTATCAAAAGGGGTTGAAATTGTAAAGTCAAAACGGGCCTCAAAAAGGTGTTGAAAAGTGACTCATAAATGGATTGTCATTATTGAGAAATTATTGACCCCATAATAAAAATAAGGCTTTTATCAAAAATCCAAATACACAATTGTAAGTACGGTAAAGAGCCAAAAACACACTAATGTGATTGTGACAAATCGAGTAATAGCCTTTTGATCGAGGCCATCGTTATATGCAAACAGTGGTGCAATAATAAAATGCTAAACATAATAGAGAATTTTTTTTGCATTTTTATGTCTATTTAAGGGTCAACAAAATATTTCCTTTATGAAATGGCTCAAATTCTGCCAATAAATCATTGGGGATAAAGTTATTTAAGTGAAATAGCCATCATATTTCCAACTTTGTTAAATCATTATTCTTGTCCTCTCCAATGTGGTATACACTTTCCTATTGTTAAAAAAAAGTTGAAATATTTTGGATTATTTTTATGAACATTATACCATGTTTTAATATTTTGTATGTGTTCTCTAATTTGTTCATACTGAAAATGTCCTAAATTTTACTATAGCTTTAAAGAAGACTTGTGCAGGGGCGAAATTCTGGGTAATTAGTTTCGCCGAATATTCGTTATCCTTGTTATTTGGTATTTGTTTGGTTTTAAACTAATTAAATATTTGAAAGTTACAGGTGAAAAAGTTTGCCTGTAGCTTTATACTTACCTTTAGCAATCTAGAGCAGTGTTTTTCAACCAGTGTGCCGTGGCATACTAGTGTGCCGTGAGAGATCCTCAGGTGTGCCGCGGCAGACTGACAACAGTGCGGCGGTGTTGCTCTTTCAAATTTTGAAATATTGGGAGGTATGTGACAGGCTCATCAGGCATCATTTACAACCATGACATTGACATTCATTCACAGACAATCATTACGATTGTTTGTGAATGAATGTCAATATGTCATGTATAGTTTGTAGGAGGCATGGCATGACAGCGCAGTACAGTGTGTGTATATATATATATATATATATATATATATATATATATATATATATATATATATATAAATCAGTACAGAAGAAGGGCACTCTCAGGATTTGTAGAAAGCAGAATATTTTCTTTATTCTTAGAACATTAATACATGGGGTCTGTTTTGGATCTATGATCATTGCCACTCGGCAGTCCTAAGATTGTACTTGTCCTGATGAAGGCCCAACTGAGGGCCCGAAATGTCGACCATGTATTAATGTTCTAAGAATAAAGAAAATATTCTGCTTTCTACAAATCCTGAGAGTGCCCTTCTTCTGTACTGATTTCTATAATTATTCCTTATAAGGATTGCACCCAGGTCGTGACTTCTCCACCTGGTTGGAGTGCTGGGCTACAAGCTATTTTACTTTTTGAGATATATATATATATATATATATATATATATATATATATATATATATACTGTATATATATATCCTGTATTAGGCTACAATGTGTGATTTTGTAAAATGTTGGGATGGTGGTGTGCCACAGGATTTTTTAATGTAAAAAAGTGTGCCAATCAAAAAAGGTTGCAAATCACTGCTGTAGAGAGCTGCGCTAACCAGCTCATCTTCATCCCAGAGCTCCAGCCGCGCTAATAGGAGGCTTAAACTGGTGGCTCCCAGGGCGTGCACTAAACCACCCTTTTAAAAACGTATCAGCTAGTTGCCTGCATACCTTTTTCTGACAAATCTGTTCTTTCATGTGTATTATAGAATTTTTTTTAAGTAACATTTTCGTTTTACTTCATGGCTGCAATGCAATGCAGCCAAGGAAGTAATACTTTTTTATTTACCATATGTCTTTTAAAACACTAACAAAATAAATGGAAAAAGCCGTTTCTAAATTACAGCATTTATGCTTTCTATCACGTACAAAATAGCAGGGACATTGCTGTTTTAATATTTAAAGCGACAGTCTACACCTTAGTCGTCTTAAAGTCTTACCTTATAATAAGCTGAAAATAGCCTCCTGCAAACCTTTCTATATCATGCAGCAAGAATGGTAAAAAAGTTATATTAAGATAAATATTGTTTCTGGCCATTTTGTAATGGCTGCCAAGCTCCACCCACTGATGACATCATGATCTTGGCAGCCTCTAGGCACTCTGCTGAATAGCATTGACAGTCTGTTGAATCCAACAATTGAGCCTTTTGTGATTGGACGTCATATGCAGCCCAGATTGTGATGTCATCAGTGGGCGGAGCTTGGCAGCCATTTTAAAGTGGCCAGAAACAATATTAATTTTAAAATAACTTTTTACCGAACTCTCTGTTGATAAAATAGATAGTAAAGTCAAAATTAAACTTTAATTCCTGAGATAATTCATTAACTTTTAACAACTTTTCAATCTATCAAGTGTTGCTTTGTTTTTCTTGGTATCCGTTGTTGAAAAGCAAACCTAGGTGGGTACTTAAAACTAACTTAACGCATCAGATGAGCCAATGACAAGAGGTATATATGTGCAGCCTCCAGTCACCAGCTAGCTCCCAGTAGTGCAACAGAGAATGCCTAGGGGAAAAAGCAAAATTGATAAGCAAAGTTAATTGGAACATTGTTTAAAATTGCATGTCTAAATTATTAAAGTTTAATTTAAAATGTACTGTCCCTTTAATAGCAAAGATGCTGGGGAAGTTGGTTCAGTCAATTTTCTGAGTTTGCACGTAGCATATTGAAAAAAGTGTTTAAAGGGACATTGTGGTCAAAATTTAAATGCACGTAGATTAATTACATCTTCGAATACAAACATATTTACAATATACATGTATTAGCAAACATTCTTCTAGTAAAGGTTATAACTGTTTTTAGTGTTAACATTGTTCCCTGCATGTGCACGTGAAACATAGCTAGATATTCTAAGTGCAACAGCATTTTAAATAATGCAGCTGCTCAGAGCGCCAGTAGGACTTGTATTATGTCAGCAATTCACAAACTGGGTCATTACCAGATGGTACAAACACCTTAGGCTCTCTGAACAAGTGCTGTGTTTAAAATGCTGGTGCACGATGCACACTTAAAGGGACATTAAACCCCCAAAATATATTTCATGATTCAGACAGAGAATACAATTTTAAACAACATTCCAATTAACTTCTATTATCTAATTTGCTTCATTCTTTTAGATATCCTTTGTTAAAGAAATATCAATGCACATGGGTGAGCCAATCACATGAGGCATCTATGTGCAGCCACCAATCAGCAGCTACTGAGCCTATCTAGATGTGCTTTTCAGGAAAGAATATCAAGAGAATGAAGCAAATTAGATAATAGAAGTAAATTAGAAAGTTGTTTAAAATGGTATTCTCTATCTGAATCATGACAGAAAAAATTGTGGGTTTAATGTCCCTTTAAATACACTTTTGAAACAGCTATAGCTTTTACTAGAAGCATTTTTGCCAATATATGTCTATTACATATTCTATTTAAAACTAAAATGCATCCATGTGGATTCGAATTTCGGCTGGAATGTCCCTTTAAATTTCTAATTTTATTTAAACAAGCACCAAAAATGGTTATTTTTAGTGCTGTTTTTGTGGTTGTGATATTATCACTTTGCATAAATAGGACAGCTTTCTTCTCAAATTTCATATTTATCTCTGATCTTATAAAAAAAACATCAGAGAAATATAAGATAGCTACAATTAACACTTGACATTCTGTATCCTTTTAAATTTACCTCATTCCAATTCGCTTTAGCTAAGTTGTTATTATCCGGTACAACATATATGGCTGAGTGATTTTTTTTTACATTATAATTAGATATTAGATAGCTTACAGCTATGTGTAGCTGACAAGCAGAACCATTTGATTTATGATACATTTCTGACAAAAATCTAAGCAAATCAGATTGGTCTTTTTAAAAAAAAATAGCCTATTCCTACCCTAGAAAGTACTGGGAATAAATGTAAGTATATAATACTAATATAACTTATTACATAACGCAGAGGCAATATAATTACAGTTTAATTAATTGTATTTGAATATTTCCCCATATCTATTTTTTTTTGTGTATTTTATCTATAATGTATATAGTTACTGCCATGCTCATCCCAACTCCACCTACAACCGGCCTAACCTCACCTGTGACATCCATGTGTCCCAGCACTTCCTGTCACAGCCCCGCCCACAACCACAAAACATCACTGGGAAAATGTTAAAATAGAGCCAAAAAGTCTAAAAATGTAATGACTGGGTATAAAATACTTATGGCTTCCTTTTTACTACAAGTTTTTCTTCATCCTCATTGCAATTAACAAGAATGCACACATTTTGTCAGGTGTTTAGTGTTACCCTACCCAAATTTTCATAAAGGGTCAGATTGCAAGTGGAGGGCAATATATCGCTTCGCTAAAGCGATATTTATGCTCCACTTTGTAATACTTTGTAATGTGTGCTGGTTTTACAAGTTAGGTGCAATGTGAACGCGATGAAGCATAGGCTCCAATGGGAGCCTCATTCATATGCCATCAGAGACAGCATAGAACTTAAGTATATACACATATTAACACATAAATATCCTATATAATAAACGACCAGGTATGTTTGTAGAAGCTGTTATGCGCAGTAGAGACTGCCGCCCGAGACAAACCTGGTCTGGCCATAAGGAAGCGTGAGGATCAGACAGCAGAGAGGGTGGGCGGGAGCAGGCATGATGGGGGGCGTGGCCAGGCAGAGCAGACGTGACGGGGCATGACTGAACGTTAGCGGTTGTTGTGGGGCGTGACCAGACAGGGGCGTGGCCGGTCGGGGTTGTCGTTTCGTGGCGTGGTCAGCCGGGTGGGATCGCTGCACTGCAGAAAATGGCCTGTGTACTGGCTTTAGGACTAGTATTATTTATAAAAACATTTACATATATATTTACAGGGAACACACAGTTCCCATAGAACGCAATGTAAAGGCACTCCTGCCAACTTTAAAGTCCAAGTGCAGTTGTTTTTTATTTTTTTTAAAAAATACTACCTTTTGTTTTTTAATTTTAAAAAAAGTATAATGCCCTCTATGTTGAGGGAATTTGGGGCATTTTTAGAAAATTAACCAGAGATCTAAATGCTGGTTAATTTTCTGAGCACTAATTGCTACCGCAAGCTCGCGGTAGCCATAACCAACCACTTGTAATGGCTGGTTAGTTATCGCGTGCCCGCTAACAGGCAAATTTACCCGTTTGCGGGCATGCAATAATTTAGCGCTCCACTTGTAATCTAGGGCAAACTGTTTCGAAACTGGGTAGTTTTTACAAGAAAATAAACATTGAAGAGTATGTTGCTAAGCAACACTATCCTAATGGTATAAACATTTTTTGTTGAGCATACAACTTTCCTCTGTGATCAACATAATAACATTTTTTTCATAATATATTGTGATTTTTTTTTTTAAATAGTCACATGGTTTTTTGTTTTAAAAGTATTTTCCAATTTTGTAATACTAGTTCTAAAGGATATTTATTCACTTTATACATATCAGAGTCCCATGTAAATTTATATACATTAATGTTAGCATTCAAAAGCCGAAAAATGGTAATGACTCCAGAGTAAACTAAGCAAAAGTGAAGTGAATTGGAAACAAAAAATCATTTTACTGATATTATGTGGCTAGTACAAAATATAGTTCTAACAGTGTCAACTGATAAAAGGTGCAATTTCAGTGGATATGGGCATAGCATAAAATATTAACACTAACAATGGAAATTCAGGCTATGCATTTATCCTCTGCAAAGGGATTGAAAACACAGTTAAAATCATGCACCGGGGATGGTCCAGCTGTTGATTGAAGACTACTAGAGTATGCTGATCTTGATTGGTTCTCAAGCTGGGTCCTGCTCAGATGCAGCCTTTGTGGGGGTTTAACACATTGGCCTTGATCACAATCTATTTGTAGTTTTCTCTCAAAAACGCTTTTTGCTTTAAATTGAATTGGTAGCCGAGTTTCTCAAGTGATCACAATGCTATATAATTGCATTTGTTAAAACCCAGCCAAAGTGAACAAGTTTTCAAAAGAAACGCTTCTGCAAAGGACTTTTCATATGTTAAGTACCTCTTTTAGAAATAGAAACAGGGAGGTCTCCCGAAAGGGACACATACAATAGCGCATTTTTACAGCTTAAGACTACGATAAAGGTCTATTCATGTTACCCCTTTGTTGACTCTGCAATAAAAATATTCATTTGCATGTGTGACATTAACCTAATGACATCAGAGGACATCCTCAACATTCATTAACCATATGAATTCCATATCTTGGCATTATGGGCATATTTCTATTGTCACTCTAGGACATCAGCATCTACAAATGGTGTGTTAGTTTTAATTTTTAATATTTGATTGTCACACTTGCACTGTTGTGCTTCTCACTAACTGTATTGGCTTTGTTAAAATTGTGTTTTTAAAGGGGATTGCTTAAAGTGAAGGTAAACTTTGATGAATTAAAGCCTGGTTTTTAAAAATACTATTAAAAACAGGGGCACTTTCATTCATCAAAGTTTACAAAGCAGCCGTTTTGATTAAAAACGTACCTCTCTTCTTTGTAGAGCCAGAGCAGCTTCCCCCACCCGGAGATCCTCTCTTCACACGTCATCAATGACTAATCCAGCTTCCTCCAATCACGGCTTTCTCCCCAGGGTAGTCATTGCCTGAGGCCATGCCGTGATTAGAGGAAGCTGGATTAGTCATTAATGACGTGTGAAGAGAGGATCTCCGGGTGGGGGAAGCTGCTCTGGCTGTGAAAAAAAACAAAGGTAAGTTTTTAATCAAAACAGCTGCCTTCTAAACTTTGATGAATGAAAGTGCCCCTGTTTTTAAAAGTATTTTTTTTTTAAAAAAAGGGCTTTCATTCATCAAAGTTTACCTTCACTTTAATCATGACTTTCATAGTTAACTGTAATAGTTTCCATCAGCACCACTGCATGCTGACCCATCTTAATGCATCTTTTATTTTTTCAGGATGGGCAGACTGTGCTTTGTTTTTCTATTTCTATATGATCACTTTTTAACTTTGGCAAGTATTTTGTTTAACATTAATTACAACTGGTGTTTGTTAAAGTACTGTTTCCATTTTTGCGTGAGCTGAAAACAAAATGGAGACTACATGTTTCTATTCAAGACTATTCATATCTTCTTTTACTGGATTTTAATACTCCTCATAATGTAAATCAGGACCCTGCTGCCTTGTAAGTTGCTATATTGTATCTTCCTAAGAGACCCTTAAAGGACCACTAAATGCAGTACAATTGCGTAATTAAAAAGTGCATAATAAAAAGACAATAATGGGGGGGGGCTTCTGGGCGGTGGCCGTGATAGGTCACAGTTTTGTGTGCTGCTCCAGCCTTGATAGTTTGGGCTTGACAAAACACTGTAACAAGTCACCATCTGGCAAGAAATTAACAGACTGCAATCAAGCTAATCATCCTATACCTGATTATCCTAAAATCTTTGAGATTGCTGCCAGCACCAGAGGACCTGAGCTTACGTTGAGGTTGCGGCCACCAACTAACCCCCCCCGGTAGAGTATCCTCAGGGCTCTGCCATTGCAAAACGCCGTAGTTGCATTGCAATAAACTTACATAGAGGTCAAGATATCCATCTAACTTATATTTAACATGGAGGAGCTCTACTTTTATATTAAGTCGCTGCTGGAGGAACATAAAAAGAGAATAAGTAGAAGATTAGACCGTACCATACTAACCACTCATGTCCAAAAAAATAATGCTGCTACTCAGAGAGAAATCACACAGAACAAATGGCAACCACATGCTTTGCATAGATCAGACAGCGCAGAGAATCAGCCTGATGGAGGAGATGAAACAGAGGTACAAGCCTCATCTAGATCTGTACCCTCCACCCTAGAAGCAGGGTACTGTAGCCCTGAAACCATTGATTGTATACGGAAGGGGCGCAGTGATATGTTTCGGTGGACTCTCTACCTACCTGGAGATGCTGAATATACCCTGGGACGCAAGTGATGTTTTCTCATTAACCCAAACGACATACCTCAAGCCTGATCCTGCTGAACCGGCTCCCAAGGTCGCAGCGCTCCAAGCCAAAGCCCCTTCATTTGCCCAGGATGGTGACATGCTGCCTCTGCTTCCTATTAGAAAGGAGACCCAGCTTGACAATGGAGATCTGTTCACTGGAACGGGAGCTGCAGTTTGCACTCTGGGCTTGCTGGTTAGTTGAGAGAGAGCATTACCCGCACTTACCAAGCCGCGACCGCTGCTTTGGCTGAATATCAGGCAATCAAATCAGGGAACAACTTATCACACCCCTACTGTATCACGAGAGCCTGTGGATCACACTTTAAGCATAACAGAAGGTGGATAAGTACGAAGCAATGGCGCTTGCTGCGCAAAGAACACTACAGAATCCACTTCTCGAGATTCTCTTATGAAAATTGGAAAGAATCGATGCAAACAGGGTATTGGATGATAAACTTCCTTTACATGCTTATGAACTGCCTTACATATAGGACTTAGTTCATTACAGGGCATTGGTTGATAAACTTCCCTTACATGCTCATGGCCGGTCTTATATACAGGACTTAGTTCATGGCATCCTTAATATCATAAGTATTCTGTGCACACTGTACCCTGGACCAAACTCTACCTATCTGTGTCATATTATGACGAATTTTGATTCCGAGACTTGTTGACATGGCCTCTGTGGATACCACCCAGCAGGAACGAGAGTTACTGATCTAGGTTTGGTATGGGCTACCTATAAGATCTTTTCACAGATCACTATGTCCATATTTGTATCTATATGTCTGATCTAACAGTTACTAAAGCCAGTTCTATGTTCCTATATACTAATTGCTATTCAGATATTGTTTTATTGTTATGTAGATATGTTAACTCCACAAAATGCCTTTGATATATACTTTACAGGCTAACTCTTTACCACATTAATATCTAAGCTTTATCTTTCTAACCCACCATAAAGCAGCTATATACAGTTTTCAGAACTTTACCATACAACAGGAGGGTTTATTACTGCTTTCTTTTTATACATGTTCTATGTATACACTCTTGTTTACCATCCAACTGATATAACATAGACATTATACTCTAAACTCTATAATCTAAAGACCTTTTCTTTGCAATTTATGTTTGGTTGAGACCACACCCTTACAACTAAACTAAGATATCTACAAGGGTCCATGAGCGACCCCTTCTGTTCTTCCCCCAAAGCATCCCCACTCCAGTTTGATCTACATGCCTGGTAGTCCAAGAGAGGCCACTGTTTCTATTTCAGGGAATTTATGTTATGCACTATTTGTTAATTTTTTCATAGGGGATTATTATTATTCTTACTTTCTCATATATAAAAAACAAAAAACAAAATGAGGTTTGTTTTATGCTCTATTTACCATATATACAGCTATATAAGAATATGCTACAGTTTATTGTTCCAGTGGTATATTGTGATGTCTAATTGTATATTGTAAATCATGCCACCTAATATGAATTGTACAATACTATGTATAACAACAATTGTGTTTATTGCTCTACTCTGTCTCTTACTACCTAAGGGCTCTTATCTGGAACAACCATGTATTGTTTTGTTTACAACCTTAATAAAAATATATAAAAACTGTGGATTTTTTTCTGGATTTTTTTTTTATTCCATTCTCTGGCCCCCTGTATCATGTGACAGACATCTACCAATCACAGACTAGTATACATATACCCTGTGAGTTTGTGCACATGATCAGTAGGATCTTGTTCCCCAGAAAGTGTGAATATAAATAGACTGTGCAAAATTTGATAATGGAAGTCAATTTGAAAGTTTATTTTCACTTGAGTGTCCCTTTAAATGAGATAATTTCTTTGTTACCGGGTTTTTATAGGGGATGAACCACCATGCACACTAAGTCCAAACTCATGCACAAGGGTGCCTTTCAAAGTGCGTAAAGGACCACTCAATGCAGTAGAATTACAAAATTAACTAATACATTATAAAAAGACAATGCAATAGCACTTAGTCTGAATTTCAAATAAGTAGTAGATTTTTTTCTGACAAATGTATTTTTTCTCCCATTTTCCGGCCCCCTGAATCATGTGACAGACAACAGCCAATCACAGACTACTATATGTATATCCTTTTAGCTTGTGCACATGCTCAGTAGGATCTTGTTCCCCAGAAAGTGTGAATATAAAAAGACTGCAAAATTTGATAATGAGAGTAAATTGGAAAGTGTCTTAAAACTTCATGCTATATCTGAATCATAAAAATTTATTTTGACTTAAATGTCCGTTAAACCTACAATATGGAACTCATGCTCATGATTGAATGCATGTTCCAGTTTACAAGTTCTATAATGTAGACCCAGACACTTTGAACTCATTAATTCATCTGGACTTAGTGTGCATGGAGGGCGTGCCCTGTAAAAACATGGTTGCAATGGGTCACAATAATTGTTACAAGTTTCCCCTCCCTTTGAAGATTAGAGTCAATTTAGTGATATTGACATTTTAAACTGTGTGGAAACCCATTCAAAAAGCTTTCTAAAACAACAATGAATAATGATCTTTTTATAGATTGTTATGCTATTGAAATTTAAAAAATGTACAGTTTGATGATATTGATGGCGATTTGTAATTTTCAGCTTATTAAAAAAAAAATGATAGTCAATTTGGTTAAAGGGATAGTACCTTAGGCTCAGGAGAAGAAATGCACTACTGACAGCTAGCTGATGATTGGCGGCTGCACATATGACATTTGTCATTGGCTCATTGTTTTTAGCTAGCTCTCTGTAGTGTATTGCTGCTGCTGAGCCTACCTAGGTATGCTTTTCATCAAAGGATACCAAGAAAACAATGATTACTCTTCCTTAATCATGAAAGTGTAATATTGACTTTACTGTCCCTTCAAAAAGCATTTAACATTTTTTTCTGTCTAGTATCAAGACTGAAACAATCTCTAGAAAAATTGATGGGTTTGCTAGAAGATGACATGATCTACTTGTTTACTGGAGAAAGAAAATTACATTTTAATTCCAGAACGTCCTGTTATATCTATAATTTATCTTCTGTCCATGACACATAAATCTATGGTAAATCCTTCTACTGTACGTTCAGTCGTGTTGGGTGTAAATTCGTTGCTGGAATTATTGTCCAACATTAATCATTTGTCCTTGCAATCACATGTAATAAATCAATACAGTTAAAGGGACATGAAACCCAAATGTTTTCTTTCACGATTTAGAAAGAGAATGCAATTTTAAACATCTTTCTAATTTACTTCTATTATCTCATTTGTTTTATTCTCTTGATATTCTTTGCTGGAAAGCATATCTAGATATGCTCAGTAGCTGCTGATTGGTTGCTGCACATAGAAGCCTCGTGTGATTGGCTCATCTTGTGTATTGCTTTTTCTTCAACTAAGGATATCTAAAAAATGAAGCAAAATAAATAATAGAAGTAAATTTTAATGTTGTTTAAATTTGTATTCTCTATCTGAATCATGAAAGAAAGATTTTGGGTTTAGTGGCCCTTTAAAGTTCTCAACACTTTTTAAAAATCTTGGAGTCACCATTGAGGGGCAGAACTACCATTAGGTGCAGCAGGTACAGTGGCACCAGGGCTCAAGTGCTGAGGTGTCCCCATAGCAGCCAGTCTATATATAGATACTTATCATCTTTATACAGTACAGCACACTCATATATCATTATAAAGTAAATACTCATTATCAGAATGTATGCGTGTATATAAATATATCAAAATCATTATATAGAGAAGTATGTATATTATTACTATTGCTTATTACTCAGTTACCTTCGGGGGGGGGATTTAACTTTTTTGCATCAGGGCCACTATTCTCACTATTTTGGGAAGTTGAGTATTGATGGATTATTATAAATGTATGCATCCTTGTAATATCTGGTTACAGAAGATCTGCAGGTATTAAAGGGACAATCTACGCCAGAATTGTTATTGTTTAAAAATATAGATAATCCCTTTATCCCTTTTTGACCGATATGCATTTTAGC
The DNA here is from genome assembly GCF_027579735.1 of Bombina bombina. Lineage (NCBI taxonomy): Eukaryota > Metazoa > Chordata > Amphibia > Anura > Bombinatoridae > Bombina > Bombina bombina. Next base: position 884,180,767 of record NC_069502.1, read on the forward strand.
CATATAGCCTTTCATAAGTAACTCCATGGGCGTGGCACTCATGAAATAATACCCCCTAGCTGTGAAAAACTGTCAAAATGCACTGATATAAGAGGCGGCCTTCAAGGGCTTAGAAATTAGCATATGAACCTACCTAGGTTTAGCTTTTAATTAAGAATAAAAAGAAAACAAAGCAAATTTGATGATAAAAGTGAATTTGAAAGTTATTTAAAATTGCATGCCATATCTGAATCACAAAAGTTTAATTTTGATTAGACTATCCCTTTAAGGTATATTTTGATTTTCTTGGATTTGAACCGATAATCATAACCACTGCATTGTTTAGTCATTTCCTACCACTGTGCTAAATTCGCTATTAGTCGTTTTTACACATTGCATTTACATATACGTTTCTGGTTACTTAGCAGGTCAAGTCCTTTAAGAAAATAGCATTCATTTTTAGAAATCCCCTCTTTTAATTATATTTTGTGTGTGTTTTACGCTGTCTTTACAAGATAGGCTATCATTTGGAAATGCTACCCACCCATAAATAGGAGCGGTGATTGCCATTTTTATTCCAGGGTTAACAAAAGGTACTAATAATGGGGGGCTTTTTACAGCAAGGGGTCTATATATATATATATATATATATATATAAATACAAATACACACACAAGCATTACTTTTTAAGCCCTCACTGGTCTTAGGTCAACTAACCTTTAATTCAATTCAATAAAAAATTGACATTTATGGACAGCTTAGTGCCCCTTCCTCAAACAACCAGAAGCAGCTACAAACATTTAAACCCTAGACAATAATCCACACCCACTTGTGATCCAATCAAATAATGGCAATTAAGACAACCAATGGAAATTACCCAGCGTTAGTGAACCTTTAACTCTTCATATAAAAAACAAGCATCATATAAAAAAATGTAATCCCCTACCAGCAGATACATCATATACACATGTGTGTGCATATATATATATATATATATATATATATATATATATATATATATATATATATATATATATTTATATATATATATAATATATATAGTAAATTCCCAAAAGCAGATTTTTTCAGCTGCCAGGGTGCACTTGTTTCGGTGTGCAGTCACACCTTTGTCAAATATCAAAATTGAACCCCAAATCACGGACCCAAAAAAGCATCTAACATTACATACCTGCATCGGTCTTATATGTTCCCTAATCACCTATTAAAATCATCAATTCCGCCGTGATGTCATCACGCAATAGCAACGGCGTGACACGCCATCACTAATCGGATTTCATTCCATTACCATTCTAGCATTTATTTAATGTATTTGTATTTCTAATTCTATCTTTAAATGCAATGTTCTATTTAATTTTTTCTAATTCTAATATTGCATAACTCTAATCGAATTATGCAATATTCAAATAGAAAAAATTGAATCAATATATTTGTAATAATATTTATAATCCTCTCTTTAATTGTAATATTCAAATAATACAATATTCAAAATATAAAAATTCTGATTAATATATATTTATATATATTATGTATCAATTTACTAAATTCCCTACCACATAAAACATCTGAATCTTATTTGTTAATTTTGAAATTTCGAATTTGAATATTCAATCTAGTTATGAACATTCGAAAACAAAGTAATATTCTAAAACCAGAAACACATGCAATTACCGAATTTCAATGGATTTTCGTTCTTATTAACATTTGATTGTCCACAATGAATGTCAACAGGACTATTTGTGCTACCAAGCGAATTGCACTTTTACCACATTCACCCATCCTTAATATAAATAGCGCTTGAAATAGTGTGGGCCACTTTACTAGTTAACATAATAATATATCACAAATAAGGAATAAATCTGAAGCTATAAACTGTAAAGGGAAGGCGTTCTTCCTACCTCACACTTTTTTTTCTTTTTATTGTTATTAATTGTTGCTCATTATTATTATTATCATTATTTATTAATATTTCCCTTCCTTCCTTATCTTATAGTAAGCAATATTTTCCATTCATCAAACAAAATTTGAAGAAGAAAGATGGGTTAATTTTAAATAGTTAATTAAGAAATATACCAGAGCTGTGGCTTTATTTATGGAACCTGCCAGACAACAGTTATCACATTTCTGAGAGTGAATATCCATATTGCAAAAAATGTGTTAAATATAATCTTTCTGTATGGAAGTGTCAATTTGTTTTCATATAGGCTATGTGAATCTTATAACTAAACCCTTTAGTTCAATAAGCGTTAGTTATACTGCAGCAGTATAGCTGAGCATATGCGTTTTTGTTTTCATTTGCTTTAAACCCTTAAAGACCAGCAACGTACCTTGTACATAACTGGTCTTTCTATGGTGGTATTCTGTTTTCATCTACTGTTTGCACGATGACTGCCTTCTGATGGAAAGTTAGACATGCAATTTACTTACAGTTTAGTAGAATCCAGCAGGAGCTTTAACTCGAACAAATTCCACAGCAGAGATTTATGAATCCTTCAAGCTTTATTGTTGCAAAACAAGAATTCTGAGGTTACAGAAGTGGTAATTGCCAGGTAAAAAGAATTTGCCTCTACAAAGCTATTAGCAGAAAGTTCTAGCAAACTTTACACATTGAAAGTCAAACTAATTTACACACACAAGTGAAACAAAAATGGAGGCAGGAAGTGACCTCAAAAAGGTCAGAGGTAGCACATAGAATATACATTAAATTGAATACAATAATAAAACATAACACTAGAGGGAGCACAAGAACTAAAATAGCACTTAAAGATGTACATATGAATATATGGACAGAACACTCCCCGTCTGGTATCTGTAGATACCACTATATAAATCAACCAATAAACAATAAACATAAACATGTTGATTGAAGTCTCTTTATCGATGAGATCTGCAAGACAAAGAAAGAGAAAAACATACAAAATGCAATTGCAAATATAAGTCCATGTTGTTTTAACATGATAATTCTTGAAGAGAAGCAGGGCTGGCACTGTCCCCTGTAGTCATCTCTCTTTTGTAATCCTTACAAATTGTCAACCAGTGTCTATGAGTATAATCACAGTCCATGTGAAATAGAAGAAGTGCAACTTCTGTAATCCAAGACCAGGTACACTGGTAAGAAGTGTAGTAGCTTGAAGATGGTTCTCTTTATCAAGTCCCACAAACTCAAATGTAGTACTGGTTGATGTTGTATCTGTAGAGTTTAACAAGAATGTGGGTCCTGTCAACCATGTCAATTTCATGAATTGTGCTGAAGTTAATGACCTGGTTGCAAGATCTGCAGTATTTTGGTTAGTAGGTACGTAATACCATTGCTCTGGTTTTGAAGATCTCCTGATGTGTTCTACTCGGTTGCTGATAAATCCTTCATGTGGTTTTTCTTCAATGTCGGTCACTTTTAGGTAGGCCACAGCTGCATTAGCTTCTGTAGATGCATCTGAGAATATGTAGATCTCTGTTACTGTTGCTGTTGATAGAGATATAGAAGCATAACACCGTTGGAATACAGAGCTTTTCAAGAGCCTTCAAAGAATCCTTCCACTTTTCCCACATCTGACGTTTCTCTATAGGTAGTAAAGTATCCCAGGATTTTGACTCAGATGAAAGCTGTCTAAGCAGAGACTTTCCTTGTATAGTCACTGGAGCTACAAACCCCAGTGGGTCATAAAGACTGTTAATAATTGATAAAACACCACGTCTAGTGTATGGCTTTTCATCAGTAGAAACTTTGAAAACAAATTCATCAGTTGATATGTTCCAATGTAGACCAAGACTTCGTTGTACAGGTGGTGTATCTGTACCTAGATCTAAGTCTTTGAGGTCCGTTGCATGGTCTGCTGGAGGAAAGGCTTTCAACACCTTGCTGCTGTTTGAGACTATTTTATGAAGCCTTAGGTTTGCTACAGATAGCATCTTTTGTGTTCTTTTAAGCAGATCAATGGCTTCTTCATCTGTCGGTACAGACTTGATTCCATCATCCACATAGAAGTCTCTTTCTACATATTGTCTGGCATCTGTTCCATATTCCATTTCACCTTCTTGAGCTGTTCTTCTCAGTCCATATATTGCCACTGCAGGTGATGGACTGTTGCCGAAGACATGCACTCTCATGCGATAATCTATTATCTCAGCACTAGTATCATTGTTGCGATGCCACAAAAACCTGAGGTAATTCCTATTGTCTTCTCTAACAATGAAACAATAGAACATCTGTTGTATGTCAGCCATGAATGCTACAGATTCTTTCCTGAACCTGATCAATACTCCTAAGAGACTGTTAGTAAGGTTAGGTCCAGTAAGAAGAACACTATTGAGTGAAATGCCTTCATACTGTGCACTTGAATCAAACACAATCCTTATTTGACCTGGTTTGCGTGGATGATAGACGCCAAATGAAGGATGATACCAATATTCTTCACCTTCTTTTAGTGGAGGAGCTGGCTCTGCATGCTTATTTTCAAATATCTTCTGCATGAATGATACAAAGTGTTCTTTTATCTTTGGATCTTTCTCTAGAGTACGTTGTAAGGAAGAAAGTCTAGAGAGTGCTTGAACTCTGTTGTTAGGTAACCTTTGTCTTGGATTGCGAAATGGCAGAGGGGCTACCCAACTGTTTGAGTCATCCTTGTAAAACTCTTTGTCCATTAACTTGAGAAATTCTTTATCTTCGATAGAAGGAGCTAGTTTATTGTCATGCTGTGTTGTGTGGAACACTGTACTTCCAATGTTGTCATCATCTGGTAAGGGAGTAACTATATCATCTTGACTGGCATAGTATGAATGTTCATAGATTCCAGGTTTCTCCTTTACATGGTAGTGATTTGGGCATGGCTCAAAGTAAGATGGACGTCTATTAATTAACACATTAGTTTTCAAGGAGTTAGTAATATCTGTTCTGTAGATTTTTCCTATTCAGACATCTCCAACTATTACCCAGCCAAGGTCAAGTCTCTGAGCGTATGGAGAATTATGAGGTCCATTACATTGCTGGCGTACCTTGTGTATTCTTAGAATGTCTCTACCAAGTAAAAGCAATATCTGGGCATTCTTAGAGCTGGTATGCAACTAGCTATGTGTTTCATGTGAGGATGGTAATGTGCTATTTCTGGCGTAGGAATCTCATCCCTGTTATCTGGTATTTGATTGCATTCAATAAGTGTAGGTAAAGGCAACTGTATACTATCTGTAATAGAAGCTATTATGAAATCACTAGCTCTTCTTCCTTTTGTTTCAAACTGACCTGCACATGTACCAAGGGTGTAAGATAAAGGATTACCATTTACGTTGAATATGTTGAAGAATTCAGTTCTAGCCAGTGATCGATTGCTTTGATCATCCAGAATTGCATACATTCTTACTGATTTATCAGGCTCTCCCTTAGGATACACTTTAACAAGACATATTTTAGAGCAGGACCTTCCACTAAGTCCTTCACCGCATATTTCAGTACATATTGAAACAACAGATGTTTTGTTTGTTGTCTCTTCTGCTTTCTCCCCGCCATGCTTTTCAGCAGGGGCAATACTTTGAAGTGGAAGGGAACTTGAAGACTCTGGGTGGAGAGCAAACACATGTCTGTCACTATTGCATTCTGAACATCTAATATTGGCTTTACAGTTTCTAGAAAGATTATCTGTTGAAGCACAGCACCTGAAGCATAGTCCATAATTCTTAAGAAGCTCTATGCATTCTTGCAAATGTTTTTCTCTAAAGCTACGACATTTCTTAAGTGGGTGAGGCTTCTTGTGCAATGGGCATTCTTGAAACAAATTCTTTAATTTCTCACTTTGCATTTCCTGTCTGGAAGGTGCTACATCTGTCTTTTGGACAAATACTGATTTCTTTGAGTTCTTGAATCTTGAAGTTTCTTTCTCATGTTCTGGAGAAGTCACCGCCCACTGATTTAATTCAGTTAAAGAGAAACTTGGATAATTTCTTGTCCTTGCTATGTCTTGGAGGAACTTACTGAAAAAGGAAAAGGGAGGGAATGATACATTATTCTCTTGCTTGTATCTTGATCCTTGCGTTGCCCATTTATCGTGAAGAGCATGAGGTAACTTAGCCACAATTGGATTCACACCTTGTGCAGTATCAAGATAACTCAGTCCTGATAGACATGGATCTGCTTTAGCTGCTTCTATTTCCAGCAGAAGATCACTTAACTCTTGTAGCTTGCTATTGTCCCAAACTGTGACTTTTGGAAATTTTTGTATTTTCTTTAAAAGGGCATTTTCAATTACTTCTGGACTACCATAGGTCTGATCCAAACGTTCCCAAACCATTTTTAAACCTGCAACTGGGTTGTCTACATGGACAGCTCTGAGCCTCTTGACACGTTCTGCAGATTCAGCACCTAACCACTTTACCAGCAGATCAAGCTCTTCTCTAGCAGATATACCTAAATCTTCAACAGCAGTCTTGAATGTAGACTTCCAAGACCTGTAGTTCTCTAGCAGATCATCACATTTTGTAAGACTTGTATTAGTAAGCTCACGTCGAATCATATACCTTGCAAACTCAGACATCTTTAACCTTTCAGTCTTTGTTACTGGAGGTGCCTGAAGATCACTTGGGTAATAGGAATTGAATGCTGAGGGATAGTATGGGTTCGCGGATACATTTAATCCAGCTGAAGCCTTTTCTTTCACTGATCTTAATGGAGGTGACTGTGATGGGCCCCATACTTGTTTGTTTACAAGAGGTTGTGTGATTTGTGCATTGACACCTGAGCTGCTTATCCGCTGAATTGCATCTGTTCTGGCTGGAGCAATTGGATCGCTATTGAGATGTATATAATTTGTGGTAGGGTGCACATCATTCCAACCTCTGTCTTTATGAGCATTGCCTCCTTCTTCCTCCTCAAAGGATTTGTAGTGTTTTCCACTCTGGTTAAGAACATAATCACATGTTCTCTTCTCTGGGTAGTCTGATCCCACCAGACTGACAGAATATTCTAGGAGCTCTTCTGTATTGGCTGCCTCAAGTACCTTTAATCTTGCCATGGCGACAGCTACTTCTTTTTCATTTTGCAGTATTTCTAAATCTGTTTCTTTTTTCGCTACTTCTAATTCTTTTTCCTTCTCCCATTTTGCTGCTTCTAATTCTTTTTTCTGTTCCCATTTTGCTGCTTCTAATTCTTTTTCCTTCTCCTGTTTTGCTGCCTCCATTTTCAGTGTTGCTTCTTTTTTGCTAAAAGAGGCGCGCACCATTGCAGCTTCTGCTTCTGCACGTGCTTTGATAATGGTGGAGCTTATAGATGAAGAGGAAGTACTTCTAGATTTAGCAGAGCGAATTGTTGAGGCAGCACGCTGTGATCTGGATTCTAGCAAGTTTGCAATCCTGCTTTCAACTGTTGCTAATGTGCTTTGCACTAGTTTCTTGCGCTGTAGATTAGATTCATTAAACTGGGTTTGAATTTGCACAGTTTCCTCAACATTAGTTTTTGATAGCAGATTAAAATATTTGCGTGACAACCTTTCATAATTTTCATAACAAGCATTAAGTCTGTCAGCAATCTTGTTTAACTGTTCTTTGTCATTAATAGTTTCATTTGCTAAAGATACACATTTTCTAAGCTTTTCCCACATTTGATCCAATGCAACCACTAATTCATCTTTCTCAGCTTGATAACTTTGTATGACTTTCTCAGTGGGTTTTATTGTACGCTGTGGTCTAATGCTCTGCTCTTTCTCCTGTAACAGTGTATCTTGTATTGCAAGTTCTTTTTCAGACATTTTAAGTAACTAGATTAGAGCTATTTTAACTGCAGTCATAAATTTCTCTGAGGAAACTAACGGTTTATACAAAAGTTCAGTGTACACTTCACAGCTGCAGATTATCTTGTGTGAGACAGTGCAGATGCTTAACAGATTCTTCCTTGTTAAATGCAGAGACATTTACTGAGCTGTGTGCAGCAAGCAATGCAGCTTTTCATTATATAAAGTCCTTTAGTTACACACTGAGCTGTGTACAGTTTAACAAACATGAGTCTTTCTATTGAAGATTAATAACTCTGAAGGTATTCTTTTTACTATTCTGTTTTCATCTACTGTTTGCAAGATGACTGCCTTCTGATGGAAAGTTAGACATGCAATTTACTTACAGTTTAGTAAAATCCAGCAGGAGCTTTAACTCAAACAAATTCCACAGCAGAGATTTATGAATCCTTAAAGCTTTATTGTTGCAAAACAAGAATTCTGAGGTTCCAGAAGTGGTAATTGCCTGGTAAAAAGAATTTGAATCTACAAAGCTATTAGCAGAAAGTTCTAGCAAACTTTACACATTGAAAGTGAAACTAATTTACACACACAAGTGAAACAAAAATGGAGGCAGGAAGTGACCTCAAAAAGGTCAGAGGTAGCACATAGAATATACATTAAATTGAATACAATAATCATCTGCAATTCAGGTTTCCGGTTACGGCGTCTGATCACGCTGTGACGTAGGTGCGCATGGAAGAGCAGAGGTGGCAGTGTACGACCGAGCACGCCAGCTACATGCGGACGGGAGAGTGGTAAAAGCCCTAAACAGCAATTTTAGAACTGCCGATTGCCACTACGCCTCGGGCTCCTCACGGCCAGCATATACAGCAAACTCGGAGGCAAGAAGGAAGCAGCCTGGGACTGGCTGAAGCACGCACACCTACTCTTGTCCACGGCCTCAAGATCTCTTGGCAGGGGTAACCAGTCTGAGGTACAACCGGAGCAATTCGGAAGGGAGGCCGCACAAGCTAGCTAACATCATAGCTTGGACCGGTAAAACCTAACATAGGCCTAATAATGTCTATTGGCCACAGACAAATCAGTTACTATATGCAACGCACTTAAGGAGTATAAGTGAACTTTCTGTTTTTTTTTGGTCTAAGCAGTCTGGCATAGTTTCCCGGTATATGTACTTATAGTTATAGGTATATCAAGTCTGGCTGACCTGGGAGGGTGAAGAGAGTCCAATGGGGCATAAGTAGCAAAGAAGTAAAGTGCTATAGTCCGACGGAGGCTAATAAGCTGCTAGGTATGCCATCAATTCACAGAGTAAGTCCCTCTTAGAAGCTGCCAGTGAAGCTACCTGTCTTTGCCGGCTCTGTGTCAATTATCCGTCTCATATTGGTAACACACTGCGGAGGAGCAGGGCCAGTCGTCAGTCTGGAGGTATAGGGGAGGGTGAAGAGAAGCAAACTTAAAGGGGGATATATGGAAAAGAGTATGCTGCACGCAATACCTCCCCTTGGTGATAAATCTTGGTCGTAGTCCCTCACCCTATCCCCAGTGAAGCAGCCCTGGGTAAAATGGTAATCCACCTTGCATAGAACTGGGGTAGTTGAAGCTAAGAGGAGTGTCCTGGTCTGTTGGGAGGGTGAAGAAAACTCATTATCTGGTTCCTAGTATTAAAAAACTCTGGTCGTTTATTGAAGGACAAAGTAAAATCAAGGGAACTGTGTTTTGGCCTGTATATTTCTGGCACAACGTTATATCATAAAATCTGAGTCTTGGTGGACCTTGTGTGGTTGTATTTGAAAATCAGGAAGTCCCTCACAGACCTTATACCTCACTGTTGTTTATAGTGAATGGACTCTTGGTCACAAGGACTTGAATGCTGATACATATATATGGTTATATCAAATATAAGGCAGATCTGTCTAGCTAGTTGATAATATAACAGTTCATTGTTTGTATGGCAAGCTGCAATGGTGATTGAGGATAAGGGCTGCTCATCTAATATACATAAAATTGTCTCAGATTTTTTGTCTTTGGCACATGCACTAATTGCACTAATCGCATATAAGGCAGAGTGAATCTCACTCACATATAACTTTTGCATTTTTTTTTTTATTTTTTTTTCTTTTCTTTTCTTTTTCTTTTTTTCTGTCCTTTTTCTTTTTTTTTCTTTTCTTCTTTTCTCGTCTTCTCTTTTTTTTTTTTTTTCTATTATAATATATTCTGTATGGTTTTTTGAATTGCACAAAGTCAAAGTCATTTTGGCTATTTTTATTTATTTATTTTAGGTCATTTAGATCTTAGGGGAATATAGCTTATCCTAGGACACAAAGATCTCAGGGGTATATTATGGTATGTTGCACAGTTTAGAATATAGCCACGTTTTTTTTCATTTTTCGTAGTCAAAGTAGTTACACTTTTATGGTACACATATGGAGAAATTTGTACACACAGTGAAAGCTAAATCGCCAGTTATGGCTCCTAAAAAAGACAAAAAAAGCAAAGCTAGTGTTTTGCAGGATAGTATATTGGAAGAGGGCAGCAGTGCTAAAATGGACACAGATTCACAGGCATTGATAAAAGCTATATGCGTGGCATTGTCCCCACAATTTGACCAACTGCGCCAAGATGTACTTACACTTACAAATGAAATACATTAATTCAATAGCAGAATAGAAGCTGCTGAACTGCGCATCTCAGATATTGAGGACAGGTTGAATATAGTTGAACAAGATACAAGTCAGCATAAAACATCACTAGAAAAACTGCAGGACAAGGTTGATGACCTTGAGGATAGAGCCAGAAGGAATAACCTGAGACTGGTTGGGGTTCCAGAAACATCAGAATACAGTGACTTAAAAAAATTTATCGTAGAGAAATTACCCCTCCTGCTAGATTTACCAGACCCCACACGACAGATAGTGATTGAGAGAGTGCACAGAATAGGGCAGTTAAGAACTAAAGCTGATGGTGCGCAGATACCAAGACAAGTGATAATGAAACTGTTAAATTTCCAAGATAAAATAGATCTGTTCAATGCCTATCGCAAAAAGAAGGAAGTTTTTTTAGAAGGTGCTAAACTATTAATGTTTCAGGACTATTCGGTTGAAACAACAAATAGGCGGAAGGCCATGGCCCCTCTATGCACACGCATTATTAAAAAAGGTTTTGAAGCATTTTTATTATATCCAGCCAGGATAAAGGTCCGTAAAAATAACACCTGGCTTATGTTAAATACATATCAAGAAGTTAATATGTTTTTAGAGGAGAATGCTTAAGAATTTGTGTTGGCTCTTTAAGAAGATGAAAGAACCAATTTCTATAACAGTGATAATGCATATAATTGATGATGTTTTTAAGTTTAAGTGTTGGGGGGGTCCTTTTTTTTCTCTTACCCCCCCCCCCCCCCCCATCTTTCTCTCTCTTTTTTTTTTTTTTTTCTGCTCTTTCCCCTTTTTGCCTCCCTCGCATGTTTTTCCCTTGCCCCCCCCCTCCTCCAATAGTGAAGTTGCAAGAGGTTTATGGGACATCTATTATATTATGGAGCATAAAGTTAAAAGGGACTTAAAGTTTTTTAAATCAATAGAATGACATAGATGGTAAACATTAATCTGATATCTTGGAATATCAGAGGCATAACAAACCCAATCAAAAGAAAAATGGTCATAAAAAACCTTAAAAAACTTAAATGCAATATAGCATTTTTACAGGAAACGTATGTAACCCAAAAGGAAGTAAATAAACTGAAAACAGATTGGGTGGGTGAAGTCATTGCTTCAGTTGGAACTTCCAGAAAATGTGGGGTGGCTATTTTGCTACATAAAAACCTAAACTATAAGATTGCCCAATTAGAAATAGATGCAGAGGGACGGTTCATTATTATGCAGATAAAGATAAAGGATCAAGTGTATATATTGTGCAATATTTATGGACCTAACAATCAAAGCCCAGATTTTTGGGAAAAAATAAAAACTAAATTGACACCATACATTGAAAGCAATCTGATAGTGGCAGGAGATTTCAACCTAGTCTCTCAACTTCCATTAGACAGATGGCCGCTCAAAGTGAGAGATCTAGGTCGAGAGAAATGTAATATCACTCGTTTTCGAAAATTTAGAAACACGTTAAATCTAAAGGATGTGTGGAGGATTCAGAATCCAGAGTCAAAAGCGTATACATGCAAATCTAACACATATAAATCATTATCACGGATAGATTATATATTAATAAATGAAAGGCTTGTCGGGATTGCTGAGGCAGATATAAGTTCAATTATTATATCAGACCATGCTCCAATTTCTCTATCCTTATCAATAGGTTCTGCGAGTAGAAATAGCCCCTCATACCTTTTCCCAAAACACTTATACTCTAATCTTAAATTTCAGAATTGGTTAATAGAGGCCTGGAAAAAGTATGAATCCTTGAATAAGAATTCAGTTAAAAGCCCTGAGACATACTGGGAAGCCTCGAAGGCGGTACTACGCGGTGAAATAAAGGCATATTTACATAAGATATGGAAAAAAACCCAGCTCCGGGAGGGACAATTAACAAATCAGTTATCAAATGCATATAACACATATTTACATACAGCTTCGCCATCTAATTGGCAGAACTATGCTAAAGTAAAAAAAGAAAGAGACATATTCCTCCAACAAAAAGCTGCCTACACGGTGGTTAGGTCTAATGCAAGGTTATATAAGTTTGGAGGAAAGATTGGTAAAAATTTAGCTAATTTAGTTAAACAAAATCGGGGCTCTAATTCCATATCTGCAATATCAGTCAATGGCAGTCGCTTAACACAGTCTAAGGACATAAGCAAAAATTTTTTAGAATATTATACCCACATTTTTTTATCTAAGGAAATCAATGTGGATAATAAAAAAGCTTTTTGGGATACACGCAGGCTCCCGACATTGGATGAGGAAGCAAGCAAATCACTGTGCGAACCAATTAATAAAGATGAAGTCACTCAGGCAATTAAAAGTAGCAAGTTAAATAAGGCCTCAGGGCCGGACACTTTTCCGGCAGAATTTTATAAAATACTCACACAGCAAATAACGGAACCTTTATGTGACCTATATAATGCATATTACCTGCAAGGACATCCTATCTCGGGTAATTTCAGTGCCTCCCTAATAGTGCTAATTTTAAAGAAGGGCAAGGATGCAGAAAAATTAGATTCATATCGCCCTATATCCCTGCTCAATGCCGATTATAAACTATTAACAAGCATCTTAGCAGCTAGATTACAAAAAATTCTGGATAAACTTATCCACCCAGACCAAACTGGTTTCTTAAAGGGCAGATCCCTATTTTCAAATCTAAGGAAACTATTATTAACAACAGAATATTATAACATTAGGAAGAAATCATATGAGGCTGATAGGGAAGACAAGGTTATCATTGCTCTCGATGCCGAAAAGGCTTTTGATTCCATTGGTTGGGATCACTTATTTACCACAGTGGAACAGTTTGGTATGAGAGGTGCCTTTCTGTCTTTTATACAAGCACTATATCAGAATCCAAAATCTGCCCTAATTGTGAATGGCAGGACCACAGAATGGTTTCAACTGGCGCGAGGCACTCGACAAGGGTGTCCACTCTCCCCACTACTCTTCAATCTTTGCATTGAACCACTGGCTATAGTATTACGTAATACCATCAGGGGGATTAGACTTGGGGAGACAGACATTCAAATCTCCCTTTATGCAGATGATTTGCTTGTATTCCTCTCCAATACTAAGGAGAATATTCCTATATTACTGAGTTTATTGAAGCGATATGGTTCATTCTCAGGTTACACAATAAATGATAATAAATCAGAGGTTATGTGGCTAAATAAGACCAGAGACTCTCTGGGGGCTTTGCCCTTTAAGGAGGTTAAAATGGTTAAATATCTAGGAATTAATGTCACAAATTGCCCGGAAGAGTGGTATCGAGCTAATATCGATGGCGTCATTAAGAAAATCCTAGAGGATATCTCTAGATGGACATCATTTACATTAACACTAGCCGCCAAAATAAATCTCATAAAAATGATCGCACTTCCCAAACTTCTGTATATAATGCAGAATATCCCACTGTTCCTACGTAAAGGAGATATAAATATGTTAAACTCGGCTTTTAGGAGATTTTTATGGGGAAAAACAAAGCACAAAATGTCGTTAAAAAGACTATCTCAATCCAAGGAAAACGCAGGCTTTGCTCTCCCCTCAATATATAATTATAATTTGGCCTGCTTGATGAAGATAGTACCAGATTGGTTATTAGACATGGGTCAGCTAACGCCTCTGGATGTAGAAGCTGGCCTTCTTAAACCGTATAGCCTAAAAGCCCTAATACATATGAGGCAAAAAGATTGGCCTCCTTTACTTAAAGTGATGTACACTTTTAGAAATCCTATCATAGCCTGGCAAAAATTATGCACGGCGGTAGGTGTCAATTTCCAGTGTTCTAGATATCTACCAATCCAGAGTAACCCACTCTTCCCCGCAGGTTCTGATACCGAAATTTTTAAGAGATGGAAGGTAGGGGGCTTAGTCTATTTTGCACAATGTATTGATGAAGATAGACAAGTTATTCATTCATTCGGCTCCTTAAAAGAAAAATATAATCTCCCTAACCGCGATATGTTCGGCTATTTTCAAATCAGGCATTTTCTCAACACTATAGCACTTGCAGATTTTTACATAAATTGGGAAATTCTAACTAAAGCTTTGTCACGCCGTCAGCTTGGCAGAGCTTCTATATCTCATTGGTATAATCTATTATTGAGTAAAGAAGGTGTCTATGGCATGGAACGGCTCCATGAGAGATGGTCATTAGACATCCCGCAATTGGAGCTTAAGACAATCCAAGAAAGTATTGATAGGGCTTGGTCAGCGACGCCTCTGTTATCTTGGCGTGAATCTCATCTTAGATTAATTAATAGGACCTATATCACCCCAGAAAAGTTAGGGAAGTGGAATAATACGCAAAGATATGAATGTACACGCTGTCACTACCTAAATGCCAACTTGATCCACTGCATCTGGGCATGTCCCAAAGTCAAACAGTTCTGTGCAAAAGTCTCATTTTGGCTTTCAAAAACTCTAAAGCTTAAAATTTCTCTGAAGATGGAGGAAATCATCTTTCTAAGGCAATACGATGAAAGGGCGGGAAACATAAAATTTGTTAATTTTACAATCTTAACCGCTAGAAACATTATTTTTTCCTCCTGGAAATCTAATAGAGGCCCTATGCTCACCTCTTTTCTGAACATGTTAGACTCCAAATTAATTTATGAACAATATGAGACGCAGATATCTTCTGAAAAAGAAATTGCCAAATTTTTCAGGAAATGGGGAGAATATATTCTCTCCAATACGCTGGAAGTTCAAAGAAGTCTCATTGCTCCCTTCAAACACTCTGAATGGATTCAGAATGCTGTATTGAGAGGGGAATTCAGTAGTGATGTAATCACTTAACCTTTGATGGTCCCGGCCTCTTGGAGAGGGGGGGGGGAGGGGGAATTCAACCTAAGTTTCCCTTATTTTTATTTTTATTTTATATTTTTCTCTCTCTCCTTCCTTCTTCCTTTTCCCAGTCCTTGCTCTTCTTTTCTCTTTTTCTGTATTATTCCTTTTTCGGTACACTATACCTATTTTGGGTTATTGTTTGTTCAAAAAGAAGAAAATGTTTTGAGGCACATGTTTCTCAATTTCTACTCCAAGAAGTATTATTGGATTAGGTTGCAGAACTCGGTAAAAGCATTTTGTACTCTCTATTAGTTATAAGTAGCTGTATATAACACTAATCACGAAATATGTTCGCCTTTCATTGTATTACCTGATCGACTAATTTGTGTAACCTGACCCTCTTTTCAATCAATAAATAAAATTTAAAAAAAAAAAAAATTGAATACAATAATAAAACATAACACTAGAGGGAGCACAAGAACTAAAATAGCACTTAAAGATGTACATATGAATATATGGACAGAACAGGTGGTGTGTTTGTGCAGTCACTAGAGGCAGGTGAGGCAGGGCTTCACCTCTCATATGGGCAAAAATATATATTTTTTATTGGCTTTAAAAAAAAATTAAAAAAAAATATTGCAATTTTTTTCCCCAGCATTTTTTTTCGCAGCTACATGTTGTGCAAGGATGAAAGTGGTTAAGATCATTGCATGGCCCATAAGTGCTTATTTGAGGCAGGTCTCTTTGGGCTGACCAAATCCAGTAAGAGGCATCAATCATGGGAATTTAGGGTTGGGGCTGGATGTTAAATCATATAAAACAAAACAAAAACGGAAAAAACTACTTTAATTTATTTTGTTGCTGCCCTGTGCAGCTGCCAGCTTTTCCAGCGAAAAATAGAGTTCAGTACTTCCCCTCCAAGTGCAGTGGAATGTTCCACTGTCACTTCCTTACAGAGCAGGAAGAGATGCAGAGAGCAGTGTTTTAGCCACATTTTATTAAAGTAAGTTTTGCAACCTTAGATTTTGCTGAAAGGGATTCTGTTAGGGAAAATGATAATTTAATGAATGTGGTTAAGTGTTTTTTGTTTTTTTACTCTTTTACAGCAGTTTAAGGATCGTTTTTGTATTTTGTTTACTCAAACTTTACACCCACTGCCTTAGCAGCTTGCCTCTGTACTGCACACTAGTTTATAGTTGTATCACTCTCTTACTGACTTATGAACTCTCTCTGTAGCTCTGCAACTGTGTTTTCTCACAACATTATCTTAATATTATGCTGTTTGTATGGGTGAGTTGTTATTTGACAAGAGTAAGTTAGACCAACAGCATGGTAATGTAAAATGAAACCAAGCAGTTTAGAATGAGTCATAGCAAATATTCTCCATGGCTCCTGTAGCTATAGTATTTAATTTAAACCAAGGATTCCTTAGGTGTATGTTGGACAACCCTGATGTAGACAACAAGTAATAATTTATTAATGCTCCCATTCATATGTGCTCTTCTGTTTCAGATATTTAAAATAGATTGTAGACTATTAGCATTTGATAGTCACTTAAAATAAACTACTTAAACATTCAGTGGTGCCTCCCCCATTTCAGTGTTCCCTCTCTCCCCAATTATATGCCTCTCTCCTCCCTCTGTCTCCCTCTCTCCCCACTTATGTGTCTCACTCCCCTCTGTCTCCCTCACTCCCCTCTGTCTCTCTCTGTCTCCCTCACTCCCCTCTGTCTCACTCACTCCACTCTGTCTCCCTCACTCCCTCCCCACTGTCTCACTCCCCTCTGTCTCTCTCACTCCCCTCTGTGTCTCTCTCACTCCCCTCTCTGTCTCTCTCTCTCTCCCATCTGTCTCTCTCTCTCCCCTCTGTCTCCCTCACTCCCCTCTGTCTCTCTCTGTCTCCCTCACTCCCCTCTGTCTCACTCACTCCCTTCTGTCTCCCTCACTCCCTCCCCTCTGTCTCACTCCCCTCTGTCTCTCTCACTCCCCTCTTTGTCTCCCTCACTCCCCTCTGTCTCTCTCTGTCTCCCTCACTCCCCTCTGTCTCACTCACTCCCCTCTGTCTCCCTCACTCCCTCCCCTCTGTCTCACTCCCCTCTGTCTCTCTCACTCCCCTCTTTGTCTCTCTCACTCCCCTCTGTGTCTCTCTCACTCCCCTCTCTGTCTCTCTCTCTCCCATCCGTCTCTCTCTCTCTCCCCTCTGTCTCTCTCTCTCTCCCCTCTGTGTGTGTCTCTCTCTATCCATCTCTCTTTCTCTATCTGTCTGTCTCTCTATCCATCTCTCTCTATCCATCTCTCTCCCTGTCTCTCCCCTCTGTCTCTCTCCTTATGTGTCGTTCTCCCCATGGTCTCTTTTCTATCCCTGTCTCTCTTCCTCCCCCTCTGACTCTCTCATCCCTTATGTGTCTCTCTAACCCTCTGTGTGATTGTGTCTCTCTTTCTCTCTAACCCTCTGTGTCCCTCTCTCGCTCTCCCCCTGTCTCTCTCTCCCTCTTCCCCCGTCTCTCTTTTCTGTGTTTTGGTCTACCTTTTATTTATTTAATTAATGAATTGGTGGTGCCATCTGAGGATGTGGCTTTATTTAAAGGGGTGGGGTCAATTTCACCAGCTGCCACTGGATCAAGACATTTTTATATTTACTGAATAATGAAGGAATCTATAAGCATAATTTGCAGCATTAAAGTAAAAAGTATGTTTTAAACATATTTTAATGGGCCTGGATTTCTAAATCTCATAATCAGAGCAAGCATTGTGTTATCTGGCAAGAGTTTCTGTTACAATCCTTTAGACTAAAATCAGATGTTTACTAAGTTGACCAGTTTTTCAAGACGCCATTTAAAGGGACATGAAACCCATATGTTTTCTTTCATGATTTAGAAAGAGCATGCAATTTTAGATAACTTTCCAATTTACATCTAATATCTCATTTTCTTCATTCTTTTGATATCCTTGGTTGAAAATCATATCTAAATATGCTCAGTAGCTGCTGATTGGTGGCTGCACATAGATACCTCATGCGATTGGCTCACCCATGTGCATTGCTATTTCTTCAACAAAGGATATCTAAAGAATGAAGGCGTATCCTAGCCACTGCCTCACCAGCCTCTGATGTCACTGCACGTCACTGTTTTTTTAATAGCACGGTCTCTCTTTCAGCAGTAAGACAACGCTATTTTAACAAGCCTACAGGAGGGAGGGAGGGTCTAAGAACGCAGTCTTGTCACATGATACAAGGGGTCAGAAAATGGTAGAAAAAATTAATTTGTCAGAAAAAAATCTGCTTATTTGAAATTCAAGTGCTCTTGCGTTGTCTTTTAAAGGAACACTGAACCCAATTTTTTCTTTCGCGATTCAGATAGAGCATGCCATTTTAAGCAACTTTCTAATTTACTTCTATTATCAAATGTTCTTCATTCTCTCTGTATCTTTATTTGAAATGCAAGAATGTAAGTTTAGATGCTGGACCATTTTTGGTGAACAACCTCGGTTGTTCTTGCCGATTGGTGGATAAATTCATCCACCAATAAAAAAATGTGCTGTCCAGAGTTCTGAACCAAAAAAAAACAAAAAAAAGCTTAGATGCCTTCTTTTTCATATAAAGATAGCAAGAGAACAAAGAAAAATTGATAATAGGAGTAAATTAGAAAGTTGCTATCTGAATCACAAAAGAAAAAAATTGGGTTCAGTGTCCCTTTAATTATGCACTTGTTAATTATGTAACTCTACTGCATTGAGTGGTCCTTATAATGTAAAACCCAACATATATAAATTATTCTACTATCATATTCTACCTTTTTTAATTTAAAAATAAATATGAACAAAATAATGTTTTAAATGGTAATATAAGCTTTTGTTTCTACATAAATCTATCAAACGTTTATCATTTTTACTACACCTTCATTCTACAATCACACACTTCCTAATCAGTAGTCAGAAAATTGGAATCAGAGTATTATGTTTTATTTACATTCAATTTAAAAAATATTATAGCATAAAACTAATATGTCCAATTTAAAAAATATTATAGCATAAAACTAATATGTCCAATTTAAAAAATATTATAGCATAAAACTAATATGTCCAATTTAAAAAATATTATAGCATAAAACTAATATGTCCAATTTAAAAAATATTATAGCATAAAACTAATATGTCCAATTTAAAAAATATTATAGCATAAAACTAATATGTCCAATTTAAAAAATATTATAGCATAAAACTAATATGTCCAATTTAAAAAATATTATAGCATAAAACTAATATGTCCAATTTAAAAAATATTATAGCATAAAACTAATATGTCCAATTTAAAAAATATTATAGCATAAAACTAATATGTCCAATTTAAAAAATATTATAGCATAAAACTAATATGTCCAATTTAAAAAAATAATAATTATCCCTCTTTGCTACTTGTTGGATACTGAATTGGAGCTCTACTTAAAGGATGACACACATTTTTTTCTTTCATGATTTAGAGAGCATGCAATTTTCAAACAACTTTCCAATGTACTTTCCAATTGTTAAAAAACATACCTAGGTAGGCTCATGAGCTGCTAATTGGTGGCTGTACATATGTGCCTCCTGTTATTACCTCACCCTTGTGCATTGCTGTTTCTTCAGCAAAGGATACCAAGAGAATAAAACAAATTAAATAATAGAAGTAAATTGGAAAGCTGTTTTAAATTTTATTCTCTAAATCGTGAAAGTAAAAAACTGTGTTTCGTTTTTCCTTTAAGGACATGGCATGTTTGACTTTGACTATGTGTTTAATCCCTTTGAGTACAAATTAAACTTTCTTCTCTTATATGGCAACTTTATACTTCATTTAAAATAATGTGGGCATATTCTCCCATGATTATACATAACCTATTTAACTTTTAATTTGGACAATAAATTAATTAAATTAAACAATGCAATATTGCCTATTCTGGATTATTAAGTGTAGTCAACAGGGATTGGTTTCTATTCTCTAATATTAATTCACTGCAAATAATATAATTTTTTTTTGTATACTCCTTTGGATTTATAGTGAACTTCTGAAAATAGTACAGTTAATACATTTTTACTGACTTTTAAATTAAAGGGACACTGAACCCAATTTTGTTCTATTGTGATTCAGATAGAGCATGTAATTTTAAGCAACTTTCTAATTTACTCCTATTAAATTATTTTCATTCTCTTGGTATCTTTATCTGAAATACAAGAATGTAAGTTTAGATGCCGGCCCATTTTTGGTGAACACACTTAGTTGTTCTTGCTGATTGGTGGGTAAATTTACCTACCAATAAACAAGTGCTTTCCATGATCTGAACCAAAAAATAGCTTAGATGCCTTCTTTTTCAAATAAAGAAAGCAAGAGAATGAAGAAAAATTGATAAAAGGTGTCAAATAAAAAGGTGTTTAAAATGTCATGCTCTATCTGACTCACGAAAGAAAACATTTGGGTTCAGTGTCCCTTTAACTGTTTTCCCACTTCATTTGTAACTATATAGAATCATTGATTTTATTTAATATTAATATTTGACTACATTACATAAGAAAAGTATATTGCATTATAATTAGGTTTTATATGGCAAAAATGTTTTACTAATAGCCTAATCTAAGTCCATCAATCCATCATCCATGATATTTTAACTAGGTATTTATTTTTTTTGTAAAGAATTTCTTTTTAATTACAGTGTCTGCCATACATATAAAAGAGGCACTTTAAAAAAATGTATCCATTTTTTACGCCAGGAAGTAACTATCAGCCAATAAGCAGAGTAGGAAATGCCAATGAACATTAGTGGGAAGTACATCAATTGAACAACATTATTTGAGACTTCTGATTTACTAATAATTAAAAGGACATGAAACCCAAAATTTTTCTTCCATGATTCAGATAGAGCATGCAATTTTAAACAACTTTCTAACGTCCATCTATTATCATTGTTCTTCATTCTCTTGGTATCTTTTGTTGAAAAACAGGGACATACACTCAGGAGTCGGACCATTTCTGGATCACTATATGGCAGCAGCTTTGCAAGAATGTTATCCATTTGCAAGAGCACTGGATGACAACAATATGTCCTGCAATGTAGTGCTCCAGACGCTTACCTAGGTATCTTTTCAACACAGAGAACAAAGCAAATTTGATAATAGAAGTAAATTGGACATTTTTCTAAAATTGAATGCTCTGTCTAAATCACAAAAGAAAATGAGTGGGTTTCATATCCCTTTAAGGTCACTATTAAAGCTTTCTTTTTTTTTTGACAAATATTGTTAAAAAAATGTTTTTAAAATGGTTGTGCTATTTTGTATAAAAAATTCTCAAGTTTACTTTTGTTTACTTTTTAAAAAATATTATAAACATAGAATAGCAAAACAGGTTACCATGTCCCTTGATGTGAACATTGTAATAGTTGCAATAATACTTCACACCTAGGGAATGTCCCTTTTAGTTGAAAATGTCTTTTCTTTCATGTAATTGGCAAGAGTCCATGAGCTAGTGACGTATGGGATATACAATCCTACCAGGAGGGACAAAGTTTCCCAAACCTCAAAATGCCTCTACATACATCCCTCACCACACCCACAATTCAGTTTTACAAACTTTGCCTCCTATGGAGGTGGTGAAGTAAGTTTGTGCTAAGATTTCTACGTTGATATGCGCTTCTCAGCATTTTTTGAAGCCCGATTTCTCTCAGAGTACATTGAATGTCAGTGGGATGTGAAGGGAGAATCACCTATTGAATACAATGGTTTTCCTCACGGGGATCTATTTCATAGGTTCTCGGTTATCGTATCGGTCATAGAGATTCATCTCCTACCTCCCTTTTCAGATCGACGATATACTCTCATAATCCATTACCTCTACTGATAACCGTTTCGGTACTGGTTTGGCTATCTGCTATATGTGGATGGGTGTCTTTTGGTAAGTATGTTTTTATTACTTAAGACACTCTCAGCTATGGTTTGGCACTTTATGTATTTATATAAAGTTCTAAATATATGTATTGTACTTATATTTGCCATGATTCAGGTTTTCAGTATATTTCCTTTTTTGCAGACTGTCAGTTTCATATCTGGGAAATGCTCTTTTAATGAAAAATTATTTCTTATCTGGGGTATAGTCTCTTTTTCAATGGACTGTCTTTTAAATTTGCGGGCAGAATTAGACTCGCGAGGGCGCAAAATGCCAACATTATTGCGTCATTTTTGGCGCAAGATTTTTTTGGCGCGAAGTTTTTCTGTTTGTTGTGCGTCATACTTGACGCCAAATATTTTCATTATTTAAAACCCCATTCATTTTGCCTCTGACCTTTTTCTATGTTAGAGAGCTATGCTGTTTGCATTTTTTCCCATTCCTGAAACTGCCATATAAGGAAATTGATAATTTTGCTTTATATGTTATTTTTTTCTCTTACATTTACAAGATGTCTCAATCTGATCCTGTCTCAGAATTTACTGCTGGATTCCTGCTGCATGATAACGGTTCTACCAAAGCTAAGTGCATTTGTTGTAAACTTGTGGAGATTATACCTCCAGCTGTGGTTTGTAATAGTTGTCATGATAAACTTTGACATGCAGAAAATGTATCCATCAGTAGTAGTTAATTACCTGTTGCTGTTCCCTCAACATCTAATGTACAAGATATACCTGTTAATTTAAAAGAATGTATTTCTGATTCTATTCAGAAGACTTTGTCTGCCATTCCGCCTTCTAATAAAAGTTAAAGGTCTTTTAAAACTTCTCATAGAGTTGATGAAATTTCAAATGACCGGCAACATACTGATTTATCTTTCTCTGATGAGGATCTATCTGATTCAGAAGATCCTGCCTCAGAGATTGACACTGACAAATCCTCTTATTTATTTAAAATGGAGTATATTCGTTCTTTATTAAAATAAGTGTTGATTACATTAGATATGGAGGAAATTAGTCCTCTTGATATTCAAACTAGTAAACGTTTAAATTCTGTTTATAAACCTCCTGTGGTTATTCCAGAGGTTTTTCCAGTTCCTGATGCTATTTCAGATATGATTTCTAAGGAATGGAATAGGCCTGGTACTTCTTTTATTTCTTCTTCAAGATTTAAAAAATTGTATCCTTTGCCAACTGTTAGATTGGAGTTTTGGGAAAAGATCCCCAAAGTTGATTGGGCTATCTCTACTCTTGCTAAACGTACTACTATTCCTACAGAAGATAGTACTTCTTTTAAAGATCCTTTAGATAGGAAACTTGAATCTTATCTAAGGAAGGCTTATTTATATTCAGATCATCTTCTTAGGCCTGCAATTTCTTTGGCTGATGTTGCAGCTGCTTCAAATTTTTGGTTGGAAACTTTAGCGCAACAAGTTTCGGATTATGATTTGTCTGGCATTGTTAAATTAATTCAACATGCTAATAATTTCATTTGTGATGCCATTTTTGATATTATCAAAATTGATGTTAGATATATGTCTTTAGCTATTTTAACTAGAAGAGCTTTATGTCTTAAATCTTGGAATGCTGATATGACTTCTAAGTCCAGATTTCTATCTCTTTCTTTCCAAGGTAATAAATTATTTGGTCCTCAGTTGGATTCAATAATTTCAACTGTCACTGGGGGGAAGGGAGTCTTTTTGCCTCAGGATAAAAAACCTAAGGGTAAATTTAAAGCTTCTAACCGTTTTCATTCCTTTCGACAGAATAAGGAACAGAAATCTAATCCTTCCCCAAAGGAATCTGTTTCCAATTGGAAGCCTTCCTCAAATTGAAATAAATTCAAGCTATTTAAAACATCAAAGCCAGCCCCCAAGTCTGCATGAAGGTGCGGCCCTCATTCCAGCTCAGCTGGTAGGGGGCAGATTAGAATTTTTTCAAAGATGTTTGGATCAATTCAGTCCAAAATCATTGGATTCAGAGTATTGTCTCTCAGGGGTACAGAATAGGTTTCAGAGTAAGACCGCCTGTGAGAAGATTTTTTCTCTCACACATTCTAGCGAACCCAGGAAAGGCTCAGGCTTTCCTGAAGTGTGTTTCAGACCTGGAATTATCAGGGGTAATCATACCAGTTCCGTTTCAGGAACAGGGTCTGAGGTTTTATTCGAATCTATTCATTGTCCCAAAGAAAGAAAATTCATTCAGACCAGTTCTGGATCTAAAGATTTTGAATTGAAATGTAAGAGTACCAACTTTCAAAATGGTGACTATAAGGACTATTGTGCCTTTTGTTCAGCAAGGGCATTATATGTCCACAATAGACTTACAGGATGCATATCTTCATATTCCAATTCATCCGGATCACTATCAGTTCCTGAGATTCTCTTTTTTAGACAAGCATTACCAATTTGTTGCTCTTCCTTTTGGCCTAGCAACAACTACAAGAATCTTTTCAAAGTTTCTCGGTGCCCTACTCTCTGTAATCAGAGAGCGGGGTATTGCGGTGTTTCCTTATTTGGACGATATCTTGGTACTCGCTCAGTCTTTACGTTCTGCAGAATTTCACGTGAATCAACTAGTGTTGTTTCTTCGAAGACATGGTTGGAGGATCAATTTACCAAAAAGTTATTTGATTCCTCAGACAAGGGTAACCTTTTTAGGTTTCCAGATAAATTCAGTGTCCATGATTTTGTCTCTAACAGACAAGAGACGTTTAAAATTGGTTGCAGCCTTATATTTTCCCGCCTCTAGTTCTTCTTCCAAGAGTGATCTCGAAAATCATCATGGAGCAATTGTTCGTGCTGTTGGTGGCTCCAGCATGGCCTCACAGGTTTTGGTATGCGGATCTTGTTCGGATGTCCAGTTGCCAACCTTGGCCACTTCCCTTAAGGCCAGACCTTCTATCTCAAGGCCCGTTATTCCATCAGGATCTCAAATCATTAAATTTGAAGGTATGGAAATTGAACGCTTAGTCATAGAGGTTTCTCTGACTCAGTGATTAATACTATGTTACAGGCTCGTAAATCTGTTTCTAGAAAGATTTATTATTGAGTTTGGAAGACTTACATTTCATGGTGTTCTTCTCATACATTTTCTTGGCATTCTTTTAGAATTCGTAGAATTTTACAGTTTCTTCAGGATGGTTTGGATAAAGGTTTGTCTGCAAGTTCCTTGAAAGGACAAATCTCTGCTCTTTCTGTTTTATTCCACAGAAAAATTGCTAAACTTCCTGATATTCACTGTTTTGTTCAGGCTTTGGTTCGTAACAAGCCAGTCATTAAATCAATTTCTTCTCCTTGGAGTCTTAATTTGGTTTTGAAGGCTTTACAGGCTCCTCCATTTGAGCCTATGCATTCTTTGGACATTAAACTACTTTCTTGGAAAGTGTTGTTCCTTTTGGCCATCTCTTCTGCTAGAAGAGTTTCTGAATTATCTGCTCTCTCTTGTGATTCTGCTTTTCTATTTTTTCATCAGGATAAGGCTGTTTTTGCGGACTTCATTTAAATTCTTACCTAAGGTTGTGAATTCTAACAACATTAATAGAGAAATTGTTGTCCCTTCTTTGTGTCCTAATCCTAAGAAATCTTTGGAGAGATCTTTACATTCTTTGGATGTGGTGAGAGCTCTGAAATATTATGCTGAAGCTACTAAAGATTTCAGGAAGACTTCTAGTCTATATGTTATCTTTTCTGTTTCCAGGAAAGGTCAGAAGGCTTCTGCCATTTCTTTGTCATCATGGTTAAATCTTTTGATTCATCAAGCTTATTTGGAGTTGGGTAAAACCCCGCCTCAGAGAATTACAGCTCATTCTACTAGATCAGTTTCCACTTCTTGGGCTTTTAAGAATGAAGCTTCAGTTGATCAGATTTGCAAAGCAGCAACTTGGTCTTATTTGCATACCTTTACTAAATTCTACCATTTTGATGTATTTGCTTCTTCGGAAGCAGTTTTTGGTAGAAAAGTTCTTTAGGCAGCTTTTTCAGTTTGATTCTTCTGCCTCTAATTTAAGTTTTTTCTTTTCAATTATGAGACTAAACTTATGATTTGGGTTGTGGATTAATTTTTTCAGTGGAAATGGCTGTTTTTATTTTTTATCCCTCCCTCTCTCTAGTGACTCTTGCGTGGAGTTCCTCTCTCATGGACTCTTGCCAGTTACATAAAAGAAAACATAATGTTTGTAAGAACTTACCTGATAAATTCATTTCATTCATATTGGCAAGAGTCCATGAGGCCCACCCTTTTTTTGGTGGTTATGATTTTTTTGTATAAAGCACAATTATTTCCAAATTCCTTTGTTGATGCTTTTTACTCCTTTCTTTATCACCCCACTTTTTGGCTATTCGTTAAACTGAATTGTGGGTGTGGTGAGGGGTGTATTTATAGGCATTTTGAGGTTTGGGAAACTTTGTCCCTCTTGGTAGGATTGTATATCCCATACGTCACTAGCTCATGGACTCTTGCCAATGTGAAAGAAATTAATTTATCAGGTAAGTTCTTACATACATTATGTTATCTTTATGGTGAAAAAATATTTTTTTTTTATTAATATCCTTTTTTTAAAAAAAATATGTTAAAAAAGACAAAATATTATCACTATTACTGCTAGCCCTATTACTACTACTACAATCTAATACAAATACAATTTATAATATTAATAATAGTATTACATATTTTATTGTTATTTTTATTATTATTTCTTTGTATGGTTTCTACAAATATCAGTTATTATATTAACATCTTAAATATTTTTTCCCTTTTCATATTTGACCTTTTTTGAATTAAATGAAGAATAATCAGATGCTCATCATATTTTGAGAATCAAAAGCCAGTATAACACATGTTTAGCTTACAGTTATTTGAGAGTCGCCCAAGCATATAACTAGTAAGATCCAATTAGTCTAAACCTTCTGCTACAATAACTTGATTTTTCCAGATTTCTTTTTCAGCAATGTGTTTTCTCTTTGGCATATAAGTTAAAACTATTAGCTTATTCAACTGTTAGTTTTTTAACACTGTTACTATTTATTGAGGCTAAGTAGAAAAATATCCATGCTTGTAAATACTAAGAGAAGATATACCAAATAAAACTGAGTATTGTATGTCAAATCAAATATTCCACTTAATTGCGCATTGGTCGCAAAAGCCGGCGTCACCTATTTTTAGTCGGATCTAGCGATCACATATACGGCGCCACATACAAGTTACGCGCTTATATTTTAACCGTCGCACGCAGTGTTTGCTCCTATAAACTAACATAGAACGAGCATCGCAAGTCGATATCACATATTCAGCGCAAGGACTTATGCACCGTAATTGGAGACATTTTACTCCATTTTCACCTCGCCACACATAGACAGGCGCAGCAAGCCTTGCGCTGAGTATATAAGTACTGTTACTCCCTAGAAACCTTAACAAACACTGGACGCATGCGCAATATCCTCCCCTAATCCGCCTACCCCAAGCGCAATAACTAATAAAATGAATTAACTCCTAATCAGCCAAACCCCACATCGCAAAGTACATAATAAAGTTATTAACCCCTAAACCGCAAAAAACAACACAAACTACCTAATGAATAGACATGTGCGTTTCGTTTCGTTTCGTTCCGAATCGAAATTCGAAGAATTCACCAAATTTGGAGATTCTGATCGATTCAAATTTCCGAATTACCCTAGTAATGAAAATAAACTAATCCAAATGCATTTGTAACAAAAAAATCCAAACTAGTTCAATTCAATTCAACTTAATACAATTCAATACAATTCAAATCAATACAATTCAATTCAATTCAATACAATTCAATACAATTCAATACAATTAAATGCAATTCAGTATAAAAATTAAATTTAGTGAGATAGAACAGTAAAATAATTCCATTTGTGTAACTTGGAACCATCTGAATCAACATAACACATACCGAACTTCCGAATTTACCAATCAAATACATTCGAATACATCCGAATTTATTCGAATCTGAATGAACTTAAATGAAATTCAAAAAACGAACCGAAACAAATTTTTCATCTGTGCACATGTCTACTAATTAACCTATTAACCCCTAAACTGCCAACCCCCACAACACAAAGTACCTAATTAACCAATTAACCCCTAAACCACCAACCCCCACGACGCAAACTACCTAATTAACCTATTAACCCCTAAACCTCCAACCCCCCACAACACAAGCTACCTAATTAACCTATTAACCCCTAAACCGCCAACCTCCAAAACACAAAGTATTAAACTAATAACAAAGCCCCCTAACCTAACACCCACTAAGTTAACCCCAATTACAATACACTAGCATAAAATAAAAAAATACTAACTGCGTTAAAAAAAGAATTAACATTTACAAAAAATAAATAAATACTTTAACCCCTTGGCAACCGAGGACGTGTCAGGCACGTCCTACAAAATGTGTCAGTTAATGACCAAGGACGTGCCGGGAAAGTCCTCTGGGATTTCAAGCACTGTAAGTGATCATGATCGCTTCCAGATGCTTTCAGGGTATTGCACCGATGCATCGTTGTTGAGGCATCGCGCAATACCCTTTTTAGGCAACCGATGCAGAAAGGGCCACTAATATGTGGCCCCCTCTGCATTGGCCAGCGATGGTGCCGATCGTTGGTAGCGTGGGAGGGATACGAGGGAGGTGGCCCATCGCTGGAGAGGAGTTCCGGATACGAGAGTGACGGCAGAGGGAGCGCGCACGTGCACCCACCCACTACTGTGATGGAAGGAGAGGGAAGGAGGTTGAGAGGAGTCTGAGGGAGGGGGGAAATAAGTGTTGGGGAAAGGGATCTGGGAGGGGGAGGTGGGGAGTGTATTGAGGGGGGCAGCTACACTACAGAAAAATTGGGTTTTTATTTTTTTCAATAAAAAAAGCACATTTTCTAGCAAACTGGGTACTGGCAGACAGCTGCCAGTACCCAAGATGGTGACAAATAGGTAGAAGGGGGAGGGTTAGAGAGCTGTTTGGGGGGATCAGGGAGGTTGGGGGCTTAGGGGGGATCCTACACTGCAGAATATATATATATATATATATATATATATATATATATATATATATATATATAAAAATATAAACTTTTATTTTAGTAATGGCAGACTTTCTGCCAGTACTTAAAATGGCGATGACAATTGTGGGGTGGGGGAGGGAAGGGACCTGTTTGAGAGAGGTCAGGGAGGGATCAGGGGGTGGGATGTGTCAGGTGGGAGGCTGATCTCTACACTAAAGCTAAAATTAACCCTACAAGCTACCTAATTAACCCCTTCACTGCTGGACATAATACAAGTGTGGTGCGCAGAGGCATTTAGCGGCCTTCTAATTACCAAAAATCAATGCCAAAGCCCTATATGTCTGCTATTTCTGAACAAAAGGAAATCCCAGAGAAGCATTTACAACCATTTGTGCCATGATTGCACTAACTGTTTGTAAATTATTTCAGTGAGAAACCTAAAATTGTAAAAAAGTGAACAATTTTTTTTATTTGATGGCATTTTGCGGTGAAATGGTGGCATTAAATATATACAAAAATGGGCCTAGATCAATACTTTGGGTTGTCTACTACACTACACTAAAGCTAAAATTAACCCTAGAAGCTCACTACAAGCTACCTAATAAACCCCTTCACTGCTGGGCATAATACAAGTGTGGTGCACTGAGGCATTTAGCGGCCTTCTAATTACCAAAAAGCAATGCCAAAGCCCTATATGTCTGCTATTTCTGAACAAAAGGAAATCCCAGAGAAGCATTTACAACCATTTGCGCCATGATTGCACTAACTGTTTGTAAATAATTTCAGTTAAAAACCTAAAATTGTAAAAAAGTGAACGATTTTTTTTATTTGATGGCATTTGGCGGTGAAATGGTGGCATTAAATATATACAAAAATAGGCCTAAATCAATACTTTGGGTTGTCTACTACACTACACTAAAGCTAAAATTAACCCTAGAAGCTCACTACAAGCTACCTAATTAAACCCTTCACTGCTGGGCATAATACAAGTGTGGTGTGCAGCAGCATTTAGGGGCCTTCTAATTACCAAAAACCAATGCCAAGGCTATATATGTCTGCTATTTCTGAACAAAGAGGATCCCAGAGAAGCATTTACAACCATTTATGCCATGATTGCACAAGCTGTTTGTAAATAATTTCAATAAGAAACCTAAAGTTTGTGAAAATGTTTGTGAGAAAGTTAACGATTTTTTTAGTAGACGATTGGGGCTGTCTACTAAAACAAAATATATACATGTGAAGGGTTATTCATTGATTCCTGACAGATATCATTGTTACAATGTAACTATTGCTAATTTTGAAATAAAAAATGGTTTGGAAATAGCAAAGTGCTACTTGTACTTATTGCCCTATAACGTGCAAAAAACATGTAAACATTGGGTGTTTCTACACTCAGGACAAAATTTAGAAACTATTTAGCATGGGTATTTTTTGGTGGTTGTAGATGTGTAATAGATTTTGGGGGGGCCAAATTTAGAAAAAGTGTGTTTTTTTCACTTTTTCATCATATTTTATAAACATTTTTATAGTAAATTATAAGATATGATAAAAATAATGATATCTTTAGAAATTCCATTTAGTGGCGAGAAAAACGGTATATAATATGTGTGGGTACAGTAAATGAGTAAGAGGAAAATTACAGCTAAACACAAACACCACAGAAATGTCAAAATAGCCCTGGTCCCAAATGGTAAGAGAATTGAAAAGTGCTGTTGTCACTAAGGGGTTAAAAACCCTAACATTACTGAAAATTAAAAAAAAACTATCCTTACTCAAAAAAAAAACCCAAAAACTAAGATTACATAAAAAAACTAAAACTAAGATTAAATTAAAATAAAAAACCTAAGATTACAAAAAATAAAAAAAATCTAAGATTACAGAAAAAAACAAACTGCATTATCCAAAATAAAATAAAATATTCCTAATCTAATCAAAAAAGCCACCCCAAAATAAAAACACCCCCTAATCTAACAATAAACTACCCCCTAACAGTGCAACCCCCCAAAATAAAAAAGACCAAACTTAAAAAAACAACAACTAATCTATCCATTTGTATGGGTAGCCATGTATGGGTAGCCATTAAAAGGGCAATCAGCTCTTTTAGTGGTCATGAAAATAAAAAAAGTCCTAATCTAAAATAAACCCCCCCCCCCAAAAAAAAACAACAAAAAATACGAAGGTGAATCGGTGGCAGCAGGTCCGCCACTAGAAATTTTGGGGCCCCTGACTTAACCATTGATCAGGCCCACCCCCTTTGATATGTGCAATTTTTGACCAAGTGACTGAAACTTATATGCACTTTATTCTTAAGTGTAGTCAAACTTGGAAATGTTGTAAAGGTAGTAACACACAAACACACAGACACACTCATACACTGAAACACACACTCACACATAAGGAATCACATATAGACACTCTAGCAGACATGCAAAGAAACACACTCAGAGACAGACGCCCAAACAGACACTTAGCACTTGTTTACATTGACCTGACAAGTAATAAAGTAGACTACAGTTTTGTCAAAAAAGGAGATTTGCAAAACAAAATATGGAGCTCTGATTATCTTTTTGTCAAGGAAGATTCCAACTAAATGATGACAACACCATGCAGTGACTGAAAGGAAGGGCCCTGAACTGCCTAAACAATAATTTAAAGGTTAAATTGTGGATTGGTGACTTTCTGGAAAGGTCTCATTAGTCTCAAAGTCTGTAGGAAGATGTGAATAATCAGTAGTAAGGTCAAAATGTTCTAAAAAGTAACAGACAATGGACACACACACACACACAAACTCAAACACAAACTTGCACATACACCCAAGGAAACACCGACAGAGACAGCCTCAGAAAAAAACACAAAGCCATATACACACACACAGAGATACCCACAGAAAACACACAAAGACATACACACACAGAGAGACAACCACATAAAATACACAAAGGCATACATACACACACACACACCCTCATTGAGACATCCACAAAAAACACACAAAGACATACACACACTCTCACAGAGACACCCAAAGAAAATGCTCAGACATACACACACCCTCACTGAGACACCCACAGAAAACACACAGACATAAGCACACATCCACACAGAGACATCCACAGAAAACACACAAAGACATACATACACACATCCTCACAGAGACACCCATAGAAAAAGCACAAAGACATACGCACACACCCTCACAGACATCCACAGAAAATGCACAAAGACATACACACCCACCCTCACAGAGAGACCCACAGAAAAAGAATACATACACACTTATAGAGACACAAACAAAAGCACAAAGACATAAACACAGACACCCACAGAAACACTCACAGGAGGTAACATTTCTGCACATTGCATCCCCTAAATCAACAGTTAGTTTTTTTATTTCGGATAATGTTAGGGTTTTTAAGAAGCAATTTTTTAATTAATTTTTTGTAATTTATAATTAATTTTTAATCTAGCTAGGTTTTTTTATATTATTGTATTGTTATTGGGGTTAACTTAGGGGGTGTTAGGTTAGGGGCCTTAATTATTAGTTAAATACTTTGCGTTGTGGGGGGTGGCGGTTTAGGGGTTAATAGGTTAATAGGTTAATTTGGTACTTAGCGTTGTGGGGGATGGCGGTTTAGGGGTAAATAGGTTAATTAGGTACTTAGCATTGTAAGGGGGTGGCAGTTTAGGGGTTAATAGTGTGATTAGGTACTTTGCATAGTTGGGGGTTGGCGGATTAGGGGTTAATAACTTTATTAGGTAATTTGCGTTGTGGGGGGTTGGCAGATTAGGCGTTAATAACTTTATTAGGTACTTTGCGATGTGGGGGTTTGGGGGATAATACTTTTATTAGTAGTTGCGATGTGGGGGGATGGCGGATACAGGGGTTTTGACTGTCTTTTTGGGGGGGTTTTTTTAGACGAGTTAGACTTTTACGGGTAATTTTTTTCAAAACATAGCACTGCCGTAAGTCACTGGTGACTCTAGAAATTTGTATTTACGAACATTTCTGAACCTCGCCAGCGTATCCAACTTACGGCAGTATATGATCTGCCGATGCGATTTATGTGATTCACCCGATGTGCGAGGTGAACTTACGGGCGACGCGGATTTCAGCAGTTACGCTGAAACTTACGCCGCATATGTAATGTCGCCCCAGGTTTCAGATCCCTTTAATAAAATATAATATATTTCTTACTTTTCCATTGACAGGTCAGTATTTCAACATTTTCTTTAAAAATATGACAAAGCATGAATTAAACTTTTTTTAAAAAATAAAATTGTATATGCTTAAAGTAAAACTATCTAGACATGGAACTAAATGTTGGACACCTAGGCTTTGATTGCATATTGGCTGTTAGTGAAGACTTATATAGCAGTATTGGTTTTTAAAGGGCCAAGCCTCCACAAGGTAAACAACAAAATTAAGTTTAATTAGCACCAGGATGTCATTTAAAAGCGTAATACATCATATAATTTTCATCAACTTCAATTAAAATGTAGAAATCTTTCCCACAGTGTATATAAAAATTATTTTACATGTCAATATATTGTGTGTGTATATTTATATATACAGTATGTATGTATGTATATATATATATATATATATATCCAAAAAACGAAAGATTCTCAGCAAAGTGCAATAGCGGTAAAAGTAGAAAATTTATTGAGTGTACAGGGAGTGCAGAATTATTAGGCAAATGAGTATTTTGACCACATCATCCTCTTTATGCATGTTGTCTTACTCCAAGCTGTATAGGCTCGAAAGCCTACTACCAATTAAGCATATTAAGCATATTAAGGTGATATTAGGTGATGTGCATCTCTGTAATGAGAAGGGGTGTGGTCTAATGACAACCTATATCAGGTGTGCATAATTATTAGGCAACTTCCTTTCCTTTGGCAAAATGGGTCAAAAGAAGGACTTGACAGGCTCAGAAAAGTCAAAAATAGTGAGATATCTTGCAGAGGGATGCAGCACTCTTAAAATTGCAAAGCTTCTGAAGCGTGATCATCGAACAATCAAGCGTTTCATTCAAAATAGTCAACAGGGTCGCAAGAAGCGTGTGGAAAAACCAAGGTGCAAAATAACTGCCCATGAACTGAGAAAAGTCAAGCGTGCAGCTGCCAAGATGCCACTTGCCACCAGTTTGGCCATATTTCAGAGCTGCAACATCACTGGAGTGCCCAAAAGCACAAGGTGTGCAATACTCAGAGACATGGCCAAGGTAAGAAAGGCTGAAAGACGACCACCACTGAACAAGACACACAAGCTGAAACGTCAAGACTGGGCCAAGAAATATCTCAAGACTGATTTTTCTAAGGTTTTATGGACTGATGAAATGAGAGTGAGTCTTGATGGGCCAGATGGATGGGCCCGTGGCTGGATTGGTAAGGGGCAGAGAGCTCCAGTCCGACTCAGATGCCAGCAAGGTGGAGGTGGAGTACTGGTTTGGGCTGGTATCATCAAAGATGAGCTTGTGGGGCCTTTTCGGGTTGAGGATGGAGTCAAGCTCAACTCCCAGTCCTACTGCCAGTTTCTGGAAGACACCTTCTTCAAGCAGTGGTACAGGAAGAAGTCTGCATCCTTCAAGAAAAACATGATTTTCATGCAGGACAATGCTCCATCACACGCGTCCAAGTACTCCACAGCGTGGCTGGCAAGAAAGGGTATAAAAGAAGAAAATCTAATGACATGGCCTCCTTGTTCACCTGATCTGAACCCCATTGAGAACCTGTGGTCCATCATCAAATGTGAGATTTACAAGGAGGGAAAACAGTACACCTCTCTGAACAGTGTCTGGGAGGCTGTGGTTGCTGCTGCACGCAATGTTGATGGTGAACAGATCAAAACACTGACAGAATCCATGGATGGCAGGCTTTTGAGTGTCCTTGCAAAGAAAGGTGGCTATATTGGTCACTGATTTGTTTTTGTTTTATTTTTGAATGTCAGAAATGTATATTTGTGAATGTTGAGATGTTATATTGGTTTCACTGGTAAAAATAAATAATTGAAATGGGTATATATTTGTTTTTTGTTAAGTTGCCTAATAATTATGCACAGTAATAGTCACCTGCACACACAGATATCCCCCTAAAATAGCTAAAACTAAAAACAAACTAAAAACTACTTCCAAAAATATTCAGCTTTGATATTAATGAGTTTTTTGGGTTCATTGAGAACATGGTTGTTGTTCAATAATAAAATTAATCCTCAAAAATACAACTTGCCTAATAATTCTGCACTCCCTGTAGATACACTGATTAAAACATGGGGGTACCATCAAAAAGATATACAAAAATGAACAAATTAGGCATGAGAACAGAAAGCTAACATGTTTCGGCTCGCAGCCGTAATCATAGCTAGAGGGTACACCTGTGTGTAACTTTAAGTACCCTAATCTGCATTCTCATTGGATAAAAACATTCATGCACAATTTAACCCTTAATTGACTTCTATGTATGGCAGTTCAACCTTGAAATTTGTAATAATACTTTACTAACAAAGAATAGTACCGATATCTTAATATCCTTGATTAAAGAGAAAACCACACTTAGCCTTGTAAATATGTGACAGCAGAATAATCATATATACTTAAGTTTATAACGAAGTCATTATAAATGGATATTAAATAATAAATAATCCACTATATTCTTGGTAGAATTTACACTTCTAATGGATGCTGCAACCTTACAGTTTCACAAATACAGAATGGAAAAATTGGACTTTAATAGCAAAGATAGGACCCAAACAATATTCTTATTATGGTCCTGTTTTCCTATGTAAATCTGATCTAAAGCAAAATTAAATTAATAAACAGATAGGTAAATCTTTGCTAAAAGTTTGAGTCTTAATTTTAAATGTCACAAATAGCAGACACTGACACAATCATTTCCAGTAGTTTATTAGATCGTACTCAGAGTTCAAACCTTGGGGAACTCTTTTACCCAGTCTGAAGATCCAGCACATCTCCCTCTTGCCCAAAAAACGAATACAAATCGTAATGTCAGCTTTCAGATGTCCAATACACAAGCAGCTATGCGTAATGAAGAACAGATAGTTAGACCGAAAGACACAACATCTCAAGCAATACCTAATAAAGGCTCTAAATATGTGATGAGCCATTCCAGTAGTCAATCTGATTTTGTTAATCAGGATAGGACAGAATTTGAGAAGGTTTTTTACGTAGCACCAGAAAAGACCGGTATAGGACACGAACAAGCCAGGTACCAAATAAGAGGGAACAAAACGAGCACGAAATACACATGAATAATGTAATTAATCTTTCTTTCAGAGCACTTACTAAAGAGCAATTAAAAGTGCTGAGTCTGGGTCTTAATTTTGCTCCTACTAATACATTTAATGTTTTTGAGACCATGCTAGATCTGAACAAACTAATAAGAAATTTAACTTTACAGAAATTCTTTAAGGAAGCACCTGTGGTAGATGGGAATAGTAATGGAGGTGAGATTTTAAGAACACGGGATATTATAGATATTCCATTTAAAGATGCATGTGACATTAATACTTTAAACGCTCTTGCCTCAGAAGGTCTTATGGATCCCAATTACCCCTCTGTAAATGAATTCAGTGGTTTTAAACCCTCATCTGAATTTTACCCTATACAACATAGAGGTACAACATTGGAGATCTTTTACAGAAGGGTGGAGAAAGATCTTTTAGCCTTAAGTAAGAATACTACACAGTCTGATAATCTATCACGTAAGGCCAAGAGAGCTTTGAATGAATTAAAACATATGCATGACATTATAATACGTAAAGCAGACAAAGGCGGCTCAATAGTCATCCTTGACAGGACTGACTATGTAAAAGAGGCCTTACGTCAGTTACAAGATACAAACAATTATGTCCCTTTAAAGGGTGATCCCACTCAGATGTACCAAGTAACGCTAAAAGCAATTTTGGATGATGGTATGGAAGATGGGCACATTAATGAATCTACAAGGGATTACTTATCTGTAACCTGTCCCGTTGTGCCCATCTTCCACCACCTGCCAAAGGTGCATAAGAGCATTGAGGATGTAAAAGGCTGTCCAAACGTTAGTGGCATTGGCTCTGTATCAGAACATCTCTCTGAGTGGCTGGATGCTATTTTGAACCCCTTAGTTCTCAAATTACACAGTTATTTGCGAGACACAAAACATGTTTTAAATTTACTTGAAAAAGAAAGATGGATACAGGGTACATATAGATGGGTGACAATAGATGTAACAGCACTCTATTCCTCTATACCCCATGAAAAGGGACTTGAGGCTATTATGTATTTCTTACAGACTTTGACTAATTTCACAGATGGATTGAGGAATTATATATGGAGGGTCACTCTGTATCTCCTGACACACAATTACTTCAAATTTGAAGGGCAGTTCTATCTCCAGAGGTGTGGGACAGCAATGGGCTCTAAATTTGCTCCATCATTCGCCAATCTTTATATGGGTTGGTGGGAGCTGTCCCACATCTTTGGGGATGAGAATATATATAAAGACAATGTTGTGTTTTACAGGAGATACATAGATGACCTTCTCATGATATGGAAAGGTACTGATGAAGAGTTACAAAGTTTCATTGCAAGGATTAACAATAATGACATGGGTTTAAATTTCACTTTTGAACACCATACAGACAGCATTTGCTTTTTAGATTTGACTCTGAAGGGCAATGGTGATGGGAGTATAACTTGTGATACATATCGTAAACCCAGAACACGTAATACGCTATTGCATGCCAAGAGCTGCCATCCCCCACATTTGCCTTTCTCAGTAGCGAAAGGACAATTTGTAAGGCTTAAGAGGAATTACACAGAGGATGGAGCTTTTGGCAAGCAAAGTGAAGACTTGAGAAAAATATTGAAAGAAAGAGGATATTCTGACACTGTACTAGACAAGGCACAACAGCAGGTAGCTAGGATCGATAGGAAGACACTACTCGGTAATAAAGATCGGAATGTTAGACTCCATACAGATAAGAATAGAGGGTCTTACTTTGTAACCGAGTATAGTGCCCAATACAAAGATATCTTCAGAATAGTAAAGAAATATTTTAGACTGCTAGCTGCTGATGACGATCTCGTAGAATGTGTGGAGAGGGGTCTAAAATGCTCTTATAGAAAATGCAAAACCCTGGGGAACATTTTGTCCCCTTCTAGTATATCAAAGCCTAAGAGTAAGCAGCAAGGCTCTTGGCTACAACACAAGGGAATGTTCAGATGCGGCAAGAGAAGGTGCAGACCCTGTGAATATGCACTTATCTCAAGTGACTTTCACTCAATGAGTACAGGAGAGACTTTTCAAATTGAGTCGTGTTTAAATTGCACTACTCCCTATGTTATTTATTTAATAACATGCATTGAGTGTTCAGTTCAGTACGTAGGGCTTACCTCAAATGATGCCAATACGAGAATCAGAAACCATCTGTCTATCAGTATTGGCACAGCGACGACCCCTCTTGTCCAGCACTTTGTTAGGAGACATAATAAGGCTCTGTCTACCTTTCGCTGGCAAGCAAAAGAAAAAGTACAAACCCCTTCTAGGGGAGGGGACAGAGACAAATTGCTGGGCAAGAGGGAGATGTTCTGGATCTTCAGACTGGGTACCAGAGTTCCCCAAGGTTTGAACTCTGAGTACGATCTAATAAACTACTGGAAATGATTGTGTCAGTGTCTGCTATTTGTGACATTTAAAATTTAAAATTAAGACTCAAAATTTTAGCAAAGATTTACCTATGTGTTTATTAATTTAATTTTGCTTTAGATCAGATTTACATAGGAAAACAGGACCATAATAAGAATATTGTTTGGGTCCTATCTTTGCTATTAAAGTCCAATTTTTCCATTCTGTATTTGTGAAACTGTAAGGTTGCAGCATCCATTAGAAGTGTAAATTCTACCAAGAATATAGTGGATTATTTATTATTTAATATCCATTTATAATGACTTCGTTATAAACTTAAGTATATATGATTATTCTGCTGTCACATATTTACAAGGCTAAGTGTGGTTTTCTCTTTAATCAAGGATATTAAGATATCGGTACTATTCTTTGTTAGTAAAGTATTATTACAAATTTCAAGGTTGAACTGCCATACATAGAAGTCAATTAAGGGTTAAATTGTGCATGAATGTTTTTATCCAATGAGAATGCAGATTAGGGTACTTAAAGTTACACACAGGTGTACTCTCTAGCTATGATTACGGCTGCGAGCCGAAACATGTTAGCTTTCTGTTCTCATGCCTAATTTGTTCATTTTTGTATATCTTTTTGATGGTACCCCCATGTTTTAATCAGTGTATCTACACTCAATAAATGTTCTACTTTTACCGCTATTGCACTTTGCTGAGAATCTTTCGTTTTTGGATGTTTACACTTTTTTGTCAGGTTGGCAAGTACATTAAGCGTTTTTTTTAAGTGCTTCACTTACAGACCCTAGCAAGCGTGGACAGCTTGACTTCTGGTTGGATGTTCGCATCACACACAGCACACCGAGGATTTACCTAAGGAACATCTCCAATTTGAGTGGATGACCGTGGACACGTGATATGCCACAGACACGCACACGCTATTCCAGCATCCTAGCTATGGAGCAGCAGAGGAGAGATTGCCAGAGGTGTAAGGATACACAGCATCAAGTTCCACTGACGGTATCCTGGAACTGTTACTGGGCGATCAAGGAATCATTTATATGGAGCGGTAAGAGGGCTTAGCCGTACGGCGGTCCACCTTTACACTAATATGTGTGTCAGGTACAACACTAAGACCCACACCGCATACTCAACTTAAAGACTTTGCAGCCTTGTCTAATGTGATTGCATACACTTATATATACAAGTATTATATCAACGGAAGGTCTTGGGCGATCGCTACTAGGGGCACAGACAGATATTATAAGACTTTTTCATGTGATTTAACCTGAGATTTTTGGATTTTTTTTTTTACTATAAACACCGCTTTATTATAGTATGTATATATATATATATACATATAATGCTTATCTTTTATGTTTATATATTGTACTGTATTTAAAAAGGTAATATATATATATATATATAATCTAATTTCTAGAATTAAATATATTGCTTTTTATTTTTAAATGCCATACAATATATAAACACATAAAAGATAAGCATTTTATATATATATATATATATATATATATATATATATATATATATATATATATATATATATAATGCTTATCTTTTATGTGTTTATATATTGTATGGCAGTTAAAAGAAAATAGTAATATATATAATTCTAGAAGTTATTATTTGATTG
The DNA here is from genome assembly GCF_027579735.1 of Bombina bombina. NCBI lineage: Eukaryota > Metazoa > Chordata > Amphibia > Anura > Bombinatoridae > Bombina > Bombina bombina. Next base: position 884,221,143 of record NC_069502.1, read on the forward strand.
CTTATCTTTTATGTGTCGGAAATATTAAATGGAATAGTAAAATGCCAAAGCATATTACTGTTGTAATATATAGTTTGTGTCAATAGCAATGTAATCATCCCTTGCAAAGTGCTATCATTTCCCTTTAATTATTTATCTACTTAATTTCCATTTTAAACCATTAAACTATAGCTTACACATTTGTATACAGTTTTCAACTGCCATGAAATTAAACCTTACTGATAATAAAGACCTTTAATAATCAAAAGCAAAAAGTCTCTGAGCAGCATTTTTCACATCTTCATTAAACCAATTTTAGTTGTTTATGCTTTTATGCTTATACAATTGATCTGACATTATTCTTAGAACATATTGTGGGTTGACAGGAAATCGTACACTAAAATATTCCTTCATGCATATGATAGATCAGTATTTAAGCATAATGAAAATATTTATTGCTGACGAAAAAAATCTTACATGTGAAGCTGGTTAAAAATAAATTGTAATTAATACTATAGTGTTAGTAGTGTACATCCAACTAACAACCATAACTGGTATTACTTGTGGTTCTCTATTGGCGGAGAGGGACACACCTCTGCTAACTAGGAGCATTAAAGGGACAGTCTACACCAGAATGTTTATTGTTTAAAAAGATAGCTAATCCCTTTATTACCCATTCCCCAGTTTTGCATAACCAACACAGTTATATTAATATATTTTTTACCTCTGTGATTACCTTGTATCTAAGCCTCTGCAGACTGCCCCCTTATCTCAGTGCTTTTGACAGACATACAGTTTAACCAATCAATGCAGACTCCTAAATAACTCTATGGGAGTGAGCACAATGTTGTCTATATGACACACATGAACTAGTACTATCTAACTGTGAAATACTTTCAAAATGCTCTGAGCTAAGAGGCGGCTTTCAACAGTTTTAGAAATCAGTTTGAGCCTACCTAGGTTTAGCTTTTCAAAAATACCACCAAGGGAACAAAGCAAATTTAAAGATTAAAGTCAATTGGAAAGTTGTTTAAAATTGCATGCCCTATCTGAATCATGAAAGTTTAATTTTGACTAGACTGTCCCTGTAATGGTTTTGACCTTTACCCTGCACCATATCTGTTCCTTATTGGCTTCAGCGGAGATAATTTGATAACACCGGCAAAACAATGGTGATTTTGCTAACAAATTAAATGTGTCTAACCGTGTCTACAAAAAAAAACACGTCCCGATTGGCTCTTCAAAATAAGGTAAATGTTTAGGACTGCCAGATGTCCTCCACAAAAATACTGGACAACTCTAGATGATTTGGAAGTGGTGTTAAGTGGGGATACACATAGGGTCATTTCTCCCTTGACTTCACTATATAGTCATTTTATACCTATGGCTGCTTGTAACATACAAATAATTTTACCACTTTGACTGCCGCTAAGACACACAGTAGTGATTTAACCCTCCCTTGACTGCCAGAAGCACACACAGACATCTTACCCTAGTGGCTATACATAACGCACAGAACAGAATGTTAGCATCCCCATAACTGCCGATAACACTGAAGAAATCCTTTAAAAGAGTTAACCACTGAGTCATAGTTAAAGGGACACTGAACCCAATTTTTTTTTCGTGATTCAGATAGAGCATGCTATTTTAAGCAACTTTCTAATTTACTCCTATTATAAAATTTTCTTCATTTTCTTGGTATCTTTATTTGAAAAGCAAGAATGCAAGTTTAGATACCAGCCCATATTTGGTGAACAACCTGGGTTGTTCGTGCTGATTGGTGAATAAATTCATCCACCAATTAACAAGTGCTGTCCAGGGCTCTCAACGAAAAATTGGCTGGCTCCTTAGCGTAGGTGCCTTCTTTTTCAAATAAAGATAGCAAGAGAACAAAGTAAATTTGATAATAGGAGTAAATTAGAAAGTTGCTTAAAATTGCCTGCTCCATCTGAATCACAAAAGAAAAAAATTGGGTTCAGTGTCCCTTTAAACTTCTGAACACTCCCTATTCTGATACAGATGAGGATATGGTCAGCATGAATTAAACAAATAGTAAAAAGTTATTTGTGTAAAGAAAACATTTACATTTTACTCTAATAGTGTGCGCTTTATTAACGCGGCAGTTAACATCTATGTGAAGAAATTGGTTTTTTTAAAGTATTTTATTATTATAAACAGTGCACAAAAAAGAGGATTTTATGCAAAAGATTAATAAGTATTAAAAATGTATCAAATAACTGAGGACTGCAGTGGTTTATTCCATTGGATATTGTTATTTATTAGCAGAGTTGCTCAACCTAAGGCCCAGGGGCCACATTATGGGCTTTCAATGTTTTAGCCACCTTTCACTTTCTCATTTAGGGCCAGATTAAGAGTGGAGTGGTATTTTGTGCTCCCGCTTGCGCGTTAACACTGCTCGACTTTGGATAAGTTGAAGTTGGAATATCAAGACTGTGTTAACGTATTCCCTCATAGACTACAATGGAACGTGAAAAGTGGAAATAAAAACACCCAACAAGACAGGCAAACTCAATCGCATTTTCTCAAGTGTGCTAACCCGACATGAAATATGAATATTTCACATTCCAATGTTCTTCACAAGAAAAATATGTTCTATTTATTCATAAATACATGTTTCTATATATCTAATGGGGTTTTTATTAAAATATATATATGTATATATATATATATATTATATATATATATATATATAATATATATATATATATATATATATATATATATATATATATATATATATATATATATATATATATATATATACAGATATATATATATAGGAATTTCTATTTATAAATTCTTAGAACATATTCTGCTATGTGCAGAACATTAGAATATGAAATATTTACAGTAAATATGTAGTTAAAACTTTTATTATTATGATTTTTCATGTTTTCAGCTACTTGACTGCAAAGGGCTCCAGTGCACTTATATATATGTTTATATATGTATACATATGTATTTATATGTGTATATATGTCTGTAAAAACATATTTTCCCTTTATAAATACATATGTACACACATTTATATATACATATACATATATATATATATATTTAAACATGTATGTGTGTGTATCTCCATGTTAAAGCCCTTCGCAGCCTTTTTTTCTAACACCTCATATCTTTGAGCCCTTATAACGTTTTATTGCAATTTTTTAAAATCATTTTTATTAGATAGTATTATGAGTGTAACTGTACTTTTAAATGTATTTTTGATGTTTCTTGTGTAAATTTATAGTCAAGCGTTACAGTTAAAAGAGCTCTAAAGTTGCGCTATCCTGACACGCTTTAGATTCAGTTTGTTTACTTTCAACTCGTAATATGTTCGCTACTTACAGCACACACAAATATTTTAAATAAACCCCTTATTGTGCAAGCAACAGTTAGCGCACCACTTGTAATCTAGCCCATAATATCTGGATTTTCACAAATCTTTGTGTGATGATCTTTTACACTGATATATCCAGCGCAAATGAGCCGAGTGCTGCTGCCTGCGGCCATATTCCCGAAATTTTGCCCATGCTTACCAATTTCATTGCTGTGTGCACTACAGACATATAGACACCAGGGGCGCAATCCGATATACGGCGCAGGTTTCGGCGCAAGCGTGGAAACCTGCGCCGCCCGTAGTTTCAGCTCGCAACTCGAGCTATCCAATATGCCCCGCCGGCAACTAGCGATGTCCAGAAATCTACGTAAGTACAAATTTCTGGAGTCGCCAGTGACTTACGGCACTTTAGAAACTGCCGGCGCCTACAAAAATTGACTAAAGTATTAAATCTCCCGTACTGTCTAACACGCCTCCCAAACATAGCCCGACACGTATACCCCTCTATCCGCTATCCCCCCTCACTCTCCTAATAATAAATGTATTAAAACCTAAACCGCCGCTCCCAGACCCCACCGCACCTAATAAAGTTATTAACCCATAAACCGTCGCTCCCGGACCCCGCCGCCACCTACATTAACTACCCCCTAATGTGAGCCCCTTACTCCGCCGCTACCTACATTACCTACCCCCTAATGTGAGCTCCTACCCCGCCGCCAGCTATATTACCTACCCCCTAATGTGAGCCCCTTACACCGCCGCCACCTACATTACCTACCCCCTAATGTGAGCCCCTTACACCACCGCCACCTACATTACCTACCCCCTAATGTGAGCTCCTACCCCGCCGCCAGCTATATTAAAATTATTAACCCCTAATCTAATCCCCCTACCCTGCAGCCAGCTATATTAAAATTATTAACCCCTAATTTAATCCCACTACACCGCCGCCAGCTATATTAAATACATTAACCCCTAATCTAATCCCCCTACACCGCCGCCACCTATATTAACTATATTAACCCTAATTATATTAGGGTTAATATAGTTAATATAGTTATTATATTATATATATATTAACTATATTAACCCTATCTAACTCTAACACCCCTAACTTAATTATTATTAAAATAAATCTAAATAATATTAATAATATTAACTAAATTATTCCTATTTAAATCTAAATACTTACCTATAAAATAAACGCTAAGATAGCTGCAATATAATTAATAATTACATTGTAGCTATTTTACGGTTTATACTTATTTTACAGGTAACCTGGTATTTATTTTAACTAGGTACAATAGCTATTAAATAGTTAATAACTATTTAATAGCTACCTAGTTAAAATAATTACCAATTTATCTTAAAATAAATCCTAACCTTAACTGTACACTATCAATAAATTAAATAAACTACAAATATCTAAACTAAAATACAATTAAATACAGTAAACTAAATTACAAAAAAAAACAAACACTAAATTACAAAAAATAAAAAAAGATTACAAGAATTTTAAGCTACTTAACCTAATCTAAGCCCCCTAATAATATAATAAAGCCCCCCAAAATAAAAAAATGCCCTACCCTATTCTAAATTAAAAAGTAACCAGCTCTTTTACCAGCCCTTAAAAGGGCTTTTTGCGGGGCATTTCCCCAAAGTAATCAACTCTTTTGCCTGTAAAAAAAAACACAATACCACCCCCCAACATTACAACCCACCACCCACATACCCCTACTCTAAACCCACCCAAACCCCCCTTAAAAAAACCTAACACTAACCCCCAGAAGATCTCTCTAACTTGAGTCGTCTTCACCCAGCCGGGCCGAACTTTTCATCCAGATGTGGTCCTCCATCCCGGCGATGTCTTCATCCAAGCAGCAAAGAAGAGGTCTTCCATCCCGGCGATGTCTTCATCCAAGCGGCAAAGAAGAGGTCCTCCATCGGGGCAAAGTTTTCCTCCAAGCGGCATTTTCAATCTTCTTTCTTCCAGCTTCTTCCAACCTCTGACGCGGAACATCCAGCTGGCCCGACGACGAATGATCGGAACAGCCAATAGAATGCAAGCTCAATCTGATTGGCTGGTTGGATCAGCCAATCGGATTGAACTTGAATCTGATTGGCTGATTGAATCAGCCAATCAGATTTTCTTACCTTAATTCCGATTGGCTGATAGAATCCTATCAGCCAATCGGAATTTGAGGGACGCCATCTTGGATGACATAATTTAAAGGAAACTTCATTCGTCGTTCAGTCGTCGGGCCAGCTGGATGTTCAGCGTCGGAGGTTGGAAGAAGCCGGAAGAAAGAAAATTGAAGATGCCGCTTGGAGGAAGACTTCGCCCCGATGGAGGACCTCTTCTTTGCCGCTTGGATGAAGACATCGCCGGGATGGAAGACCTCTTCTTTGCCGCTTGGATGAAGACATCGCCGGGATGGAGGACCACATCTGGATGAAGAGTTCGGCCCGGCTGGGTGAAGACGACTCAAGGTAGGGAGATCTTCTGTGGGTTAGTGTTAGGTTTTTTTAAGGGGGGTTTGGGTGGGTTTAGAGTAGGGGTATGTGGGTGGTGGGTTGTAATGTTGGGGGGTGGTATTGTGTTTTTTTTACAGGCAAAAGAGCTGATTACTTTGGGGAAATGCCCCGCAAAAAGCCCTTTTAAGGGCTGGTAAAAGAGCTGGTTACTTTTTAATTTAGAATAGGGTAGGGCATTTTTTTATTTTGGGGGCTTTATTATTTTTTTAGGGGGCTTAGATTAGGTGTAAGCAGCTTAAAATTCTTGTAATCTTTTTTTATTTTTTGTAATTTAGTGTTTGTTTGTTTTTGTAATTTAGTTTAGTGTATTTAATTGTATTTTTGTTTAGATATTTGTAGTTTATTTAATTTATTGATAGTGTAGGTGTATTTGTAACTTAGGTTAGGATTTAATTTACAGGTAAATTGGTAATTATTTTAACTAGGTAGCTATTAAATAGTTATTAACTATTTAATAGCTATTGTACCTAGTTAAAATAAATACCAAGTTACCTGTAAAATAAGTATAAACCGTAAAAAAGCTACAATGTAATTATTAATTATATTGTAGCTATCTTCGGGTTTATTTTATAGGTAAGTATTTAAATTTAAATAGGAATAATTTAGTTAATATTATTTAGATTTATTTTAATAATAATTAAGTTAGGGGTGTTAGAGTTAGATAGGGTTAATATAGTTAATATATATATATAATATAATAACTATATTAACTATATTAACCCTAATATAATTAGGGTTAATATAGTTAATATATATAATATAATAACTATATTAACTATATTAACCCTAATATAATTAGGGTTAATATAGTTAATATAGGTGGCGGCGGTGTAGGTGGATTAGATTAGGGGTTAATGTATTTAATATAGCTGGCGGCGGTGTAGGGGGATTAAATTAGGGGTTAATAATTTTAATAAAGCTGGCGGCAGGGTATGAGCTCACATTAGGGGGTAGGTCATGTAGGTGGCGGTGGTGTAAGGAGCTCACATTAGGGGGTAGGTAATATAGGTGGCGGCGGAGTAAGGGGCTCACATTAGGGGGTAGTTAATGTAGGTGGCGGCGGTGTAAGGGGCTCACAGGGGGTAGTTAATGTAGGTGGCGGCTGTGTAAGGGGCTCACATTAGGGGGTAGGTAATGTAGGTGGCGGCGGAGTAAGGGGCTTACATTAGGGGGTAGTTAATGTAGGTGGCGGCGCGGTCCGGGAGCGGCGGTTTAGGGTTAAATACTTTATTAGGGATTGCGGCGGGGGATCGCGGTTGACAGGTAGATAGACATTGCGCATGCGTTAGGTGTTAGGTTTTATTTTGCAGGCAGTTTAGGGAGTTACGGGGCTCCAATACACAGCGTAAGGCTTACTACGCCTGCAATTTGTGGCGAGGTGAAAATGGAGTAAGATTTCTTAATTTTCGCCACGTAAGTCCTTACGCTGTATATTGGATACCAAACTGCGCTGGTTTGGTATACCTGTCTATGGGCCAAAAAACTACGGCCGAAGGCAGAAATATACAAGCGTAACTTCTATGTTACGCCGTATATGTGATACCAAACCAGCGCAAAATTTGGCGTCGCCGGCTTTTGCGGGCGACGCTGCATATCGGATCGAGGCCCAGAGCTTAGTTAAGTATGTTGTTCAAAAAAAGATAACAACAGAATGAAGTAAATTTAATAATAAAAGTAAATTGAAGATTTTTTAAATTAAATCTGAAAAATGAAAGTCCAAGTTCAATTTAATAATTGGTAAGTTTAACGTCCCTATAATTTATCAAGATAAATTGTTCAAATTAGAAAATTTGAAAAAAACTATACTGCATGGCAAACTGTCAATTATTATATGATGCAAATGTATCTTGATAAAATTATAGTATATCATATTAGTAATTAAAAGATTGTGAGGCTGATGTTTTTTTTAAAAAAAGAAATGTGATTTGACACAGTCTTCTCTAATCTACACTGATTTTGCCTTTACACTTCCCAGCATCCTTTGATTTTTTTTTTTTATGTTTTTGGCTCCTATGCACTGACAAATGGCAGAATCAATGTGCAGAAATGATCATTTCACATGGCAGAATCTGTTTCTTGCGCAGCAGTCTGTCTTCCAATCTAAAGTCTACTTATGTGTGTTTTTACCACCTGTCATTAAGAGAAGAGGCATTTTCTTGATATTGTTAATGACGTGTTGCATAGGGGCACAAACAGTAATAATGAAAAAACTTATTTATATATATATACTGTATATATATATATATATATATATATATATATATATATATATATATATATACACACACATTTTTTTTTTATTATTTTTTTTTTTACTAAAATGGTTCAGCTCTGCTTTATTAAACATGTACGTTGATAGCTGGTTTGAGTAATATGTTACTGCATCTCATTTTATGCAGATATTTGCTTTTTCTTGTTATTAATAATTGAAGCTCCTTTTGGTCTGAAGAAAATATTTTTATTTACATATATAGAGAACATAATCATCAATAGAAAATAATTATATTAAAAGGGACATGAAACCAAATTTTTTTTCTTTCATGATTCAGATAGAGCATGTAGTTTTAAACAACTGTACTGTTCTTTCTATTATCTAATTTATTCTCTTTGTGTCTTTTGTTCAAAAGTAAAACTAGGTGGACTCAGAAGCTGCTGATTGGTGGCTGTACAAATATACCTCTTGTCATTGGCTTTCAGCTAGCTGCCAGAAGTGCTGCTCCATCAACAAAAGATACCACAAAAATGAATCAAATTTGATAAAATAAATAAATTGGTAGGTTGCTTAAAGGGATATGAAACCCAAATTGTTTATTTTATGATAGAGATAGAGCTTGTGATTTTAAACAACTTTCCAATTTATTTCTATTATTTAATTTGTTTTGTTCTCTTGGCATCCTTTGAGGAAAATTATACCTAGGTAGGCTCAGGTGCTGCTGATTGGTGGCTGCACATATATGCCTCATGTTATTGGCTCACCCAATGTGTTAACTAGCTCCCAACATTGCATTGCTGCTTCTTCAACAATGGATACCAAGAGAATAAAGCAAATTAGATAATGGAAGTAAATTGGAAAGTTATTTAAAATTGTACTCTCTATTTGAATTATGAAGGAAACATTTGGGGTTTCATGTCCCTTTAAAATGGTATGTTCCATCTTTATCATGAAAGAAAAATGTTGGGTTTCATATCACTTTAAACAAAAAATAAATAAAAATATATAAATAAAGAATGGAAACAGTAGTAATATATCATATCAGTCCTGTATTCCATGCCTAAATTTGCATTTTTATATATAATTGCAGAATAAGGAATTTGTACAGGATTGGGTTATTCTTCTGATGTACTGAATTTTTTTTACCTACTATGCCATATTATTTGAAGGGACATGAAACTGAAAATATTCTTTCATGATTCAGAGAGAGCATACAATGTTATTCAACTTTCAATTTATTTATATTATCTAATTTGTTTTGTTTTCATATGTTATCACATTTGCTTTGTTCTCTTAGTATCCTTTGTTGAAAAAAGCATAAGTAGGTTGATTCTAAAGCTGGGAGCTAACTGCTCATTGGTGGGTGCACATACATGTATCTTGTCATTGGCTTACCAATATGTTCAGGTAGCTTCTAGTAGTGCGTTGTTACTAATTCATTAAAGGACACCAAATATAATGCAAAATTGATAGAAGTAAATTGGAAAGTTGATTAAAAATGTATACTCTATTGTCTAATTTGGGTTGGCACAATAAACTTGCACAAAGCTTTAAAACAAGGGGAAATGGCAGTGGCCAGTTAGCTGCTTAGGATACAAGTACACATGACAGAACCAGATGCCTTCAGCATGTGGTTAGTGCTGTGTAGACAGCTGGAGGGGCCACTTACCAAATTAAATCAAATAAATTTGGTCACTGCTGCTGCTCAAGGCTAAGGGATATTAAATACCTTTTTTGTGCTTGTTTCACACATTACCTAGAGAAGACAAAAAGCAAATTCTGTAACCTAGATTTTAAACATGCTGCAAAACAAATAGCTGGTTTAGGCATTTTGCAGCACTTTGCATAGCATAAGGACTTTGCTTTCGGCCTCCCTATGGAGCCTGGTACAAACAATCTTTTTATAGAAGCATTCCCTTAGCCCTCAGGAAGTCTAACACTCTGCATATGCAGTCACTTGCATGACAGAATAAAACTGAGTGGCCAGGCTCTCACAATCTAAATTATAAACATTGTAAATAGTGCCTAAATGTTCAGCAATATTCAGCATTTTGTTATCTTTCACATGCTGATACAGGTTCAAAACCATTTATCAAACCAGCTTGGGACCAGGAAAAGTTTACATAGTAACATAGTAGATGAGGTTGAAAAAAAGACCGAAGTCCATCGAGTTCAACCTATACAAATCTAAAATACTTACAAAAACCTCCAGTTAAGCTTAAATAATCCCACTAAAAGGTGACCCATTTAATACTAGCAATCATATCCCTGAATTTTGTTTCTAGACAGAAATGTATCCAAACAATTTTTAAATGTATCTAGGGTATTGACATTCACTACCTCCTTTGGTAATAAGTTTTGAATGTCAAAATAGTTTGGATTTTGGAATAAGTGTAAACAACACTATCTTATGTTATTTATCTAATTTACACTTCACAGTACAGCTTATACATGTAACTTAAAGGTAGTTTTGTATTGATTATAAAACTTTTGTATACATAGTACCATCAGAAAGATAGTACAGTACAGTACTGTAATCACAAAGGTGATATTTTTTTATATAATAGATAAAGATTAGAGTTTCCACTTTAAAACCCAAAAACCTTGTTAGGGGAGGTGGAGTTTCTTACCTTTTAGGAAGAAGCCAGAAGTTTAACCACCTTTTTTCTTCTGAACTCAAGAAGCCCCCCCTTTTGCTTTGTTGTTGCAGATGGGACAACATTCAGTTAAGGCTTCTGAGGGTTCTTTAATGTGTCTGGGGCTTGAGGTGGGTTAGTTGACCTAGCTCTGTTAGCCCTAGCACAATAGTTATTTCGCCCCCCTAGGTTCATCATACTGGTTTGGGGTTGTTCCGCGTATATTGCACCCTAGAATTTTTGTTTAAATATTAATGAATCGTCTGGAATTTGGAATAATTCTATAGTTTGGAATTCCGGATTTGGGGATTTGTACCTCTATATAGATTTTTTTGTAAGATTGTCATAGTAAACCTGTTTTAGCTATGTAAATAATGAATATGCAGCTGTAATAGAGAACAGATTGTTTAGATTACACTTGAAGATGCAATGATTTGCCAGAAACAAAAAAGTAGTAAAATCCAACACTAATTATATTTTGAGAAATAATCTTTACTGGAAATTAATATGAATCAGAATGAAATATAAAGATTAGTAAAGCTTGTCTTAAAATGATGATAAACTTTAATATTGTGAAAATACATTTATTAAAGAAAATCATTATTCTAGGTGAAAAAATACAAAGTCACCTTGCAAAATCCAATAAATGCCATAAAATTTAATTTATAATCCCCTGGTATAATCAGCCCTTGGCCATTTTTTTTTTTTTTGCAATTGAGAGGCAGATGGAAAAGCCAATAGCAAGTGCCCTACCTGTCATGGAACAGACAATAGCAAGTGCCCTACCTGTCATGGAACAGACAATGGCAAGTGCCCTACCTGGCATGGAACAGACAATAGCAAGTACACTACCTGTCATGGAACAGACAATAGCAAGTGCACTACCTGTCATGGAACAGACAATAGCAAGTGCCCTACCTGTCATGGAACAGACAATGGCAAGTGCCCTACCTGGCATGGAACAGACAATAGCAAGTGCACTACCTGTCATGGAACAGACAATAGCAAGTGCCCTACCTGTCATAGAACAGACAATAGCAAGTGCCCTACCTGTCATGGAACAGACAATAGCAAGTGCCCTACCTGTCATGGAACAGACAATGGCAAGTGCCCTACCTGTCATGGAACAGACAATGGCAAGTGCACTACCTGTCATGGAACAGACAATAGCAAGTGCACTACCTGTCATGGAACAGACAATAGCAAGTGCCCTACCTGTCATGGAACAGAACATAGCAAGTGCACTACCTGTCATGGAACAGACAATGGCAAGTGCACTACCTGTCATGGAACAGACAATGGCGAGTGCACTACCTGTCATGGAACAGACAATAGCAAATGCACTACCTGTCATGGAACAGACAATAGCAAGTGCACTACCTGTCATGGAACAGACAATAGCAAATGCACTACCTGTCATGGAACAGACAATAGCAAGTGCCCTACCTGTCATGGAACAGAACATAGCAAGTGCACTACCTGTCATGGAACAGACAATGGCAAGTGCACTACCTGTCATGGAACAGACAATGGCAAGTGCACTACCTGTCATGGAACAGACAATAGCAAGTGCACTACCTGTCATGGAGCAGACAATAGCAAGTGCACTACCTGTCATGGAACAGACAATAGCAAGTGCACTACCTGTCATGGAACAGACAATAGCAAATGCACTACCTGTCATGGAACACACAATAGCAAGTGCACTACCTGTCATGGAACAGCCAATAGCAAGTGCATTACCTGTCATATGCATATAGCAGAGCACTATAGGGCTGCTGCTAAGTGCTTATAACAGATATTAGTATTACAGTAATGTGTTTTTAAAATTACTGTGACATCAGAACACCTGTGCCGTTGCAAGGAATTCTATATTAAGAAAATGCTTATTTAAAATGATTAGGTTTATAAGAAATAAAATACAATACTTAAAAGGAGAGTATACACCAATTTTCATATAACTGCATGTAAGAAACAGTACTATAAAAAAGACTATTCACAGATACTAATCTAAAAATTCAGTATAAAAACCTTTTTAAAACCTTACGTAGAAACTCCCAGTTTAGCACTGTTGATGAGGTTAGGTTGGGGCACCCATTGAAAGGGGCTGAGAAAGCAGGAAGAGCAGACACTTGCTCCTTCCCTTCCCTGCATGTGAAAAGACCCATTACTCAAACAGGAGCAGCAGGAATCTGTAGACTTGAGTCTACATCTGATACTTTGGTGCTTGGTTAGCACAATGTTATTAAAAAATAATCAAATCTATTAGACTTGTGCAGCTTCGAAAAATTTGGTTTGATTCAGATCGATTCAGACCGATTCAAATTTCGGTTCGGATCGATTCGAATTCGGAAGAAATCAAATTAATTCGTTTCGGATTCATTCGGATTCTTTCGGATTCGTGGAAAATTTGGTTCGATTCGGTTCGGAATTTCGGTCAGTGTTAAGTGGGATGTGCTGTGTATTACACTAGTATACTGTACAATACTAGTGTAATACACGGCCATCCGAATCCATCCGAATCTACCGAATAAATTCGAATCGATTCAGATTTATTCGGTAGATTCGGCACTACCGCAATTCGGAAATTCGAATCGATCCGAATCTCCAAATTCGACAAATTCGTCCGAATCGAATCACACATGTCTAAAATCTATACATTTTTACAAAAACACTTCCATATGGGCTATATAAATAGATAATCTACAAAACATTTATGCAAAGAAATATCTAGAAAAGGCTCCAAAAAGAGGACTTGGATATCAACGGCCTCTCTAAAAATTAAATGTGTGGGGGCAGTGGGGGCGCTCTCAGGATGCTCAACCGTAATTTGTGGGCGGAGCTGCAGCGAACTGGTGCAAAGTAAGAAAATGCTGCAACCCCCCCCCCACACACACACACGCAACTCTTCTACTGGATATTATCTAAAGGTCCATAAGTATCATTAAACACAATTTATTAGATAGATACAAACCAACCAGTACTGGGAAAGAATATATGTTTAGCTTGAAATATAGTCTAATATAATTAGTGTAATAATGAAACAATCACTTTGTTAAATATTTTCTCTCTACGTTTGCTTTAAAGAATAATAAAAAAAAATGTTCTGAAAATGTTCCCAGCTTTATTACAGCATTTATTAATTCAATGTAATTCTGCTCATGAGCTTTATTTCAGAGATGTTTACCATCTCAAGAATGGAAACATGAAAGAGCTAAGTTTAGCAGCGTTTTGTTTGCATGCTGAGCAATATGTGCCTTAGTAAATAAACAATGAAAGCAGCTCAACAAAACAAACTAGAGAAAACACATTTCAATATATTATAATAAAGGATTCCTCTCATAGGGCCAGATTACCAATGGAGTGCAAAATTGATCTTACACAAGCACGATATTTGAGCTACACTCGTAATACCAGCGCACGTAGATGTGCACTGGTATTTGAGGTAAAGCACAATGCGAACGTGAGCTTGCGTTCACATTGCATGGAAGCTTTGTACTCAGTTGAGCACACTTCTATAAGCTCCAATGGGGAGCCTCATTCTCATGTCATGAGACACGCATGAGAACCTAGCGCAGCAATGGGCAGCAGATTGAAATAAATATGTATATGACTATGTACATATGTATGTGTTTATATGTGTATATACACATATTAACACATAAATATGTATGTGTATAAGCATATACATATATATTTACAGGGAACACACAGTCCTCATAGACCGCAATGTAAAGGCACTTTTCAGTGCCATTTTGTTTCTAACACCCCACTCCCACCAACTTTAGCCCTTAAAACTGCTTTGTGCAGTTCCTATTTTAAAAATAAAAATGCTACATTTTTTAATTTTTCTAAACCAACACTACACTTTATTTGTGGGGTAATTGGGGCCCGAGGATGAATGGCTCCAGTTTGCAGGTCTATGGCACAATCGCACCTTGTCAAAAACGTCTTGGAACTCTCGGTACTCCTCAGGCAATTGAGATACCAAAGAAGTGCACAGGAATTTGACTGGTTTCCGAAGACAAGTGGAATATTAACATTGCGGATAAAATTTCAGACTTTCGCCAGTCGAGACTGGGATTGTGCTTTTGGAGCCAGCGATAACCCAGAACAACCAGAAAATGCGGAGAGTTAATCACCTGGAACTGGAGGGTTTCAAAATGGAGAGCCCCAACAGCCATGGATTACGGAGTCGTTTCATAAGTAACGAGTTCAGGCTGAAGAGGCCTGCCATCAATGGCCTCAATAGCAAGCGGAATGGACTGAGGCAATACAGGAATGGAGTGCTGTGATACAAAAGCACTGTCAATGAAATAACCCGCAGCACCGGAGTCAACAAGAGCCTGGGTGACTATGGAGGAGTCCACCCAGGAAAGGATAACCGTGACCAAAGGTTTCTCCTTTAGCGGTTCCGGGGACAAGTATAAACCACCCAAGGTCTGCCCCCAACAGGACCCTAGGCGCGAGCGTTTAACCGGCCGTGTAGGACAAGATTTTAAAAGGTGGCCCTGTAACCCACAATAGAGACAGAGCCCCTCCCTCCTCCTAAAGGCCCTCTCCGCCATGGAGAGTCATGTAAATCCCAACTGCATCGGCACAGCAGTACCTGTGACTCGGGACCAGGAGACATGGGAGGAGAGGGAGGCATGGGTGGGATTGACAACATAGGAGTCAATGGTATAGGAGACTTCCACAAGCGCTCCTTGAAAGAGGGCCTCTCTTTGAGTCTGATGTCATTTAGGATTAAACAAGACACCAAAGCATCGAGATCCTCTGGTAAATCTCTGGCAGCAGCTTTGTCTTCAATCATATCAGAAAGCCCATGAAAGAAGGTGACAACAAGGGCTTCATTGTTCCAACCAACCTCTGTGGCAAGCGTACGGAACTCAATGGCATACTGAGCAACAGATCTTGTACCTTGCTGAATGGACATGAGTCGTTTGGCAGCAGAGGAGGAGCGAGCCGGAACATCAAATACCCTTCAAAAGGAGGCCACAAATTCAGGGTAATTAGAAAGCACAGGTTTATTAGTCTCCCACTGTAATGATTGAACAGACTTTATGACTTGTGGAACACAGCTGCAGAACTGATAAATAAGTGAATTGAATGTTTCACCCTCTTGATATAATATCACTATAGCTGTAAGTTATATCAATTGATGCTATGAGAGTGATTTAATATGTAGAAGTATATCTGAATAACTTGTCCAAAATAGCTGTACAGCTTTCACAGGAGGATGGGGAATACAATTGAATATTCTGTTAAGGCTTAAGTCTCTGATTGATTACTTTAGAGAATACCCGTATGGGCTTTCACACAGAGAGAAGCAAGTGTATCAAAAGTTCCCAGATGAGAATTCCTGCCGGAGGTAAGCAGATCCTTTACCTGTCACTGATGCTGCAGCTAACAGCGTTCTGAGGACTAGCGCGGCAGGCCGGGGAGGAGTCACTCGCTGACGCGCTGCTTGATTGACAGCGTTGGTAACAGGCGAGCCCTGGTCTTCTGTGGGAAGAGATTGCGGCAAGTAAATCAAAGTTAAACGGCAGGTAAGTAATTCCTGGAGGGTTCAATGTAGATGTCTCGCAAAGGGGAGACCGAGACTTTAAAGAGGAAGGCGTGCAGTCTTGAAGTTAATCCTCACACGGAAACGGCAAGTGCCGAAGGTGGTTAGGGTATGGAGACAACCTGCTTGCAGATAACAAAGTCTTTTCAGTAGGAGAGGAATTGTAACAGGAAAGGTGAGCTGAAAGGAATTATAATCCAAGGGTAGCCGGTTAGGAATATTCCTCAGGAGGAAATTTATGAGCTCAGCATGAGCAGGAGTTACTCTGTCAAAAGCAACAAAATACTAAGCACCTGTCGTTGGGTGAACAGGTGATTTAAAGGCTCTGTAGGCAGGGCTAGGAGAATGCAGGTAGCTGCTTAAAGGAACATGCATGTTGTGAAGAACCCTCACATCACCCCCTCCTCAAGAAAGCTGTCCCACAGCTTGAGGTCTAGGTTTATCCGGGAAGCAACTGTGGAAAGTCTTCCCAAGAGTCGTCTTCTGAAGGATAACCCTTCCAGTGGATGAGATATTGCAGTACTGAACCCTTGTAACGGGAGTCCAGAATGGAATGTACTTCATAAACTTGAGTATCAGTTATAACTGAGGAGTCAGTACTGATGGTTTCTTGTTGTCTAGAACCAGTGTAGGGTTTCAGAAGAGAGACGTGGAAGGTCGGATGCACCTTCATTCCGATGGGCAGTTGTAGGGTGACAGCGTTAGGGTTGACTACCCGGGATATCTCATAAGGTCCAATAAACTTTCTAGCAAGTTTCTTGCTTGGAACTTGAAGTTTCAAGTTCTTCGTGGAAAGCCAGACCCTGTCCCCGACGGAGTATTTGGGGGGAGTTCTTCTTCTGAGATCGTAATGTCTTTTCTGCGTAGCTTGAGCTTTCTGAATATTCCGTTTGATAAAATCAAAATTGTCTAGAATCCTAATGGTGAAATCATCCACTTTGGGTGAATCAGTGCTAGAAGTAGGGTTGAGGAAGAGAGTAGGGTGGAAACCGTAATTTGCAAAAAAGGGTGAACAGTTTGTAGATGAGCTGGTTAAGTTGTTGTAGGCATACTCAGCCATGGGTAAATAGGTGATCCACTGGTCTTGCTGATAAGAACAAAAACAACGGAGGTATTCCTCAAGCCATTGATTCAACCGTTCCGTCTG
The DNA here is from genome assembly GCF_027579735.1 of Bombina bombina. Taxonomy (NCBI): domain Eukaryota; kingdom Metazoa; phylum Chordata; class Amphibia; order Anura; family Bombinatoridae; genus Bombina; species Bombina bombina. The sequence continues at coordinate 884,238,570 of NC_069502.1, forward strand.
CCCGTTGGTTTGGGGGTGATAAGCTGTTGTGAATCTATGATCAACTTGAAGGAGTTTAGACAATGTAGTCCAGAATAGCGAGGTGAATTGCGATCCTCTGTCAGTGATTACCCTAGCAGGTACACCATGTAGTTTAACAATGTTATCTAAGAAGAGGCGAGCTGTTTCCGAAGATGAGGGGACCTTATGGTATGGAATGAAGTGCCCCATCTTGGTGAACATATCTATTACAACAAGTATGGTGTTCTGTTTTTGAGATAAGGGTAATTCAACAATGAAGTCCATACTTATTTGTTCCTAAGGACGGCTAGGTATGGGTAAAGACATCAATAGTCCATAAGGTCTTAACCTTTCATTCTTTGAGGTAATACAGGTGGAACAGGTACCAACATAATCCTTCACCGTTTGCTTCAGCTTGGGCCACCAGCAGTAACGGTTTAGTAAGTCCAACGTACGCCTGACACCTGGATGACCTGAGGTAGGTATGTTGTGATGATATTTTAAAACCTGGTTCCTTAGAGCTAGAGGTACATAAAGCTTATCCTTGTGATAGAGAAAGCCATCTTTGTTCTCTACTTGGTAATGTGTACTTTCTTCGTCTTGTCTTTGATGTCTCTTAATCTCAGATAGGAAAGGCGCAGTGATACCTATGAAACGTTCTTGGGGAATCACTGACTGGATCTCTTGGTTTATAGAAGGTCTAACATCTCTCCTAGAGAGAGCATCGGCCTTCCCGTTCTTGTTGGCTGGTCTGTATTGTATAATGAAGTCAAACCTGGAGAAATAAAGACTCCAACGGACCTGTCTTGCTGATAAAGTTTTATTATTCTGGAGAAATTGGAGATTTTTATGGTCTGTGTAAATTGTGACAGGAAATTTTGCTCCCTCCAATAAATGTCTCCAGTTCTCTAAAGCTCTGCGGATGGCGAGGAGTTCTTTGTCTCCAATAGTGTAATTCATCTCTGCAGAAGACATAGTTTTGGAAAAGAACGAAACTAGGTGCAAGGGTTCCGATATAGACAGGCGTTGAGAGAGTACAGCCCCTATGGCAAAGTCAGATGAGTCAACTTCAAGGATGTAGGGCAAGGAGGCATCAGGGAATCGGAGTATAGGTGCTGTAGAGAAACTATTCTTGAGGAACTCAAAAGCTGTGGACGCTTCCTTGGTCCAATTAAAAGGTTTGGACTGGGTTGTGAGTTGAGTTAAAGGTTTTACTATCTTGGAGAATCCCTTGATGAATTCCTGATAGTAGTTGGAGAAACCAAGGAACCGTTGTAGATCCTTTCTGTTGGCTGGTTGAGGCCAATCCATTACAGTATCTACCTTCTTATGTTGCATCTTTATACCATCAGGGGAGATGTCATAACCCAGGAACGAAATCTCTGTACAATGGAATTGACACTTCTCTGCCTTGGCATAAAGCTTGTGAGTACGAAGTCTGGTGAGTACCCAGCGAAGATGTTTGATGTGATCCTTTAAGGTTTTAGAATAGATTAGAATGTCGTTGAGGTATACGACCATACAGACATCTAGCAAATCTCTGAAAATATTGTTTATAAAATGTTGGAAAGTCGCCGGATCGTTACACAATCCAAAAGGCATCACCAGGTACTCAAACAGCCCATATCTAGTGCGGAAAGCCGTGAGCCACTCATGACCTTCCTGTATCCGTACCAAATTGTACGCTCCTCTGAGGTCGAGTTTGGAGAAGATGGTAGCGTCAGATAAGCGTTCAATCATCTCAGGAATCAATGGTAACGGATAGTGATTTTTTATGGTCCTCTTGTTAAGCTCTCGATAGTCGATGATAGGTCTAAGTGTATCATCCTTATTCCTCACAAAGAAGATGCCGGCTCCGGCGGGAGAAGTGGAAGGTCTTATGAATCCCTTCTTGAGGTTTTCCTCAAGGTAGTTCTTGAGATGTACTAGTTCGGTTTCGTTTAATGGAAAGATGTGCCCAAAAGGTATGCTTGCTCCAGGTTGGAGTTGGATAGGGCAATCATACGGTCGATGGGGTGGAAGGGTGTCAGCTTCTGCCTTACTGAATACGTCAGCAAAATCATTATAACAGTCAGGTAGAACCTGTGGATCAGGAAGAGTATGTAGAAGGTGATGCTGTGGGAAACAGGTGTTTTGACAGTATGAGGAATTGAAGGATATCTTCGAGGAGGTCCAGACTATGGAAGGCTCATGTAATTTTAACCATGTGATACCTAAAACTATGGGGAAGTGAGGAGAAGGCAAGACATCGAAAGAGATGAATTCAGTATAGCCCTTTTCTGTAACAACTCTCAAAGGAACAGTATGATGTGTAATAGGGCCGTTACGTATAGTGGAGCCATCAATAACACAAAGTACAAGTGGTATTTCTTTCAACACAAGTGGGATTTTATTTAATTTTACAAGCTGGGTGTCGATGAAGTTCCCAAAAGCCCCGGAATCAATAATGGCTTCAGCTGGTACTCTTTTCTGGTCCCACTGCAAGAATAGAGAGAGGTTACAGTAAGTGGATTGCTTATGAACCTCATGGGAGGAACAAATAATGGCGGACTTACTTTTCTTATTCTTCTGGAGAATAGGACATTGGTAGACAGAGTGGGTTGGATCTCCACAGTACATGCAGAGGTTCCTAGTTTTACGCCTCATCCTCTCTTCACTTGATAGAGGTCCTCTAACTACCCCAATCTCCATAGGAACAGATGTTGGTGGTGAGGGTTTAAGTTGGCTTGAGGAAGCAGTAGCAGTATGCTTAGCGTATAGATCAGTATGTAACTTCTCTCCACGTCTCTCTCTTAGTCTTCTATCAATTTGAGAGGAGATCTTCATCAAAGCTTCTAAGGTAGGAGGTAGTTCAATCCTTGTCAATTCATCCTTCAGATTCTCCGCCAAACCTAAACGGAATTGGTTACGGAGTGCTATAGGACTCCAGAGGGAATCAGCAGCGTAGAGTTTGAACTCCGCAATGTATTCTTCTACAGGCCTCTTACCCTGTTTGAGGTCTCTCATGTGAGCCTCAGCGGTCAATTGAGTAATCTGAGTAAAGTTCATCCATAAGACTGAAGAAAGATTCTAGAGTGGCAAGGGCAGAATCCTCATGTTCACATAAATTGTCTGCCCAAACCCTGGGCTCCCCTCTGAGGAACGCGATAACAGTTAGAACTCGTATTTTCTCCGTGGTATAGGTTTTAGGACGCAGAGTAAAAAGTAAGTGACAGGCGTTTTTTAATTGTTTGTAATTGCGTCTATTTCCGCTGAAAGTCTCAGGGAGAGATATTTGGGGTTCAGGTGCAGAATCATGAGCTGATCTAGCAGCTATGTAGTCCTTGAATAATTATTTTAGAGTCTTATTCTCGATTTGTAGTTCTCTCACTGCGTGAGCCATTTGATCTACTTTCTGAGATAAATTGTAGACCACTTGGGGAAGTTCTGCTGGTTCCATGATCTTTGTGGCTTAGTATTATGTAATGATTGAACAGACTTTATGACTTGTGGAACACAGCTGCAGAACTGATAAATAAGTGAATTGAATGTTTCACCCTCTTGATATAATAAAAACAAAGCAGGGAAAAAACCCTGACAGATCCATATATAGATATTTATGCAGTCTGAGTATCAATGAAATCTTTGAGAATAATACAGTTCATATAGATGAATTTCTAACTTCTCTTTTTAAAATCAAGATTTGCATTTTCAGTGTTTGGGGGAAGTTGTGTACTGTAGGTAAGATTCAAGGAATGATTAGCATTCAAGTGTAATGTTTACTTTTCCTGTAGAGCTTTGGTTTCAAAGGTTTATTATAGACAGTGCGACTGTGATCTCCATATGGGGTCTGTAAGTTTATTATCCATGTTGAGCAGGAAACCCATATATGGGCACATAAATCTGAGGAATCCATATGTTAACATTTACTTTGAAGTGGCCAATTGGTCTTATCTATACAAAGGTCTAAATCCTTTGTTCTCTCCTGTGTAATTTTGCATATTGAGTGGGGAGGATTGAATTTTGATGGGTAGTTAGCAAGGCATCTCATGTCTGACCTCAGAATTGCAATACACAGAATGTATCCAAAAATACAATAAGCATGCTCAAATTTAGTATTTGATAGATTGCATACTTATTTTATCTTTATATATATATATATACTAACATTCACAGATACCCTGACAACCCATTTCTATAATATATATTATAAGAGCAATATTTAAACACAGACCTCCCAACTGTTATTTGAGAGGGACATTCCCTGATTCTGAGCTCTGTCCTGCTGTCCCTCTGACACAGCCAATATGACCCTACTTGTAGAATTTATCTATCTCTACCCACGGAACACATAGACATGCCCACAAACTTTACATACACACCCACTGACCAACCAGACGCACCCATAACCCCACCCACTAACCATCCATGGCCCCACCCCTCCTGAAATGACTCCACACACAAAATGGTGATGGGCTCCCATCAACCTCCTGAGCCTCTTATACCCAGACACAAATGTTGGGAGGTATCTAACGTGTATATATTTTGCATAGCACAAGGTTATGTTAAAACTGATTTATTTTATTTTTAAGCTAAAAGGAAGTGCAACTGAGGCTTAAAGTGACATTAAACACATTGTTTTTGTATAAATTTGTGTTTAGTTCCACACTCCCAAGAGAGGCCAAAAAACAAGATCTGTAACTCAAAGTTTTAAAATGCTGCAAATGGCCTTAACTGGCTATTTGTTTTGCAGTACTTGCGGGTCACAGAATTTGCTTTTTGGCCTGTCTAGGGAGCTTCGGACAAACACACATTTTTAACAAAAGCATGAGGTGAAACACAGATGTTGTCTTTCATGACTCACATAGAGAGCATACCATTAACAAACAACTTTCTAATTTATCAAATTTTTGTAGTTCTTTTGGCATCCTTTGTTGAAAAGCAGGTAAGTAAGCTCAACAAAGAGTACTATGGTTCCTCAAAAGAGCGCACATAAGACCATGCACATCCTCCAAGAGCGAGCAGTTGCCCTTAAATAATTATTTGTTTGCAAAAACTCTTTTACAAAGGTTGTAATGAAACAAAAACTTAACCTGCAAAGTGTGAAGCGTGAAAATTTTTATATATTGTTGCAAACATTGTTGCCATATAGTGCTTAAGATACCTGTAGATTCTTGAGGATAGCTTGATATGCGCTTTAGGATGAGAATGAGGTAAATGTGACAAAAGAAATACATTGTGAAGTTTTTTTTAGAATTGCATGCACTCTTTGAATCATGAAATTTTAACTTGACTTTCATGATCGCTTAAACCATTGTGCCTAAATGATGGAGATCTATGTAATGCGGTACATAGTCCATCGTACCACATAATGAAGATCTTTGTAGCAGCTTCAAGAAGCTCTAGCAGTCTCGGTTGTCAAGTGACAGCCGAGAGTTGCTGTTCATGAGTTGCAGGCATCAGTGCTCCGTTACCTTTTAAAGGTAGATTGCCAGATCATTACAGACAGTGACACGGTTTGTGTCACTGTAATAATCTCCGTTGGTGCCGGCAGGAGGTGTGGGAGGGAAAGCAGGCGGGTGGGCGGCCCAGCGGTGGAGTGAATGAGAGGTGCCCTAAACAGAAAAAAAGATATTTTGAAAGGAGAGGGAGGGATGGGGCGCTGCACTACAGAAAAGGTTGAGGTGGGGGGTGGGGGCCCCTATATAACGATCGCAGGGAGGGGGGATGACTAAACTACAAAAAAATTATATCTAAATTAAAAATATAATTTAAAAAAACTATAATTGGGTACTGGCAGTACCAACATTGACTGCAACTAGTGGGAGGGCGGAGGGTTAGAGAGCTGTTTTGGATAGATCAGGGAGGTGGGAGGGTCGAGGAGGGATCACTACACAGCAGAAGAAAAAAAAGAAAAAAATGAACAATTAGAAAGGAGGGTTATACCTACATTACTATACTATTTCCTTTACCACCTAACTAGTTTTACCCCATTCGCTGCCAGGAATTTCAGAAGTGTGGTGCACAGTTGCCATTAGTGGCCTTCTAATTACCAAAAACAATGGCAAAGTCATGCATGTCTGCTATTACCAAACAAAGGGTATCCCAAAGAAGCTTTCACAATAATTTATGTCATGATTGCATAAGCGGTATGTAAATAATTTCAGTGAGAAACCCAAAGTTTGTGAAAAAGTTAACAAATTTTTTTTATATGATTGCATTTGGTGGCGAAATGGTGGCATGAAATATACCAAAATGGGCCTAGATCAATATATTGGGTTGTCTATTTAAAAAAATAATAATAACAAAATTATATATATATATATATATAGTTTTGATAGGTATATAAAAAAGGCTCTATTTCTGTTTAAATGAAGTGATAGCAGAAATGCTAAAAATGTTTTGGTATTTTGGACACGTTTTTCTCTGAAATTCCAAGTAGCAAAGGGGATAAAGAAAACCATACTAGGGTGACTCCCAACCAAAAAATAAAATATAATTAATTCCTTGTAGAAATGCACTTTTTTTTAATGTTACAATTTGTTGGTTTTATACAAGCGTCAGTCTAGAAACTCCAAAGCTCCAAAGTCATTGGTAACGTGTCCTGAGATTGAGTTGAGCAGCAGCTGTTTTGCCCCTGAGACGTGCCATGTCCTTTGGAGCTTCGGTGTCATCGAGCTGGAACGCTGTGAGACTCCAGTCTGCCTCTAGTAGCACAACTGGGTGCTGCTCCTTTGGTGAGTATACTAAAATTTAACCTTTTACCTGTTTGTATATAGCTGATATGCACAAAGAAGCGCCTCTTCTTTTTTGTCTTCTAGACCAGTGATTTTTAACCTTTTTTTTTGCCGTGGCACACTTTTTTACATTAAAAAATCCTGTGGCACACCACCATCCCATTTTTTTTAAAAAAATCACACATTGTAGCCTAATACAGCATATATATATACACATACACACAAACACACACATACTGTATGTATTGTGCTGTTATGCCATGCCTCCTACAAACTACCCCTGCACTGGGAGTAAAAAACAAGCAAAGTTTAAAAAATATGTCACACTGTTGTTAGTCTGCATGGCACACCTGAGGATCTCTCACGGCACACTAGTGTGCCACGGCACACTGGTTGAAAAACACTGTTCTAGACTGACGCTTGTATAATGCCTTCACTAATCTGTGTAATTGGAGAGAGACGCCCTTTTGATCATTTGGATTACCTGTTTTGGAATCCAGCTAATTTGATTCAAATTCATTTATATTTTCTCACTATCAAGCTTGACTCAGTGGTGACCCCTGTTTTTCTGGACTTTTAGTACCAGTTGGGTTTGTGAATTTGTTGGTTTTGTTAGTTATATAACCAGTAAGGGAAGATAAACCCCTACTTAAAGCAAAGGGTGTTTCCCACACCCTTTGGTATTTATTGATAATGGTTACTATGAGGGAACATATTTAATCATGTTTAATTTTTTAGATAAGGAGGCATCAAGCAAATGAAAAATTATATAAGATCTACTTTTTGGAAGTGGATGTTATAATGAAGACTAAAACTCCACAGACTATTCTAGACTATTCTGGAATTAAGGTTAATGTAAATAAAGTGAAAGTTGAGAGGTCATTTAGAAAAAAAAGGGTTTGTGGTTGGAGGCCAAAATGGAGGGCTTTCTATGGTGGCGGTTCCCTTTTAGGAGAAGCACCACAAAGTGGAGAATAACTTTGGTAATGCATACATTAATGTTGGTTGTTTGTTGAAAGGTCACAATGGGGAATCAGGGTTTGGAAGATAATGGTGGGAAGTGTTCCTTATGGGGATCATATAGAGGCCAATTCTTTAAAATGTGCAGGTCTAGACGTGGTTTTCCATACTAACACTCGTAGGGGAAGCCCTCATGAAATACTATTTAAAAATGAGCTGTAATAAGAGCTCTCTGAAAGGTAAAAGTTCACAAAGGAGAATGAAGTAAACAGGGAGAACCCAGGGTATGTTTATACTAGAATATTACAGCTAATACAAATCAAATTATGCTGTTTTTATTTAGTTGTACCTTAACTTCAGGGCCGGACTGGGGATTAAAGCAGCCCTGGAAAAATATGAAGACCAGCCCTATTTTCTGTCAATAGAATGCACATGCCCCATTTTTCTCATAGGGAAATACTGGGATACTCCTTCCCCCAACATTTTTTCCCAAAATTAAATTATATTAGTTTGTATTTAAAAAAGTGCCTGATTGTTGTTATATAGGAACCATACAACTCAACTGCATCCATTAATCACCTCTTTAAATTGTAGCTTTACAACCACAGCGGTTGCAGCCCACCGGGAAATCTCCTGGTATCCTGGTAGGCCAATCCAGCATTGCTTAACTTTGCTGTTATTATCATATGCATAGGTTTTCCTTTCAGAATAATTAGTGTTTTGAGTATCATGGTAAAAACTCAACACGTTTTAACTAGCAAAAAAACAAACCAGTGAGATCTGTAGTGCGAAAATGTTTTCAGATTTACAAATACACTTTGTATTTTATATTTTTATGAATTTCTTGCTTCTTTTTTTTTTTGCACATCCTGTGTACTTACTTACGATTTACACTGTGCATATTTAATGTGATTTGTTCCTGTGTAATTTACATACAAATTTTACGTTTTTCATGAAATACAGTATTTGGAGAACAATTGTGTTACGTTCTTGATTCACCTTAACAATACCATTTTTTTCTGCCTATTTTTGAGTGAATGATGACTCCATGATAAGTTTTGTATGATTTTTAAAATATGATTTTCATTGTGCACTTTTGTAATGTACTATACATCTCCTTCCCATACAAAAATGCAGTATATGCCCCTTAGCAAGACAACCTGTTTTCAGAGTAAAGATTGGTTTTATAGAATTCCAGCATGGAAATAGAAGGACTGGTGAGCATTCTTATATAATTTTACCAGCCCAGAGATCTTTTTTTAGAATTGGTTCTTAGTGAGGATGTGCAATGGTTTACACAGAGTTGATGGGGTGGTTATAAAAATTAACTAAGTGTTTTATTAATTGAGTGGTTTGCTCTTTGAGGTAGGTATAGGCCTCTATTTATCAAAGTCTGGCGGACCTGATCCGACAGTGCGGATCAGGTCTGCCAGACCTCGCTGAATACGGAAAGCAATACACTCTCCGTATTCAGCATTGCAACGCGGCCCCTTGCAGAATCGCGGCCATTCGGCCGCCAGCAGGGGGTGTCAATCAACCCGATCGTACTCGATATCTGTCTGCCTGCTCAGAGCAGGCGGATAGGTTATGGAGCAGCAGTCTTTGTGACCGCGGCTTCATAACTGCTGTTTCTGGCGAGTCTTTAGACTCGCCAGAAACACGGGCCGTCAAGCTCCTTTCGGAGCTTGCTAGATAGGCCCCATAGTGTGGTAGTATTGTTAATATGGGTCTAATCATATTGGGGATTCAATTTTGCAGAAGTAAAGGGGATAGGGTTTTTGGAAAGGGAGGGTTATTGCTATGCACATGTAATATCCCTACATTCAGAGCTAATTAAAAGAGAATTCTGGTGTGTTGATCTGTACATCCAATGTATATGAGTTACTTTAGATGCTTAAAACTTATATACAAAGGGACAGTGAAAATAATTATAAAAAATATCGATATTAGTAGAGGCTTTTATCTGCATCAGTATTACAATGTCTAAATGTACTAAAAAATAATAGCATGTGGATTAGAATGTCATTGTAACTTGTCAGTGATTATTTTCCTGAGCCACAAAAAAGGTATAGCACATTGGATAAGCTTTCAAAAAGCTTCAGCTAGAAAGTTAGATACTAATTCATGTTTTAAGATTCAAGTTTGCGGAAAACAAATATAACTCATCTTATTAGATTTATAACTCAATAAATATTTTGTTGGCAACAACTTTTTATCATTATTCTTTTCAATAGTGTGGTTGTGGCCTAATTTGTTACACATTAATGTTTGTCTTGCAAAATGTCATCAGGAGGTTTGAGAACACCAATTGAAGTGCATCGTTTCATTTTGAAAGGGGTGGTGCATCTTTTACTTTATACAAATTTAGGGGTCAATTTATCAAGCTCTGTACGGAGCTTGATGCCCCGTGTTTCCATTTCCGTGTTTTCGAATACGATCGGGTTGCAATGATAAATGCCGACAGCGTATGCTGTTGGCATTTATCGATGTGCGGCGGACATGATACACTACATCGTATCATGTCCGTACGCACTTGAATAAATTTACCCCTTATAGTTAAATGACCATTAAAGTTGACATTTAAACATCGCATAAAATGTTTCCTTATTATAAGTGATACATTATTGCAATATACATGATTTATTTTGCAGCCTTTTGTTGTAAATGCAGATTACGAGTTGTGCGTTAGCCTTAAAAAACAGCGTTAAGAGGTCCTAGCGCTGCTTTTTAACGCCCTCTGGTATTACGAGTCTTGCAGGTACAGGTGTACCACTCACTTTTTTGGCCAGACTCGGAAATACCGCAAATCCACTTACGTCAGTTGCGTATCGTATATTTTCAATGGGACTTGCATAGCACCGGTATTACGAGTCTGACCAAAAGTGAGCGGTAAACCCTCTCCTGTGTAGCCTGGTACCGCATTTAAAAGTCAGTAGTTAAGAGTTTTACACTACAACGCCGTAGCATAAAACTCTTAACTAAAGTGCTAAAAAGTACACTAACACCCATAAACTACATATTAACTCCTAAACCGAGGCCCCCCACATCGCAAACACTAAAATAAATATTTTAACCCCTAATCTACCGAACCGGACATCGCCGCCACTATAATAAATATATTAACCCCTAAACCTCCGCACTACCGCATCGCAAACACTATTTAAATATTATTAACCCCTAATCTGCCGCCCCCAACATCGCCGCCACTATAATAAAGTTATTAACCCCTAAACCTAAGTCTAACCGTAACACCTCCTAACTTAAATATAATTTAAATAAATCTAAATAAAATTACTGCAATTAACTAAATTATTCCTATTTAAAACTAAATACTTACCTATAAAATAAACCATAAGCTAGCTACACTATAACAGTTACATTGTAGCTAGCTTAGGGTTTATTTTTATTTTACAGGCAACTCTGTATTTATTTTAACTAGGTAGAATAGTTATTAAATAGTTATTAACTATTTAATAACTACCTAGTTAAAATAAAGACAAATTTACCTGTAAAGTAAAACCTAACCTAAGTTACAATTACACCTAACACTACACAATAATTAAATTAATTACCTACATTAACTACAATTAAATAAAATTAAATAAAATTATCTAAAGTACAAAAAAACCCACTAAATTATAGAAAATAATAAAATAATTACAAGTTTTTTAAACTAATTTCACCTAATCAAATTGCAAAGGTGCCAGCTGACCTGAATCTTCAAAGTATAAGATATTTTATATGCTCATTACCTCATGCAGTGCAAGGAGAGATATATAATATGTAGATGGGGGATTAAAAATAAAATAAAGATCGCTGTAGTTAGTAGAAGTTTAAATACCTCACCAGCAGTGTTCCCTCAAGGGCCAGTTCTGCGAGCGGCCCAGCAGTTAATTAGAGCAATTAGCAAACACTACATGATGCAGACTGCAAGGTGTGGTTCCCTTATTAAAGGACCACAAAATACAGTAGAATTATATAATTATCAATGACAATGCAAAAACACTTACGCTGCATTTCACAAAACCAGTAGATTTTTTTCTGGCAAATCTATTTTTTCTTCCATTTTCTGGCCCCTTGTATCATGTGACAGACATCAGCCATTCACAGATTAGTATACGTATACCCTGTGAGCTTGTGCACATGATCAGGTGGAGCTGGTGCCTCAAAAAGTGTGACTATAAAAAGACTGTGCACAATTTGATAATGCAAGAAAATTGGAAACATTTCTAAAATGATGTGCTCTTTCTAAATCAATAAAGTTTAAAGAGACATGAAACCCAAATAAATTATTTTTATGATATAGGTAGAACATACCATTTTAAATAACATTCCAATTTACTTCTATGATCATATTGGCTTCATTCTTTTGGTATAATTTTTTGAAGGAGAAGCAATAAACTACTGGTTTCTAACTGAACACATGGGTGAGACAATGATAACCAGTATATATATACAGCCACCAATCAGCAACTAGAACCTAGGTTCTTTGCTGCTCCTGAGCTTACCTAGATAAACCTTTCAGCAAAGGATAACAAGAGAAGGAAGCAAACTAAATAATAGAAGTAAATTTGAAAGTTGTTGGAAAATATTTGGGTTTCTTGTCCCTTTAAGTGTCCCTTTAACTGTTTCACTGCTGGACCGTTCACAAAACTAGCCTTGGAGGGAACCCTGCTCACCAGTACCATCTGTACCTTTGAAAAGAGGTAAAATGATTAATGGAAGATGTTGCACTATGCATTATTAAACATTATTGTACAGATTACAAGTGGAGCGGTATTTAACGCTCCCACTCTAACTAATCTAGAAGTAAGCTTTTTGCATGCGTCAGGTAGCGCTCATATTATGATATACGCCCATTAACATATTCCCAATCTCTCTCTCTCTCTCTCTCTCTCTATATATATATATATATATATATATATATATATATATATATATATATATATATATATATATATATACAGATATATATATACTGTATATATATATATATATATATATATATATGATCCAGATCGTACACTGTAAATTGCGCTCTTCCTGAGCGTCTGTTTGAAAGCACGACCCGGCACAATGGAGAGTGTAGAGATGCAGATGATTGGCTGCAGCTTTAGCCGTTTTGAAGCTACTATTAAAATATCCTTTTTATTCTCTATATTTTTGGGCACAGACAAAATCGTATTTTTTGAGGACTTTTTACTCTAACTGGGTTATACTAAAAGTCTCAGGAAAGCTTAAGACAGCAATTTTTATTCTTTTAAAATTTTGGAATTAACAACAATATCTAAGAAGAAGATTACTGTGTATTAATATTGCATATTGCCACATTTTCTTTCTAAAAATTGTAAACAATTCAGTGCAATAATGGATAATGCTTAAGTATTAAGCGAATTTAAAGATGACACAACAGAAATATATAATGAGATTATTCATACTCTGGATAGTCTATTTTTTATATGGATGCCCTTAGAAAGAGAGACATAAAACTAGATCTTGATATAAAATCTTTTATGCTATACAAATAAGACAACCGCATACCTAGGGGTCTACGTATTAGAAAATTTCCATCATTCACAGTAACTGACTCTGACTTTATAGAAAAATGGAACTCCATTTTGAATTCTTGTTCCTTTGCTTTAATAGAGCTTCTGATAATATACAAAGAAAAACAGAGAACGGCTCTTATGATAGAGATTAAGGACACGCAAATGTTACTAAAGAAACATCAACATGACCCTGATTTTAAAAAGTATGATAAGCAGTTCGAATTGAAAATGAATACATTTAAAAGGGAAACTCTGGCAATTTAAATCAAGAAAGATGACTTGTGACAAAAGAGACTATGACTATAACCAGGTGTACAGATGGACACAAGAAGATACATCCAGAAAGGGATATAAGAGGAATACCAAAAATAAACAAATTAATTGGAAAGGAAATAAAAAGGGAAAGAGTTTCACATTCTCCGACACTGAATGTGAGTGTGATTCCTCAGACGGCGATGGCAATGATACGGAAATGACAGCAGCAGTATTTCAGGCAACTGAGATGCCCTATCATAGCGACAATTCTACCAACCAGTCAAAAAACGAGCAGGATCTGGCCACACAGGCAGTAAGAAAAAAACACACAGGGGATGCTGTGGTGGCTGCAAAAGAACCAAGGGACACTGAGAAAAATATGAGAACTGTATACAAAACCAGGTCACAGAAAGAAATGAAAAAATATGCATAACTGATAAAAATGTTTTCAATTTGTCTTCTGAAAGCTTAACCTCTGTTCAGGTAGATGTATTATCTAAAGGTCTCAATTTTGTGCCTTCCAATCATTTCAATGTCTTTGAGACTATCTTAGACATAAATAGATTTGCTAGAAAAATCACACTGCAAAAACATTTTTTAGAAAGGAGGGGGAGGCAGAAAATGAAACAGACCTGAATATAGATTATGATGCAGCAATACATAATATAGGTCCCGTATCTGATCTTAATTTTTCAGAATTGAACACTTTAAGGGATCTAGATAGACTCCTGCAAGAGCCGGGGAATGACACTAAAGATGATTGTCTTCAGGAGAGTAACATCTCCCTAAAACATATAAAAAACAAAAGTACATTTTACCCTTATAAAGCACGATCAAAAGTGATAGTCATATTTCAAAAAACGGTGGAAATTAAGTTAAGAGATCTAGAAAAGAAAGTGTCAGAAAAAAGACAAACAAGACATACTAATCTAACACAGAAAGAAAAAGTAGCCCTCAGGGAACTTTCTCAGAAAGATAACATTGTAGTAAGGCCATCGGACAAAGGCGGCAATGTGGTCGTTTTAAATAAAACTGACTACATCTCGGAGGCCTATAAGCAGTTGGGCCGAAAAGATGTCTATCTAAAATTAAGAGATAACACTACAAATAAGTTCCAAAGGGAAATTACAAATATCATTAAATATGCACGTAACAATAATATCATTTCACAGTCAGTCGAGGAAAAATTGATAGTATCACATTCAGTCACACCAATTTTTCATCACTTTCCTAAACTGCATAAAGATCCCCTATCACCTCCCGGCAGACCTATTATTGCTGGCATAGGGTCCTTAAATGAAGCCCTTTCTGAGCTTGTTGACACTTTTTTACAGCCTCTTGTGTGTCAATTGCTTAGTTATATCCAGGATACCACCTCATTTGTAAATAAAATTGCCAAAATTGAATGGAAAGCAAACTACAGATTAATGGTTGTAGACGTTACATCATTATATACATCCATCAAGCACTCTAAGGGCCTTACTGCTATAGAGTTCTTTATTAATTCTGCCTGTGAATTTGAGGAAGCCACAAAAGTTTTCTTGCTTAATGCAACTATTTGTTAACTCATAATTTTTTTATGTTTCAAACGGATTACTATCTCCAAAGACTTGGGACAGCTATGGGGGCTAAAATTGCCCCCTCCTATGCCAACCTATTCATGGGTTGGTGGGAGCTGTCCCCCGTCTTTGGAGATGATAATCCTTTCAAGGATGCGATAATTCATTATTATCGCTATATAGACGATTTGTTCTTTATTTTGGAATGTGATGAAACTAAAGCAGATCTTTTTTGCAAATATCTCAATTGCAATCAACAAGGCATAGAGTTTACAGGTACTCACAGTGTAAATAGCGTGAACTTTCTGGACTTAACTGTCCAGGGTGGCGAAATTGGATCGCTTATTCAAACCAAAATGTACAGAAAAGAAACGGCAGGAAATACGCTATTAAAATTTGATTCATGCCATCCCCGACATGTATTAAGAGGTATACCTAAGGCGGAATACATTTGTATCAAACGAAATTGTACTACAGAAGAAGAATACCAAAAACAGGCTAGTGAAGCTACAGATAGATTTAAACAGCGAGGCTATCACGAGAATCTATTATTTAAAGCCAAAGAAAGTGTTGATCAAATTCCCAGAGAATCACTGCTTCAATACAAATCGAAGAAAGTGAAAACTAAAATAGAAGATACTAACAGAATCAAATTCATCACCACTTTTAGTGTTGAATATAATAAAATATGTGACATTATCAGAGATTCTCTTCCCATTCTATATTCAGATCCTACTATTAAAGAAATTTTAAAAACAGGATGTGACTTTATCCCCAAGAGAGCCAAAACTCTAGCCAATTACTTATCTCCATCTGATATTAAATTTAAAACAAATAAATGATGGCTTAAACAAATGCAGGGTTGCTTTAAATGCAGACGACCCATCTGCAAAATATGTAATTTTGTGAAAGAGGGTAACAATTTTTTTTCCAGCACAACAAATAAAGAATATGATATCAGATACTTTGTCAATTGTGCGACAACTCATGTTTTTTATCTCCTTACCTGTGATATTTGTAATATACAATATACAGGTAAAACAAAAAGGTCCCTCAAAGACAGATTTTTGCAACATCTTAGGACAATAGACGATGAGGAAAGCGATACCCCTATATCTAGACATTTCAAAATACATCACAAATCGGATGTATCATCTTTAAAAATACAGGGCATTGAACATATAACAAAATGGAGAAGAGGGGGTAATAGGGAAACATTACTTAATAAGAAAGAAATTTTCTGGATGTTCACACTACAGACAAGTGAACCAGAGGGGTTAAATATCAGACGTGATCTTGATGTATTTACTTGAATTTTATTTAAGTTTGTACTGCTATTACATTACCCAAGCTGCTATGTAATTTTTAACATCCATATTATACCTCCGTTTTCTTATTCTCCTACTATCCTTGTTTGAAAGGCTAACATTTAAACTAATGAAAGTCACTCATATGTAATAATTTTTTACATATATAGATGAATTGGCCCTTTTTTGATATATGTATTTGTCTCTTGCTTCTTTCCTGACAAATTACTTAGAAGCACTTTATGTGCGCTTTTATTAGCATGTGTTATTTATTGTTAAAAAAATCAGTTTGTCATGTGGATCCAGGTATCCAATCAGGTTTAGGTTATGGTAATTTTGCTTGTCAGTTCAGCCTTAAATAGGTGGCTGAGCTGATCCTCAGGTAAGCAGTGAACAAGTGCGCAAATGCACGAAACATGTCTGCATGAGGATCAGCTCACCAACCTGATTGAAAGAGTCACTGCTGGCTGTTTTTCCAGGACATTGTGTTTTTTGTCCTTTTTACCTTTGTGTAATAAATTGGTGTTTTTATACATTTATTCCCAGCCTGGGATATATATTTTTTCTACGATATACTCCAGCTTCCTTGAGCTCAACTTCTCCTTTTGTATTATATATATATATATATATGTATATAGAAATATCTGTTTAAAAATGCATAGAACATTTTTTGTTACGTGCAGAACATTGGAATGTGGAATATTTACAGTAAATACACAGTATAACACTTTATTAAAACTAAATATAGCATAAATATGCTTTTTCATGTTTTTATCTACTTAACTGCAAAGGGCTCCAATGCACACATATACAGTATATATACACATAAATGCTTGCGTACTGCTGAGCGTGTCTGGAGGAAAACTCACTCTGAACCTGATTTCATACACTATAAGTTTATTCTTCGCTCATACACTTCTGCCCTTCACTTAGCCAAGCAAACCTACTTCTCTTCTCTCATATCTACTCTTTCCTCAAACCCTAAACAACTATTCTCCACCTTTAACTCTCTCCTCTACCCACCTGCTCCATCCCCCAGTCTTTAGTGCTCAAGACCTGGCAGACTACTTTTTAAACAAAACATGTACTATCCGAAGCAACATCCCAAAACCAACCTGCAATATTCCAACAACAGATCCAGTTACTCCCTCTGCCACCATCTGCATCTTCCATCCAGCCACTGAGAATGAAGTTTCTTCCTTACTATCTTCCTCACGCCTCACTACCTGCCCACTCGACCCTATCCCTTACCATCTAATACCCCCCTATCTTCTACCCTCACTCCTGCTCTTACCCACATCTTCAACCTATCTCTCTCTACCGGCTCATTCCCATCTTCTTTCAAACACGCAAAAGTCACTCGCATACTCAAAAAACCCTCCCTCTACCCTAATTCTCCTGAAAGCTACTGCCCCATATCACTGCTTCCACTAACATCAAAACTCCTTGAAAAACTAGTTTACAATCGCCTAACACACTTCATGTCCGCCCACTCCTTGCTTGACCCCCTGCAATCCTCCCTCTACCCTAATTCTCCTGAAAGCTACTGCCCCATATCACTGCTTCCACTAACATCAAAACTCCTTGAAAAACTAGTTTACAATCGCCTAACACACTTCATGTCCGCCCACTCCTTGCTTGATCCCCTGCAATCCGGATTCCACCCCAAATGTTCAACTGAGACTGCCCTTACCAAGGTTACGAACAATCTTCTGTCTGCTAAAAATATTGGCCACTATATACTCATCTTACTTGACCTCTCAGCTGCCTTTGACACAGTTGACCACCCCCTCTTCCTACAGACCCTTAGCTCTTTTGGCCTCTGTGACACTGCTCTTTCCTGGATTCACTCCAATCTTTATTACAGATCTTTTTCTGTGTCATTTGCCCACGACTCCTCCTCTCCAATGCCTCTGTCTGTTGGAGGACCTCAAGGATCTGTTCTGGGTCCTCTACTCTTCTCCATTTATACTTCTTTGCTGGGTAAACTTATCAACAGTTATGGCTTCAAATATCACCTCTATGCAGATGACACCCAGATCTACCTCTCCACCCCTGCTTTCTCTCCCTCTGTCAGCGACTGCTTATCTGGCATTTCTTTCTGGATGGCCTCTCACCACCTAAAGATTAACATGTCAAAGACTGAGCTCCTTCTTATCCCCCTCAAGCTCTACGCTGACTTCTGACTTCTCTATCCCTGTTGACGGCATCACCATTTTCCCATCGCCCCAAGTCCGCTGCCTCAGAGTTAAACTTGACTCAAATCTATCCTTCGTCCCCCATATCCAATGGCTTTCTACATCCTGCCGCAACCATCTATGCAATATTTCCAAGATTCAACCTTTTCTGTGCGCTAACACCACAAAGCAAATAATCCGCTCCCTTGTTATTTCCCGACTTGACTACTGCAATAACCTACTTACTGGCCTTCCTCTTTCCCGCCTCTCCCCTCTTTAATCCATCCTAAATGCCTCTGCCAGGCTGACCCACCTTTCCTGTCGCTCTGTATCTGCTGCACCTCTCTGCGAGTCCCTTCATTGGCTCCCCATTCACAGCAGAATTAAATTCAAAATTCTCACCCTTGCATACAAAGCGCTCACCAACCCCACTCCCCTCTACCTATCCTCTCTAATCAACAAGTATACTCCAGCCCGCCCACTAAGATCCAACAATGACCTGCTCCTTGCATCTGCGACTATCACCTGCTCTCATGCTAGACTGCAGGACTTCTGTCGTGTAGCACCTACCCTCTGGAACACTCTCCCTCGTGCTGTCAGGCTTTGCCCTAATCTTTCTTCCTTCAAATGTTCTCTGAAGACTTTTCTGTTCAGAGAAGCCTACCACCCAACTCAATAATATTTCTCTTACCTAACAACATTTCCCTTATTCAATCTTGCAGTCCTCACCTCCTGTTTCTCAACCTCCTACCCTTCTAGATTTTAAGATCCCACAGGAATAGGGCCCTCAATTCCTCCTGTATGTGTTTGTAAATTTTGTCCTGTCTCTTACAAGTTTTATATTATTGTTTTATTTAAATGAACTGTATCTATGGAAAGCGCTGTGGAATATGATGGCACTTCATAAATAAAGTATAATAATAATAATATATCTTCATTTGTATTTATGCGTTTATATGTGTATACATGTCTGTAAATACATATATACACATATAAATACATAAATACATACGTACACACATATAAATATATAATATATAATTAACACTATCTGTCTGTTATAGGCTTTACAATTTTTTTCATTTCTGTATTATATCAAGCTTTGATAATATAGGAGTGTCAGTGTTAGTGAATTCTATAAATTATGCACAGCTAATAAAATAAATCACAGCCCTATAATTAGCTATGCACACAGGTAATGAGAGAGGAGGATGGATGAAGTCCTGGAGCATAAATTGCTTGAGGGTTTTTTATTAGGGTGAAAATTCTTTAAAGTTTATTTCTGGAAGATAGGATGTATGAGGTTAGATAACATACAGGTAAATTGTGAGTTTTGCGTTACGGCTTTTTAACTGCCTAATGGCAGTAACACAGCTCTTGCGAGTCGTGTCGCTATAGCTATACCGCAAGCATTTTAGCCTGTAATGCAACGTCCATTCCGCACTCAAAAAAGATGTTTTTGAGTGGGATTTTCATAGCGCCGGTATTACAGGTTGTGCGATGAGGCTGAAAAGCTTGCGTTACAGCCTATACCAACACGATCCATACCACCATCTAAAAGCAGTAGTTATGAGTTTTGCGCCACAAAAATGTTTCACAAAACTCATAACTAAAGTGTTACAAAGTACACTAACACCCATAAACTACCTATTGACCTCTAAACCGCCGCCCTCCAGCATTGCAAACACTATATTAAACCTATTAAAGGGTCAGTAAACATAGAAAATAATGTTATATAATTCTGCACATAGTGTAGAATTATATAACATTATATTAGTGCTAGATTTATAGAACCTAATATTGCCGGTGAATTGTTATAAAAAAAGAGTGTTTTCCAGACCCGCTCTCTGTGCTCTACTGAGCGGGTCTGTTTTTTTAAACTCAGCCCATCTGGCCAGCTGTCTAGTCACAGCCCGGCCCGACCGCGCCATTACTGTCTGACAGCAGGAGCGAGCTGCACTGAGTATAATGGCGCGGTTGGGTCGGTCTCTGACTAGACAGCTGGCTAAATGCACTGAGTGTAAAAAACAGACCCGCTCAGTAGAGCACAGAGAGCGGGTCTGTAAAACACTCTTTTTTTATAACAATTCACCGGCAATATTAGGTTCTATAAATCTAGCACTAATATAATGCACTATGTGCAGAATTATATAACATTATTTTCTATGTTTACTGGCCCTTTGACCCCTAAACTGCCGCCAACCCACATTGCGACTATTACATAAATTTATTAACCCCTAATCTGCCTTTCCCGACATCGCCAACACTAATAAAAATTATTAACCCCTATTCCGCCGCTCCCCGACATCACCACCACTATAATAAAGTTATTAACCCCTATTCCGCTGCTCCCCAACATCCCCAACATTATAATAAAGCTATTGACCCCTATTCCGCTTCTCCCCGACATCGCCTACACACTAATAAAGTTATTAACCCCTAAACCTCTGGCCTCCCACATCTCTGCGACTAAATAAACCTATTTACCCCTAAGTCGCCGGCCCTCCACACCGCAAAACACTAAATTAAACTATTAACCCATAAACCTAACACCACCCTAACTTTAAATTAAAATTACAATATAACTATATATAAATAAATAAAAACATACCTGTGAAATAAAAATAAACCTAACATTAAACTATAAATTAACCTAACCTTACTATTCTAATAAAATAAAAAAACTACCAACTAAAAAAATCTAAATTTTAAATTTAAAAAACCTAACACTACGAGAAAAATTAAAAAATCTAAAATTACAAAAAATAATAAACACTAAATTATGAAAAATAAAAAACACTAAGTTTACAAAAAATAATAAACTAAATTATCAAAAATAAAAACAATTACACCTAATCTAATAGCCCTATAAAAATAAAAAAGCACCCCAAAATAAAAACACCCCCTAGCCTACAATAAACTACCAATAGCCCTTAAAAGGGCCTTTTGTAGGGCATTGCCCTAAGTTAAACAGCTCTTTTAAGTGTAAAGAAATTACAAAGTCCCCCCAACAGTAAAACCCACCACCCACCAACCCCCCAAAATAAAAATACCTAACTCTAAATAAAACCTAAGCTACCCATTGCCCCCAAAGGGGCATTTGTATGGGCATTGCCCTTAAAAGGGCATTCAGCTATTTTTCATTGCCCTTGAAAGGGCATTTAGTTCTTTTTCAAAAGCCCAAACTCTAATCTGAAAAAAAAACACTGAAAAAATAAAACAAATACCTAATACTAACATTAGAATATCTACTCACGGTTGCTGAAGTCCAGACATCCAGGCGGCGACATCTTCATCCATCTCGGGGCGTCTTCTATCTTCAACCCCAGAAGCGCAGAGTGGCGAAGACATCCAGCCCAGAGCGTCCTCTTCATACGGGCCCCGCCGTACACTGAAGCTTTAATGCAAGGTAGCCGTTTCAAAATGACGTACCTTGCATTCCTATTGGCTAATTTGATTCTTCAAATTCAAATCAGCCAATTGGATGAGAGCTTCTAAAATCCTATTGGCTGTTCAAAACAGCCAATAGGATGAGAGCTACTGAAATCCTATTGGCTGTTAAAATCAGAAACCAGAATATCTACTGACGGTTGCTGGAGTCCGGGCAGCCAGGCGGCGAGAAGTCTTCATTCAAGCGGAGACATCTTCATTCATCTTGGGGGTGTCTTCTATATTTATCCTGGGGGCGCGAAGCGGAGTGGCGAAGATATCCAGCACAGAGCGTCCTCTTCATAAGGTCCCCACCGTACACTGAAGCTTCAATGCAAGGTAGCTGTTTCAAAATGGCGTACCTAGTATTCCTATTGGCCGCCCCCGCAATGGATGAAGATATTGCCACCTGGGTGAAGACTTCTTGTAGCCTGGATATCCGGACTTCAGGAACCGTGAGTAGATATTCTGGGGTTAGTGTTAGGTATTTTTGTTTTTTTTGGGGGGTGTTTTTTTTCAGATTAGGGTTTGGGATTTTGAAAAAGAGCTAAATGCCCTTTTAAGGGCAATGAAAAAGAGCTGAATGCTCTTTTAAGGACAATGCCCATACAAAGCCCCTTTAGGGGCAATGGGTAGCTTGGGGTTTCATTAGAGTTAGGTTTTTTTATTTTGGGGAATTGGTTGGGTGGTCGGTTTTACTGTTGGGGAGACTTTGTATTTTTTTACAGGTAAAGAGTTGTTTATCTTAGGGCAATGCCCTACAAAAGGATCTTTTAAGGGCTATTGGTAGTTTATCGTAGGCTAGGGGGTGTTTTTATTTTGGGGGGCTTTTTTATTTTTATAGGGCTATTAGACTAGGTGCAATTGTTTTTATTTTAGATAATTTAGTTTAATATTTTTTGTAACCTTAGTGTTTTTTATTTTTCATAATTTAGTGTTTATTATTTTTTGTATTTTAGATTTTTAAATTTTTCTCGTAGTGTTAGGTTTTTTTACATTTTAAATTTAGATTTTTTTAATTGGTAGTATTTTTTATTATATTAGAATAGTAAGGTTAGGTTCATTTATAGTTTAATGTTAGGGTTATTTTTATTTTACAGGTAAGTTTTTTATTTATTTAAATATAGTTATATTGTAATTTTAATTTAAAGTTAGGAGGGTGTTAGGTTTAGGGGTTAATAGTTTAATTTAGTGTTTTGTGTTGTGGGGGCCGGTGGTTTAATGGTTAATAGGTTTATTTAGTTGTGGAGATGTGGTCGGCCGGAGGTTTAGGGGTTAATAACTTTATTATAGTGTTGGCGATGTCGGGGAGCAGGGGAATAGGGGTTAATAACTTTATTATAGTGGCGGTGATGTCGGGGAGTGGCAGAATAGGGGTTGTCATGGATACCGGACTGCAAGGGTTAACCTCCCACCCCCCTGCTGTCTCTCGGCGGTTTTGGGCTCCTCAGAGCAACCGTGATTCCACACACCTTCTGTTTCTGTTTGTTTTGTACTGAATGTCATCTTGGAAGAGTTGGTCGCTGACCGCCATTTTCCTCTTCGGCTGGCCGGGCCCCTGGAACTACCGGTCGGCCGCATCCTCCTGGATTACTGGTGCCCTTTGACCCAGATCGCTTCAGTAGCCGTTTGTCCCAGAGCTCCGCTCTTTTGGGGTTTGCTGCCTCTCAGGGTGGACCAGAGGTGGGGTGATTGCCGGAAGGGAGCTCCCTTGGGAACCAGGGGTTCCGATTTCCCCTATAACCCCTATTCTCCCTGGACTTCCAGGTGGACATTTTAAACCAGCATAACTCCGGTCTCTAGCCACGGATCATTATAGATAGATAGATTCTGGGGACCGAGAGCTTTAAAATGACACCCTGGAAGTGCCGCCGCTCTCCCAGGATCACCCTGAAAACTGCCACCCCTGGGTACTGGGAATCTGTAGGACCATGGTTGCTATGGCCGGCGCTAGCCTGTCTGAAGGGGCGGGAATGGCGGGAAAACTGTGGCATTGTCTCTTGTTTTATCAAGATGAGTTGTATGTATAAAAGATGTGTGTTTGTCCCAATAAAGGCTTTTCTTATGTCACCTGAATGCTAGTCTGTCTAGTCATTTAGGTGGGCCCCTGCTAGAATCATTTTCTTGGGCTACATAGCTGCAGTCACCAGGGAGGAAGCAGGACCCGTTTGGCAGAGCTACCCAGTCGGGGTAGCCGGGGTATCCATCACAGGGGTTAATAACTTTGTTATAATGGTGGTGATGTCAGGGAGCATCGGAATATGGGTTAATAACTTTTATTAGTGTCGGCGATGTCGGGAGCAGCAGATTAGGGTTTAATAACTTTATTTAGATTATTTAGGTGTCTGTGATGTGGGGGACAGTGGATTAGGGGTGTTTAGACTTGGGGTTTATGTTAGGGTTTTAGGTTTAAACTTAACTTTTTTTTCCCCATAGACAAATGGGGTTGCGTTACAGAGATTTTTAACTCCGCACTTCAGGTGTTAGGTTTTTTTAAACACTCTCTCCCCATTGATGTCTATGGGGGAAAGCGCGTACGACCACGTCAAAGCAGCCCTTGGATTTTGTGCGGTATGGAGCTTAACGCCTAAATATCGCACGCACAAGGAGGCTTTCAGTAACTCATAATGGCAGCACTATAGAGGGTGAAATAACGGATCTTTTTGGCATTAGTTTCGCACCCTGTTTAGCGCAAAACTTGTAATCTAGGTGTTTGGTAATAATTCTCTAGCTTTTATTTTTTTATCAATTGTTTTTCCAAAATAGCTACATAAAAATATGTTTTCATTTCACCCACTACTTTAAAATCCACTGCTGATGAATAAAAACTACACATATTATCTTTTGATAATTACAACCCTGGTTGTGGTCTTTTGGTGCACATTTTCACAGATTAAGATGCAGATTAGTAAAGAAAGTTAATTATTATTGCTAACTTCATTCCACAATTTAAAGAACATTATAAAGAAATCCATATTAAGGAAAATAAGACTTTATTATATTTTAATTTAGGATATTAATATGAATGCATTTAAGAAATACTTTTAGAGATTTATATGTAAAGCAGGAAAACACAAGGGATCTAATCAAGTTAAAGCCTAAATTGTTTAGCTTTTCTGCAAAAAAAAACATCTAGCTAAGAACTGATATTAAATCATCAGAATGGAGTAAATTGCCCTACACATAAAGGTATTGTAACATTAAATTTGCCATCAACATCAAAGTAAAATGTACTATCTCGCATTGCAAGCACAGACAATGTTCCCCACGCTTCATCAACACATAAGGATTTTGTTTTTGAGGTGAGCCGGGTGTTGTAATCAGGCGATAATTGCATGCAGTCACGTTGAAGGTGATATCAAGCTTATTCTGATCTAAGCTGAAAGCTCATCTCCTACTTTATAGTTGTGCTAATTTATTAGGTGATTAAGCACACTGTGTATCTCTTTGTAATCAAAAAGAAAAAATGGAAACATGTGGAAACCAATTAAAATGCCTCTACAGAGATTGGTGTCTTAAAATCTTTGTTACTGAGTAGAAATAATTAGCATTACTTAACTATCTCAGGCACAGCACATATTATTGAGTATTGAGTATTTCTGAGTAGAAATAATTAGTATTGACCATGTCAAGCACAGCACACATTTTTAAAAATATTTGCATCTGTCATGATTGTACTTCTGTGATTGGTTAACAGGTTATTTTTAATTGTAAGAATTTGTTTAAAGGGATAGCAAACCCAACATTTTTATTTCATGATTCAGATAGAGCATGCAATTTTAAACAACTTTCAAATTTACTTTTATCACCAATTTTGCTTTGTTCTCTTGGTATTCTAAGTTGAAAGCTAAACCTATGAGGTTCATATGCTAATATCTTAGACCTTGAAGGCCGCCTCTAATATGAATGCATTTTGACAGTTTTTCACCACTAGAGGGCATTAGTTCATGTGTATCATATAGATAACATTGAGCTCATGCATGTGAAGTTACCTAGGAGCCATCACTGATTGGCTTAAATGCAAGTCTGTCAAAAGAAGTGAAATAAGGGGGCAGTTTGCAGAGGTTTAGATACAGAGGTCAAACATATATTAATATACCTGTGTTGGTTATGCAAAATTAGGGAATGGGTAATAAAGGGATTATCTATCTTTTAAAACAATAAAAATTCTGGTGTAGGCAGTCCCTTTAAGCATCTTTCTAATGTACTCCTATTATCAATTTTTTTTCGTTCTCTTGGTATCTTTATTTAATAAAGCAGGAATGTTAAAGTGATGGTAAATTTCAGACTATAAGAATGTTGCAATAAAACATATATTAGTTTGCAAGTAAAACCACATAATTTTTTTTTTTTTTTTTTAAAGAGTATATATATTTTATAATAAAACATTTATAATCCAAATTGGCATTGTCTGTTCCTCCGCCCACCCTTCATTTCCTCTTTTGGCTGGGCTGTAATATATAGAACAGTCACATCCACTCTCTACATAGGCTTTCTATGGGCTTTAAAGGGGCTGGACTTCAAGACTGTCAACTGACACACATGTTGATTGGATGTTCACTGGAATTGTCATTTAAAAAAAAAAGAGTTCATCCATGTGGGCCGGCATAATATTGTAATAGAAGCATTACTATATGCACTAATTTAACCCTTTCACAGATGGATTAAAAAAAAAGGTACACATATACATATTAATGGCAAAGATTACATTTATTATTTAATGTTTAGAAATATTAATGAAAATTAGGCCAGGGTCATGAGGTAAAAACTTCTTGAATTTTACTTGAAACTAATAAAGCTATATCAGTTGTGTACTTCCTATTAAGGCTCATTGGCTGATAAATACTTCCTGCCAAGCTTGACTGACTGATAGGTACTTTCTGCTAAGGATTGTTTGACTGACTAGTAACTAATAAGTTTAGCAGAAAGTACACAAACAAAACAGCAATATTAATTTGAAGCTAAATTTGAAAAAGCTTTTAACTCATATTTTTTGTAAAGGAAAAAATTAAACAAAACTGTTTAACTGCTCTGGCATATGAATGCTTTAAGACAGAAAGAATGTTACAATTTATACTATGAGAGAATGTTTTCACCCTCAGTGGTATTTAATTTTGTATTTTATGGGTATTTTATTGTAAAATGTTTCTCTTACCAACCAATGCTGATTTGTAAATAAGCAGAGCTATCATGGAGTTTAATTATTTCATCTATCAGTACACAACAGTACTTTAGAAACCTATTTTAATTAA
Source organism: Bombina bombina (assembly GCF_027579735.1). Lineage (NCBI taxonomy): Eukaryota > Metazoa > Chordata > Amphibia > Anura > Bombinatoridae > Bombina > Bombina bombina. Next base: position 884,265,774 of record NC_069502.1, read on the forward strand.
AAAGTATTAACTAGTCAAATCAAAATAACACAAAATGTTTTGGTCAAAATGTACCATGGTAGAAGGAACCATTGTAGGAAATACATTTACAAATCTAAATGATCAAATATTGTACAGTATTAGATTTATTTTTATTTTACTTATTTATTGTAAATATCTTATTCTAATAACCGAATAACACTTTTCAAAAAACATTTTATACAAGCTAGGCATATTATCCAATATCTTGTAACTTCCAATTAATTAGTAAATGTAGATAAACTTTTGAGACAGACGGGAAACAAAATAGTAACTTACAGTTAGGAGAAATGTCCCACAGTTTACCAAAATCATGGATGTCCTATCAATGACCTTAGTTTATAACAGGGTGGATAATAATCTATTTATTTATTTAATTTAAAAAAAATCAGATTTTTTTAAATTAAAATCAGATTTTTTTTTAATCTAAACATGATTTTTTTTTTTTTTTTGTTTAAATAATTTTTATTGATTTTTTAGGAAAAAACATGGCCATATAATGAACAACAAACATAAACCAATAATTGTTTTTCAATTACAGTAAGGTATTGTAATATCTTAGTGATCATTTCTTTCCCTTATTTGAGGAAAGCAAAAAGCAAATTAAAAATAAGTTCTTTGGGTAATAGGGAGAGAGGTGGACAGAGGACGGGTATGGAAAGGGTTAGGGCAGATAATAATAGGGATTAGTAAAAAGTAAAAAGGTATGTAACAAGAGGGGGGGGAATATAGGGGACGAGAGGGAGAGAGGATGGTTAAGGAGGGATATGGAAAGGGTTAGAGCGTGCAGCAATAGAAATCAGTCGGGTGATAAACAGCAAAAATAAAAGAATACAGATATACAGGGGTACATAATGTCATGGTAAAATACAATATAACGTAATTTCCTTGCGTTTGTCTTTTTTTTTTAGGTGTAACCTGGATAAATAATTAGACAGCAAAAATCAGCGAACATTCTCCAGCTTTGTCGTGTCTTAAAGTGAGAAGGGGGAGGGAGGTCTGAGGGGGAGTAGGAGAGGGGTTCGGACAGGTGACGGTAAGGGATAGGAGGAAGTAGACAAACATAAAAATATGTAAAGATAAATTATAGAATAATATAGTATATTATAGTGTGGTTCCATGTAAATCCTTTGCAATTAATCCTTGCAAAGAATGAAATACATACTTCGAAGAATTATGGAGCCTGTGGTATTTAGCAGTGAAGAAGGGTCGGTTTTGTAGAGTCATGGTGTTCTTTGTTCCCATAGGAAAATTATATCTAGTATAAAATCTCTCTTTCCTATAAAACAATAATGTCTCTTCTCTAAAGCTAGTATGTGTGTGACTTCTGATACCCAGTGTTCATAAGTAGGGGGATGAGCTTGCTTCCAATACCGAGGGACAACGCGTCTAGCGCAAGTTAACATCAGTTGAAGGAGTTTCCTTCGGTAGACACATTCCAATCTAGGGATTTGGTTTAGTAAGATCATGGTTGCCGAAAGGGATATCTGTGTGTTTAATGTAAGATTGATGCTACGCTCGATTTGAGCCCAGTAAGTGGACATTTTATTACAGGACCACCATATGTGGGAAAGTGTGCCCACTTCCTCACATCGTCTCCAGCAGCTCGAGTTAGCTCCTGGATATATTTCATTCAATTTTTGAGGTGTAAGGTACCAGCGCGAGATGATCTTATAATTAAGTTCGGTCAGAATGAGTGAGGAGGAGAAGGAGTGGACTGTGTTAAAACATTTTAGCCAGGTGTCTTTTGGGAGCTGAACTCGAAGTTCAGTTTCCCATTTGGTGGTATATGAGGGTAGTTTGACTGTGTGTATAGCTCTTAAGAGTTTATGTGTGAGAGAGAGAAGGGATTTCTGAGTGTCTTTTGTATTGCATAGCTTCTCAAATGGGGTAAGCGGACGGAGGCAATCATTTTTATGAGGGTTATCCATAATTGCTTGGCATATTTGGAGGTAGGGAAACCAACAGTGGAAGGGAGAGACTATTGATTCCCTTAAGGCAATTCTATCCCTTATTTGGGAGTTTTCTGTGAGTAAAAATATAGGCATATTTTTCAGGGAAGAATCTTCTGGTTCAAATTTGAACTGGTGTTGGGATAAAAAAAGGGTGTTATTTAACAGAGGAGTCATTGGAGAGATTGGGGTAGAGAGAGTGTTTGGATTTCGAATAAGAGAGTCCCATATGGTTAAGGTAGTTTTTATGCATTCATTAGCCTTAGTTATGGGGGGTCTGGATGATTTAGGGAGCCAACAAAGATCTCGCATCCCGCTTAAGCCAAGGGAGGCAGCTTCCATTTGGATCCATAGTTTGGAGGAAGGGTTGTGAGACCATGAGACTATTCGTGTTAAATGTGTCGCTTTGTGATACTGAAATAAATTTGGGACATTTAGGCCACCTTCCTCCTTGCTTAAATACATAGAATTCTTTGACACCCTTGGTTTTTTGTAAGCCCAAATAAAAGAATCTAGCATCTTTTGTTGCGTACGAAGGTAGTGTCTCGGTAATGATATTGGAAGAGCTTGAAATATGTATAGATATTTAGGGAGTATCATCATCTTTATTGTGTTTATGCGGCCTATCCAGGAAAGGTGCCCTTGTTTATGCCATGTATGTAATAGGGAGAAGACATGAGTTTGAAGTGTAATATAGTTCTCTTGGAATAAATTTTTAGGGTTCTTTGGTATATTTAGTCCTAGGTATCTAAGGGTATTTACGACAGGGAAGGGAGTTTTATGTAAAATATAGTCCATTTCCATTGAGTTTATGTGGATGGGGATAATGCTCGACTTATTCATGTTAATTGAATAGTTGGAAAATTGTTTATAACTCTCCAGATCTCTTATCAGGGCTGGAATGGAAGTTAGTGGTGCCTGCAGAGTGAAGATGATGTCGTCTGCAAACAGGAGACATGTTTGTTGAATGTTACCTACCTTAATTCCCAAAATATTTGGATTGTTTCTGATTTGAATAGCTAAGATTTCTACCGTGAGAGCGAATAGAAGAGGGGATAACGGACAACCCTGCCTAGTGCCATTAGAGATAGGGAAGGATTGAGATATTATGTCATTAACCTTAATAGTGGCTCGAGAGTTGTGATATAAGGCTTGTACTCTGGACAAGAATATGTCTGAGAGGCCGAATTTCGACAGGACCGACAACATAAAATGCCAGTCGACCCTGTCGAAGGCCTTCTCAGCATCAGTAGACAGCAGCACTAGGGGGCTTGTTTGTTCGTGTGAGGTTAATAATGTATGTAGGAGTCTAGTGGTATTGTCTTTTGCTTCACGGCCACTAACGAATCCCACCTGATCAGGGTGGATGACCTTCGGTAGGACTCGAGCAAGACGATTAGCTAAAATCTTAGCATATATTTTAATATCCACATTTAAGAGAGAAATCGGTCTATAGTTGCTAACAAGATCTCTGGGTTTATCTGGTTTCGGAATTACTGTTATCATAGCATTTAAAAGAGATTGGGGGAATGTAAGACCCTGGTCTATAGAGAGAAATAGCTCTTGTAAATGTGGGGCAAGATTACCTATTAATAACTGGTAAAATTTGGTTGTAAGGCCATCTGGACCTGGTGATTTTCCATTGGACATGGATTTAATCGTGTTGACCACTTCTAGTAAAGAGATGGGGGAGTCTAGCATAGACACGTCTTCTTCAGGGATAGAGGGAATATCTATAGAGTCTAAATACGTTTGTAGCTTGTCTCTACTCCCCTGATCATTTGTGTTGTTTATGTTGTAAAGTGAGGTGTAGTATGTAACGAAGCTGTCAGCTATATCTTCGTTTTTAGTGCAAACTACTCCTGTGCTTTGTTTAATGGATTGAATATGAGAGGAAAGCCTTTTTTTTTTAAAGATCTGGCTAACATTTTTCCAGCTTTGTTTGATTCAGCATAGAATTTAGCTTTTGTTGTCAGGGCGCGCATATGTGCATTTTCTACCAGGAATTTGTTAAGGCTTTCCCTAGCTTCCATGACTGCGGATAATTTTTGTGGGGATTTTGGGTCTTTTTTATGTATAGCTTCACTTTTCTCTAGAGATTTAGACAAGGTGTCGAATTGAGCAGATCTCTGCTTTTTAAGTTTCGCTGTTAGTTGTATGATAACTCCCCTAATATAACACTTGTAGGATTCCCAATTGTTTGCAGTGTTCGTGTCTGCAGATATATTAAATACAAAATATTCGTCTGTAAATTTAATGAGTTGGTCTATGATTTCATTGTCTGTGAGAATATACTCATTTAATCTCCAGTTTAAACTGTGACTAGGTTTACTCGTCCATTTAAAGATAGATTTAACTAGACTATGGTCTGACCATGTAGTGTGTGAGATTTTTGAGTTGACCAAATTCGTCAATGAGGCTTGGTCACAGAATATGTAGTCGAGTCTGGTATAAGATTTTTGCGGGTGAGAGAAAAATGTGTAATCTCTGATGGAGGGGTGTACCGTTCTCCAGGTATCAAACAGCTTCAGTGTGCAGAGAGATGTGTTATTATTCCTAATCTGTGAGTTTCTTAGGTAGGAGTGACCTGTTGAAGTGTCCAGTATAGGGTCCGAAGGGTAATTAAAATCCCCACCTAATATGATTGGGCCTTTGGCAATATCTAGGAGTTTGTTGGTAACTTTTCTGAAAAAACAGGGGGTGGGTCTGATGGGGGCGTATATGTTTGCGAGAGTAATAGGCTTACCATAATAGAGTCCTACTAGTATTAAAATTCTACCTTCATGATCATTGAATTGTTGTAGTAGGTCAAAAGAAGTATTGCGTCTAAATAGGGTGCATACACCGTTATGTCTGGTCAGGCCTGAGCTAAAGTAGTGTTTATCGTAGTATTTGGATGAGAGTGTAGGCTCATGGTTTCTTTTAAAATGTGTCTCTTGAATCATAATGATATCAAGATTTCTCTTGTAAAAGTCATGGAGAGCAATTGAACGTTTTTCAGCTGATAGGAATCCCTTCACATTTTGGGTGGCTATTGATATTGATCCTTCATGTGGATGGGTAGGCATTGCAAAGGATGTGAGTGTGTGTGTCCTCTAAAATAGAGGAACTAGAGATTTGTACAGGGGAACCAATGTATGAAAATGGAATGGAAAATGTATGGTTAAGGGTTTAGTAAGGTGGTATATAGTAGGGGTAGGAGAATTTAAATTGAATTGAATTGGTGGAGGCTTCTGGGCAAGCTGGGCAAATGCCCATTGGTGTATTGTGATGAGCGTGCAGGAGGCACATGGAATGATAAGAGGGTAGCTGGGGAAAGGGGGGGGGAAAGAGGGGAGAGGGGATAAGGGGTATATTATGTGTAAGGTGTCAAATCCGTCCAGATCTAAGCAAAACTTTCATATAAACAGATATCTACATAGCAGCATTGTGAATAATATAGAATTTTCTATAGAACAGGACATTCTTGTATTTTTGTATCCACTTTAGGGAACCAAGGTGGCATAATTTGCTTCAACAGTGCATATCTTACATTTATAAACTCAGGGAAACAAGTGAATCTAGTGGATATCTCTGTACTATTGTTATCTAAAGCAGTTTTGTTTCGCAAAATAGAGTGTGCAGATAATGGATAGGTTAATGTCTAATTAGTTTCTGGGGATTAAGGCATTTAATACATTGAAGAAATTTAAGACATTTAAGGGGCTACTATCTCTGTTTGAGATGTAGTAATAAGTGAGATAGAGAATAAGTGGGGACTTTATTTTCAGTTATGGTTGAGACTATTCCTGTCTTAGCCGTTAACAGCTAGCTTATGGGGTCATTTAACAATTCAATCATAAACTATTATATCGTATTACTGAATATAAACATGACTATTATCATACAATTACATAGGTATATATGTGCAAAACATATGGTCTAAGAATAACAAAATAACTGACCAAAACACATCAAAACATGATGAACATCTAGGAACTCTTTCCTCAAAACATAGAACATAAAACATAGAGGAGAGATCCCTTAAGCACATAAAGTCTAGTGTAATATAGCTTGAAGGGTGATTGAAAACAGTTCCGTGGAAACCTGAAATAAAAGGAGAAAAAGTCTACAAACAAATGTTGCATAGTCAGCATAGACAATCACATATAGTTACGTGTCTCCTTCAGGGTGGTTGAACCTCATCTTCCTCGTTACTGGTTTGTCGCCGCTTGTTTAGAGGGATTGTAGTGTCCATCCAGGGTCTTCTTTGCGATTTAGAGGTTTCCTGTTTACTTGATGTAGAGGATTGCACAGTAGAGGTTTGGGGGTCAGGTAGCGGAATCCCCAACTGTTGGCAGAAATGCTCTGCATCCTGTGGGTAAGAGCATTCGATTTTTTTTCCATTTTTAACAGCAATAACTGAAGTTGGGAATCCCCATCTGTACTGGATCTTCAAAGCACGCAGATGGGAGGTTAAAAAGGAAAGATCTCTTCTCTTTTGGAGTGTTCTTGCAGATAAGTCTTGGAATATCTGAATTCGGTGACCCTGGAACTGGATAGAAGATTGTTTCCTTGCATAGTTGTAGATAGTCTCCCTATGGTGGAAGTTTTGAAAATGCACTATAATGTCCCTAGGAGGTAAGTTGTCTGATGGCTTGGGACGTAGGGCTCTATGTGCTCTGTCCAAGATGATGTCAGATAGAGTGCCAGAGTTGTTCTTTACCAGGTCTGCAAAAAAGGACTGTAGATAATCTTGTATCTCATTGTTTTGTATGGTCTCAGGGATTCCCCTGAAGCGTAGATTGCTCCTTCTGGAGCAATTTTCTAAATCATCTAATTTATCCTCTAGGTCTGTCATACGATGATGATGTTGAAAGGCTTTAGAGGACAGGTTTGCAATCTTCTGAGATGATATGTATTCATGCTCTTCTAAAGTATCAACTCTATAGCATAAGTCCGAAATATCCTTCTTCAAACCTGCGCACTCATTTTTAATGCAAGTTTTAACCTGTTCTATCAGAGCTTCCATAGCGCCATAAGTGATAATATCATCTTTTCCAACATTTGCAGTTGTAGGTTGTAGGTCTGACATGGGATCTGCAGCTTCACAAGAGCTTTCATCATGTGAGCTTAGTGTGGTGTCTAGAGCTTTATTGCTTTTTTGCTTGTCGGCTTGTTTGAAAAAAGAGTTCATGGCTCCCTGGGTTGTTAAAGGCAGTTTTTGAGATTTATCACTTCTGGTCAATTTTCTCTGCGACATCATAGAGGCTTTTGGTAGGTTATAGCAGGTGTTCAATTATATTTATTATATAGTAATGATGAGACTAGGTAAATCGGAACACCTCTCCCTGGGGTTTTTGCCCTCACAGAGCGATCTCGGGAAAAGGTGGTGGATTCGACCCACTGCTACTTAGAACAGTGGGAAGAGGGATAGGAGGGTGTTCTTCTCAGCTAGCTGCTCAGTTTTAGATTTGAGCGTCTGGTGTCCAACCACTGGGAGAACAGAAAACAAGTTACAGCTGCATAACAATTTTTACTTTTGTCTATAAGGAGATAGACTACATCTGATGTGTGTTGAGATGAGTCAGGGTGTCAGCATGGACTTTGCTGTATAGGTCAGTTCGGTTAGCGGCTGCAACCTATGTCTCACAGATAGATATATGATAAGCCTGAGAAACGATGTAAGTTAGGTACTTCAGCCCAAATGCAGCATTTCAGTTCATGTGTGTGGGCTTAATATGGCATTGAATTACATGCGTATATTAAAGGCAAAAAATATCCCCTTTGCTAAATTTCGGCCTTGTGTCATGTGGATAGGGTGGATCTTAAAGCGCTGTCTGCTCCTTATTTTTAGTTAGTAAACTGAACAGCAACTAGTGTAAGCATTGTTGCCTCTTTCATAAAGCTAAACATTTCACCTGTATCCGTTATGTTAGGCGATCCGGATCGGTATGTGGACTTGAGTAGCGGTCTGTGTTACATCTTGACTGTAGCGCAGAGTTTAAAGGCCTCGTGGCGCAGTTGTAGACGGCTCAAATAGTGTCCGTAATAGCATACGGATCGGGACCAAAATCTCAGCAAATGTTCTCTGTATATTCCGATCCTCAGTTAGAGGTTTTATATCTCTGTGCCCCGTTGTTGTCTGTGGTTATGAGCTAATTTGCCCAGCCTGCGTGAAGAGCTTCAGTTACATGCGACCATCTTGGTTAGCCGCTCGCTCCGCCTCCCTAAACATGATTTTTTTTTAATAAGATAAATAAATAATCTAAAGGTTATTAATCCTGAAATAAGCATTACATGAGGCTGTACATTCATGGCTGCAATGTTTATTTATTTTTAACCCCTTAATGACCGAGGACGTGCAGGGTATGTCCTCTAAAAAAAGACAGTTAACGCCTGAGGACGTACCCTGCACGTCCTTGGTTTGGAAAGCATCTGGAAGTGATCCTGCTTGCTTCCAGCCGCTTTCCGGTTATTGCAGTGATGCCTCGACATCGAGGCATCCTGCAATAACCCTGCATGGCCATCCAATGCAGAGAGAGCCACTCTGTGGCCCTCTCTGCACCGGACATCGATGGCCGGTATCGTTGGTGGGTGGGAGCCGACGTGGGAGGCCATCGATGGGGCGGGATCGGGGGCGGGACCGACGGAGGCGTGCACGGACGCACGCGCTTCCAGCCGCTTTGCGGTTATTGCAGTGATGCCTCGACATCGAGGCATCCTGCAATAACCCTGCATGGCCATCCAATGCAGAGAGAGCCACTCTGTGGCCCTCTCTGCACCGGACATCGATGGCCGGTATCGTTGGTGGGTGGGAGCCGACGTGGGAGGCCATCGATGGGGCGGGATCGGGGGCGGGACCGATGGAGGCGTGCACAGACACACACGCGTGCATGGAGGGCGGCGGGTGGGCACGTGCATGGGGCGGGTGAGAACCGCTACACTACAGAAAAATGTAATGTTAATAAGTGGGAGAAAAGGGGGGATTTACTATTTGAAAACAATCTAAGGGATCTGGGAGGGGTGGGTGGTTGGTCTTTGGGGGAGGAAGCTACACTACAGAAAAGGGCAAAGAAAATAAAAAAAACATATTTTTTTTCTAAAGATGGTGCCCATTAAGGTAGAGGGGGAGGGTTAGAGAGCTGTTTGGTGGGGGATCAGTGAGGTTGGGGGCTAAGGGGGGATCCTACACAGCAGCATATGTAAATATGCTAAAAAAACAAATATACCTTTTATTTAAGTACTGGCAGACTTTCTGCCAGTACTTAAGATGGTGGGGACAATTGTGGGGTGGGGGCAGGAAAAGAGCTGTTTGTGAGGGATCAGGGGGTCTGATGTTTCAGGTGGGAGGCTGATCTCTACACTAAAGCTAAAATTTACCCTGCAAGCTCCCTACAAGCTACCTAATTAACCCCTTCACTGCTAGCCATAATACACGTGTGATGCGCAGCGGCATTTAGCGGCCTTCTAATTACCAAAAAGCAACACCAAAGCCATATATGTCTGCTATTTCTGAACAAAGGGGATTTTTTTATTTGATCGCATTTGGCGGTGAAATGGTGGCATGAAATATACCAAAATGGGCCTAGATCAATACTTTAGTTTGTCTACTGCACTACACTAAAGCTAAAATTAACCCTACAAGCTCCCTAATTAACCCATGCACTGCTGGGCATAATACACGTGTGGTGCGTAGCGGCATTTAGCGGCCTTCTAATTACTAAAAAGCAACGCCAAAGCCATATATGTCTGCTATTTCTGAACAAAGGGGATCCCAGAGAAGCATTTACAACCATTTGTGCCATAATTGCACAAGCTGTTTGTAAATGATTTCAGTGAGAAACCTAAAATTGTGAAAAATGTAACTTTTTTTTTTTATTTGATCGCATTTGGCGGTGAAATAGTGGCATGAAATATACCAAAATGGGCCTAGATCAATACTTTGGCTTGTCCTCTTAAAAAAAATATATACATGTCAAGGGATATTCAGGGATTCCTGAAAGATATCATTGTTCCAATGTAACTAGCGCTAATTTTGAAAAAAAGTGGTTTGGAAATAGCAAAGTGCTACTTGTACTTATGGCCCTATAACTTACAAAAAAAGCAAAGAACATGTAAAAATTGGGTATTTCTAAACTCAGGACAAAATTTAAAAACTATTTAGCATGGGTGTTTTTTGGTGGTTGTAGATGTTTAACAGATTTTGGGAGTCAAATTTAGAAAAAGTGTGTTTTTTTCTATTTTTTCATCATATTTTATATATTTTTTTATAGTAAATTATAGGATATGATGAAAATAATGGGATCTTTAGAAAGTACATTTAATGGCGAGAAAAACGGTATATAATATGTGTGGGTACAGTAAATGAGTAAGAGGAAAATTACAGCTAGACACAAACACCGCAGAAATGTCAAAATAGCCCTGGTCCCAAACGGACAGAAAGTAGAAAAGTGTTGTGGCCATTAAGGGGTTAAATTCCATTAATCAATTAACAATGTAATGCTCTCTCAGAGGTTTCTGTAAGATATTTTGGGCATTTGTTCTGTCTAGAAGATATAATCACTAGTGATGTCGCGAACCTAAAAATTTCGGTTCGCGCACGGCGGACTCGAACTACTGCAACTGTTCGCAAACCGGCGAACCGCCATTGACTTCAATAGGCAGGTGAACTTTAAAACCAACAGGGACTCTTTCTGGCCACAATAGTGATGGAAAAGTTGTTTCAAGGGGACTAACACCTGGACTGTGGCATGCCGGAGGGGGATCCATGGCAAAACTCCCACGGAAAATTACATAGTTGATGCAGAGTCTGGTTTTAAGCCATAAAGGGCATAAATCACCTAACATTCCTACATTGTTTGGAATAACGTGCTTTAAAACATCAGGTATGATGTTGTATCGATCAGGTAGTGACAGACCAAACTCCCCGTGTAACGCACCGCAAACAGTCCATTTGCACAACCACGCGATAGATAGATTTCATAGATAGATAGATACATAGATTACATAGATCAATAGATGCAATATGCATTTGATAGATACGATTGATAGTTAGATAGATTTGATAGATAAATAGATAGATTTGATAGATATTAAATTTTCCAGACAGAGAATTACAAGACGTGCTGTCTGGGACCCATGGTAAGGTTCCCAGAGGCAGTTGCGGCGACAGGGGACATGTATATGGCAGGGATTTTAGGAACCGAGAGATGGAAAAAGATGCTTGGTCGGTCCTCCTACTTCAAATTTGGCCGAAACACAAGTGGCTTTCACAAAACAGTCCGGCCACGAGATAGATAGATTTGATAGATAGATACATAGATCAATAGATGCAATATACATTTGATAGATACAAATTTGATAGATCAATAGATGCAATATACATTTGATAGATACGATTTACATAGATCAATAGATACAATATACATTTGATAGATATGAATTACATAGATCAATAGATGCAATATACATTTGATAGATACGAATTACATAGATCAATAGATGCAATATACATTTGATAGATACGAATTATATAGATCAATAGATGCAATATACATTTGATAGATACAAATTACATAGATCAATAGATGCAATATACATTTGATAGATACGAATTACATAGATCAATAGATGCAATATACATTTGATAGATACGAATTACATAGATCAATAGATGCAATATACATTGGATAGATACAAATTACATAGATCAATAGATGCAATATACATTTGATAGATACGAATTACATAGATCAATAGATGCAATATACATTTGATAGATACGAATTACATAGATCAATAGATGCAATATACATTTGATAGATACGATTGATAGATAAATAGATAGATTTGATAGATATATAATTTCCCAGACAGAGAATTACAAGACGTGCGGTCTGCGATCCATGGTAAGGTTCCCAGAGGCAGTTGCGGCGCCAGGGGACGTGTATATGGCATGGATTTTAGGAACCGGGAGATGGAAAAAGATGCTTGGTCGGTCCTCCTGCTTCAAATTTGGGGCACTGCGCGTGCAATCTATTGTGCCACCAGATATGAGTGGTGTGTTAAGTAATACTATTCTGATCAGTTTAATACCTGTTACTCCCCCTATCGGGGGAGGTGTAAATGGCATGGATTTTAGTAACCGGGAGATGGAAAAAGATGCTTGGTCGGTCCTCCTATTTCAAATTTGGCCGAAACACAAGTGGCTGTCACAAAACAGTCCGGCCACAAGATAGATTTGATAGATAGATACATAGATTACATAGATCAATAGATGCAATATACATTTGATAGATACAAATTACATAGATCAATAGATGCAATATACATTTGATAGATACGATTTACATAGATCAATAGATGCAATATACATTTGATAGATACGATTGATAGATAGATTTGATAGATATATAATTTCCCAGACAGAGAATTACAAGACGTGCGGGCTGGGACCCATGGTAAGGTTACTTCCTTTTGCACAATCGAGTACAGGTTGGGGATTGTCTTTTGTGCAGAGAAATTGTGGCCGGGTACCTTCCACTGCGGTGTCCCCTATCAGGGGACGTGTATATGGCATGGATTTTAGGAACCGGGAGATGGAAAAAGATGCTTGGACACCCAGTACAGGTCGTTCTCCTTCAGTCTTTTTATACAAGGGTCCCCGAACCTCAACAAGCCAGATAGTTTGAAAGACCCTATATGCCATGACTTCCTTTTGCACAATCGAGTACGGGTATGGCATCGATTTTAGGAACCTGGAGATGATTTTAGGAACCGGGAGATGGAAAAAGATGCTTGGTCGGTCCTCACTACTTCAAATTTGGGGTACTGCGCGTGCAATCTACTGTGCCACCAGATATGAGTGGTGTGTTAAGTAGTACTATTCTTAGCAGTTTAATCCCTGTTATGTGCCTTTTTTATGGTTTGGGTTTTGAAGCCACAGTGCAGCACCAGAGGCCAGAAAAATTAGGCATGTACACATTCCTGAAAAATTAGGTATTGTTGCAGCAGCGGCCAGAAAAATTGATGTTTGTTTGACAGTTAGAAAGTGCCCTAAAACATTGCGGCTTGAACCCTAGTTGTTGGCAGATAAGTCACGCAAGTCGTCCGGCATTCAAAGATAAAATACAGCAGCGTGTGGACCATTTTTAGCCCAAGACAGCTCATCTCATCAGGCCTTTTTTACTCGAATGTATCGCCCAATGTCAGTCCCTTCGGGATCCATCCCTCATTCATTTTAATAAAGGTGAGGTAATCAAGACTTTTTTGACCTAGGCGACTTCTCTTCTCAGTGACAATACCTCCTGCTGCACTGAAGGTCCTTTCTGACAGGACACTTGAAGCGGGGCAGGCCAGAAGTTCGATTGCAAATTGGGATAGCTCAGGCCACAGGTCAAGCCTGCACACCTAGTAGTCAAGGGGTTCATCGCTCCTCAGAGTGTCGAGATCTGCAGTTAAGGCGAGGTAGTCAGCTACCTGTCGGTTGAGTCGTTCTCTGAGGCTGGATCCCAAAGGGCTGTGGCGATGCATAGGAGTTAAAAAGGTCCGCATGTCCTCCATCAACAACACGTCTGGAAAGCGTCCTGTCCTTGCCGGCGTGGTTGTGGAAGGAGGAGTATTACTTTCACCTCTTCCCCTGTTAGATTCCCGTTGTGCTGTGACATCACCCTTATACGCTGTGTAAAGCATAATTTTTAATTTATTTTTGAACTGCTCCATCCTTTCCGACTTGAGGGAATTCGGTAACATTTCAGTCACTTTATGCTTATACCGGGGGTCTAGTAGCATGGACACCCAGTACAGTTCGTTCTCCTTCAGCTTTTTTATACGAGTGTCCCTCAACAGGCACGACAGCATGAAAGACCCCATTTGCACAAGGTTGGATGCTGTGCTACTCATGTCCCGTTCCTCGTCCTCACTGATCTCACTGAAGGTATCTTCTTCCCCCCAGCCATGTACAACACCACGGGTACCAGATAGGTGACAATGAGCACCCAAGGATGCCTGTTGTGCTTGGTCTTCCTCCTCCTCCTCAAAGCCACATTCCTCCTCTGACTCCTCTTCCTCACAATCCTCTTCCTGCGTTGCCGCTGGTCCAGCAAGCGATGCTGATAAGGCTGTTTCTGGTGGTGATGGTGACCACAACTCTTCCTCTTCATGCTCATCTATGCTCCCCAGAGGCTGTCCTAGCACCCCGGTCATACAAATACTCGTTAACGGCTTTTTCTTGTTGGAGCAGGCGGTCGAACATTAGGAGTGTTGAATTCCAACGTGTCGGGCTGTTGCAAATCAAGTGCCTCACTGGCAGGTTGTTTCGCCGCTGGATATCTGACAAGTGCGCCATGGCCGTGTAAGAACGCCTGAAATGGCCACACACCTTCCTGGCCTGCTTCAGGACGTCCTGTAAGCCTGGGTACTTATGCACAAAGCTTTGTACAATCAGATTACACACATGTGCCATGCACGGCACATGTGTCAACTTGCCCAATTTCAATGCTGCCACCAAATTACTTCCGTTGTCAGAAACCACTTTGCTGATCTCCAGTTGGTGCGGAGTTAGCCACTGATCCACCTGTGCGTTTAGGACGGACAGGAGTGCGGCTGCGGTGTGACTCTCTGCTTTCAGGCAAGTCAACCCCAAGATGGTGTGACACTGCCGTATCCGGATGTGGAATAGTACCTGGGGAGCTGGGGGGGGTGCCGTTGATGTGGAGCAAGATGCAGCAGCAGAAGAGGACTCAGCTGAGGAGGTTATAGAAGAGGATGGAGTAGGAGGAGTAGAGGAGGTGGCAGCAGGCCTGCCTGCAAGTCGTGGCGGTGTCACCAACTCATCCTCTGCAGAGCCAGGCATTCCATGCTTGGCAGCCATCAGCAGGTTTACCCAATGCACAGTGTAGGTGATATACCTTCCCTGACCATGCTTTGCAGACCAGCTATCAGTGGTCAGATGGACCCTTGCCCCAACACTGTGTGCCAGACATGTCATTACTTCCTTTCGCACAATCGAGTACAGGTTGGGGATTGCCTTTGTGCAAAGAAATTTCAGCCGGGTACCTTCCACTGCGGTGTCCCAGTAGCTACAAATTTTTTGAATGCCTCAGACTCCACCAGCTTGTATGGTAAAAGATAGCGGGCTAAGAGTTCAGACAAGCCAGCTGTCAGACGCCGGGCAAGGGGGTGACTTGGTGACATTGGCTTCTTACGCTCAAACATGTCCTTGACAGACACCTGACTGTGGGCAGATGAACAGGAACTGCTCCAGAAGAGAGACGGATTGGCGGATGGTTGAAAGGGGGCAAGGAGCACAGTAGTGGTTGACGTGGCTGAAGATGCTGGACCAGGAGGAGGATGGCGGTTTTGAGTTTGTGTGCTGCTTGTCCTCATGTGTTCATCCCATAGGCGTTTGTGATGTGAGATCATGTGCCTTCGCATAGCAGTTGTACCTAGGTGGGTGTTGGACTTCCCACGACTCAGTTTCTTTTGGTACAGGTTGCAAATGGCATTACTGTTGTCAGAGGCAGACACATAAAAAAAATGCCACACTGCTGAGCTCTGCGATGACAGCATTCTGGTGGTGGCAACAGCATGCGTTGATTGGCGTGCTGTCTGGCTGACCCCGGGTGCCAATGCATGCTGTCTGACTGTGCCACTAGCTCCTTGCGACGACCTCCCCCTGCTTCCAACTCTTCTCCTCCTCCTGCTCCTCTCTGTCTCCCCATCTAAACTTTTCCCCTGTTCTTTTCTTCTACCGGGCGCCCACGTGACATCCACGGACGCATCGTCATCATCAACCCCTTCACTTGTATCTGACAACTCATTAACGGAAGCAACGGCGGGTACAACATCATCATCATCATCACACCATGCGTCGTCCATGTCTGTAATGCTGCCGGACTGAGACATCACAGTTATCTACATCCTCTGTCAATGATGGTTGCGCATCACTCATTTCTTCACACTGAGGTGTACATAACTCCTCTGACAGATCAAGTGAGGCGGCTGTGGTGCTAGTGTCGGTGGTGGTGGCAGATGGGCGAGTGATAAGTTGAGAGGTGCCCGAAGCTAAGCTAGAGGAGGAGGATGGTGTGTCAAGGTTACGAGCGGAAGCTGTAGAAGATTGGGTGTCCTGTGTTATAAAGTCAACTACTTCATCAGAACTTTTCGTGTTCATGGTACGTGGCCTAACACTGGGCATTATTCTATGGCCAAAGGGAATCACAGCACCATGACCACGACGGCCCCTGCGGGTTGGCCTTCCTCTGCCTATCATTTTTTTTTTCAATTAGTGCTACTATGCGTGCAAGCTACTGTGAGTGGGCACAGTATACGCTGTGAGCCTGACACAAAATAACAGACTGATGTTTCACAGTCAAATTTTTTTTTTTTTTTTTTAAATGTACACTGACAGTGCACTACTATTAAACAAGATAATATGAGTGGTGGCACTGACACAAAAAAGCAGACTGATGTTTCAAAGTCAAAATAGTTTTTTTATTTTTAAAATGTACACTTACACTACTATTAAACAAGATAATGAGTGGTGGCACTGGATAAGTGGGCACAGTATACGCTGTGAGCCTGACACAAAAAAGCAGACTGATGTTTCACAGTCAAAATAGTTTTTTTATTTTTAAAATGTACACTTACACTAATATTAAACAAGATAATATGAGTGGTGGTGGCACTGCACAAGTGGGCACAGTATACGCTGTGAGCCTGATACAAAAAAGCAGACTGATGTTTCACAGTCAAAATAGTTTTTTTATTTTTAAATGTACACTTACACTACTATTAAACAAGATATGAGTGGTGGCACTGGGCAAGTGGGCACAGTATACGCTGTGAGCCTGACACACACGCTGGCAGTGGCAGGCTGGCCTGGCAACTGCAATTAGATTACACTAGCAGACTGATGTAAAAGTTTTTTTTTCAAAATTTGCACTAATGTTACACCAGATATAAGTGGTGGCACTGAGCAAGTAGGCACAGTATATGCTGTGAGCCTGACACACAGGCTGGCAGTGGCAGGCTGGCCTGGCAACTGAAATTAGATTACACTAGCAGACTGATGTAAAAGTATTTTTTTTTTTTAAATTTACACTAATGTTACACCAGATATGAGTGGTGGCACTAAGCAAGTAGGCGCAGTATATGCTGTGAGCCTGACACACAGGCTGGCAGTGGCAGGCAGGCAACTGCTATTAGATTACACTAGCAGACTGATGTAAAAGTTTTTTTTTTTAATTTACACTACTGTTATACCAGATATGACTGGTGGTGGCACTGAGCAAGTAGGCACAGTATATGCTGTGAGCCTGACACACGCTGACAAGCAGGCAAATGCAATTAGATTACAAAGAAGAAGAAAAAAAAGACTGATGTTTTAGCCCTAGGCTTTTTGGGGTGCTGTCCTTACAGCAGAGATCAGATGAGTCCTCCAGGACTGTAGTGGACACTGAATACACTAGCCTAGCTATCAATTTCCCTATAAAATCATCAGCAGCAGCAGCACTATCCCTCCTCTCACCAAGAATGCAGGATCAGAATGAATCTAAAATGGCTGCTGCCCAGGAGCTGGGAGGGTCTGGGAGGGAGGGTCTGCTGCTGATTGGCTGAAATGTGTCTGTAGACTGTGAGATACAGGGTCAAAGTTTACTCAATGATGACGAATACGGGGCGGATCGAACATCGCATATGTTCACCCGCCGCAGCGAACGCGAACAAGCTATGTGCGCCGGGAACTGTTCTCCGGCGAACTGTTCGCGACATCTCTAAAATCGCATCATTTTTGGTTTTCTAGTTCTCAAAACTGTGAATTTGTGTCTGGAGAAATAACCATGTCTCTCATTCACAGCAAAAATGCTATAAAAATAAATATAAAAAGTTGAGAAATAGACATTAAAGGGACAGAACCCCCAAACTCTTTATTTTATGATTCAGACAGAGGAAACAATGTTAAGCAACTTTCAGTTTTACTTCTATTATAAAATTTGCTTCGTTATCAATGTATCCCAGTAGTGCATCGCTTCTCCTGAGCTTACCTAAGTATACTTTTCAATAAAGGATGTGAAGAGAACAAAGCAAATGAAAAATAATAAAAGTACATTAGAAAGTTGTTTAAAATTGAAAGTTGTGAATCATGAACGTTTATTTTTGACATTATTGTTCCTTCTATCCCATTGTTCCCCTGCAATTCTGGCTACACAGAATCAACCCCTAACTAAGTTTCAAGAAGCTCAATGAAGAGAAGATTGTTTGGAGTGGAATCGGCGTGAAAGGTGTGAGGAGGGAGGGGCAAGCAGTACAAATTTAAGTGAAACTTATAATGTTTTTGTTTTAGTTAAATAAACTATTAAGGTAATGATAGTTTTCTTTAGTTAAATAAAACTATTGAAATTGTGGTTAAAAGGACAGTAAACCTAGCAAATAATGTTATATAATTCTGTACATAGTGCAGAATGATATAACATTAGCTTACCGCTCCTGGCTCTACTGAGCAGGACAGGTTTTTTTGTTCAGTAACCTGGACAGCACTTGTTTATTAGTGCTGTCCAATCAGCAAGGACAACCCAGGTTGTGAACAAATAATGGGCCGGCTTCTAAACTTACATTCTTGCTTTTCAAATAAAGATAGCAAGAGAATGAAGAACAATTCATAATAGGAGTAAACTATAAAGTTGCTTAAAATGGCATTCTCTATCTGAATCATGAAAGAAAAATTATGGGTTCAGTGTCCCTTTAAAGATGGATCAAAAGTTGAATTCTAAGTTCTGACATTCATGCCTCTTTAATTGCAATTATTTTATAAACAAACATTATATCAATATTTTATTTGTGAACATGTTTCATATTTTAAATGTGTGATTCTTTCCCCTTTTTTAATGAACTTAAGAAATTATGATAAATGTAACACCTAGATAAAAATGCTGCGTGAAAAGCCAAGGCCATGAAAAAATAACCAAAATAGATTTTTCAACAGATAAAAGATTTAGAAACAACATTTTAACAAAAATTGTATGAAAAGTGGTGTGAAAAGTGTTTCTGAAGTGTTAGAATACATGACTTGAGGGGTCTCAGTACAAAATAGCTAATGAGTTTATGTAGTATAAAGCCATCTGAAAACCATTAGCCATTAGTTACCTGAAAGAGCTATAAATATCAAAAATGTGTAGACAAGTGGAAGCTCATCTTCCAAATTGGAATTAAAATGAATTTTAGCTGACAATTTGGAACACTTAAAGGGACACTGAACCCAATTTTTTTCTTTCGTGATTCAGATAGAGCATGAAATTTGAAGCAACTTTCTAATTTGCTCCTATTATCAATTTTTCTTTGTGCTCTTGCTATCTTTGTTTGAAAAAGAAGGTATCTAAGTTTTTTTTTGGTTCAAAACTCTGGACAACACTTTTTTATTGGTGGATTAATTTATCCACCAATCAGCAAGAACAACCCAGGTTGTTCACCAAAAATGGGCCGGCATCTAAACTTACATTCTTGCATTTCAAATAAAGATACCAAGAGAATAAAGAAAATTTGATAATAGGAGTAAATTAGAAAGTTGCTTAAAATGTCATGCTCTATGATCACAAAAGAAAACATTTGGGTTCAGTGTCCCTTTAAGTCAGCATTGATCAAAGATATGATTTTTTTTTTTAAATTTTAAATAAATAAACATAGCTTGTAAGGAAATACTGGACTACACTTGTAAAACTGGGAAAGTGATGCATTTTTTAAAAACAAAATAATGTGCTTTAGTGATTCCAAGGGTTGCCCGGTGCCCCCTATTTAACTAGACACTCCAGTATTTTAATTTCATGTTGAAAAACTGGACATAAAGGGCTAAATTACAAATGGAGCGCCAATTTATTGTGTGCCCATAAATAGCCAAATTTGCCCGTTTACGGGCGTGCAATAAATAACCAGCCATTACAAGTGGCTGGTTATTGCTACCCGGTAGCAATTAGCGCTCAAAAAATTAACCAAAGGTCAGACCTGTGGTTAGTTTTTTAAATGTCCCCCTATTACCCCCCAAAAAATGTGTGAGGTCCCTTTTTAAAAAACACAAACATTTGCATTTTTTTTTTTAAAAATAAAAATTGCATTAAGTAGTTTTTAGGGATTAAGACTAGTGGCGGGTGCAGGGTGTTAGAAAAAAGTCGGCACTGAAAAGTGTCTTTACATTGAGGTCTATGGGGACTGTGTGTTCCTTGTAAATATGTATGTATAAGCTTATATACATATATATCTATATTTGCTGCCCGTTGCTGCGCAACTTACCCGCTTCACTGCCCAATGTTCTGATGTCGTGTCTGGTATGCCAGAATGTTCTTACAACATTTACTTTAAAGTTAAATTGATTTTATAAAGCTATTTTACTATGCAAATCATTTTTGGATTCTGGCACTAATGTAGGTTGATATTAATCCAGGAAGGATTTCGCAATCACTCAAATAATAGGGGTCAGAAAAGAACTTCTGTCCCTGAATTGATTCATGCTGAAGTTTTTGTTTGCTTTACACTATCAACCAAATAAACAACTCAAAGCAAGCACACAAAGACATGATAAAGACGTATTATCATAAATTAGAATTATTTTTCTTAATTTCTACCTTGCTTTATATAACCAATTTAAAACTGTCATATCTTTATAGGATTACAATTTCATGCAACCCAACACTGTATATATATATATATATATATATATATATATATATATATATATATATATATTATTTTAATATATACAATATTATTTTAGTGTATTTTAATCTTACTCTTTTATCTCCACCATAACTAAATAGATAGATACACACAAATACACATACATATATATACATTTATTAGTACTGTTCACATTTTTTAGTGTCATATATAGCAGAATAATATTACTTACGTAAATTATTAGTTTAGAGAATGTTTAAGATCATTGGACTATTCAGTGTTAAACCCTAATTTTTTAGGTGCTTGTCACACTGGATTGGGTGAAAAAGTTATTTTTGGAATTCTCAGTGACTTAAAAGGACATAAAACAAGTTGGGATAGAGACAAAATATAATAATATGTACTTTAATTACTTTACTTTATATTACAGGGCCTCACCATTAACCCTTTCTTTTAAGTTTCTGAATTGTACAGCTCTAACTCCCCCCACACATTTCCTACTATGGCTGTATCTATATCTACCTTTGATTATCTGCTGGAGCATGCCTAGAAGCAAATAAGCAGCTGTGAAATACAATGCCTGTTTTTGTAATGCTAAAAACTGATAAGGGGGGTGGATCAGACTACTCCAGACAGCATGGCTATGTAAGTAATTTTTTTTTATTTAAAAAAAATAATTTTAATATACTTGCTGGCAATTTTTAAACAAATGTTTTATGCAAACTATTTTTACTTAATTAGCCCTTTTAGGATACGCACAAATCTCAACATGTTTTATGGCACTTTAAAGGGACAGTATAGTCATAATTAAACTTTCATGATTCAGATAGGGCATGCAATTTTAAACAACTTTCCAATGTACTTTTTTCAGCAAATTTGCTTTGTTCTCTTGGTATTCATTTAAGAAAGCTATACCTAGGTAGGCTCAAACTTATTTCTAAACTGTTGAAATCCACCTCTTATCTCAGTGCAGTTTGACAGTTTTTCACAGCTTGACAGAGCTAGTTCATGTGTGTAATATAGATAACATTGTGCTCACTCCTGTGGAGTTATTTAGGGGTTAGCACTGGTTAGCTAACGTGCATTACTTTCCAAAGCCCTGAGATAAGGGGGTAGTCCGCAGAGGCTTAGATACAAGGTAATCACAGAGGTAAAAATGTGTATTAATATAAGAGTGTTGGTTATGGGGAATGGGGAATAAAGGCAATATCTTTCTTTTTTTAAACATTCAAAATTTTCAAGTAGACTGTCTCTTTAAAAATATGCATACCACGCACACATGTACACATTACACACACACACACTATAAATAACCCAGACACATGCACACACCACACACACACATTCACTATGCATACCATGCACACATATACACATTACACACACACACTATAAATACCACAGACACATACACACACTATGCATACCACACACACACACATGTACACACAACACACTACACATACACTATAGATACCACAGACACATGCATACACTACACACACACACACACACACATTCACTATGCATACCACGCACACATGTACACATTACACACACACTATAAATACCACAGACACATGCACACACACTATGCATACCACACACACATACACACTACACACACACTATGCATACCACACACACACACACACACACACTATAAATACCATAGACACATGCTCACACTACACACACACTATGCATACCACACACACACACACACATGTGCACACTACACATACACTATAAATACCACAGGCACATGCACACACTACACACACACTATGCATACCACACACACACACACACACATGTACACACTACACACACTACACATACACTATAAATACCACAGGCACATACACACACATGCACACACTACACATACACTTTAAATACCATAGACACATGCACACACTATGCATACCACACACACACATGTACACACTACACACACACTATAAATACCACAGACACATGCATACACTACACACACACACTTTCACTATGCAAGCCACACACACATGTACACATTACACACACACTATAAATACCACAGACACATGTACACACTACACACACACTATAAATACCACAGACACATACACACACTACACACACACTATGCATACCACACACAAATCACATACACACACTACACACACTATAAATACCACAGACACATGCACACTCTACACACAAATCACATACACAAACTACACACACACTATAAATACCACAGACACATGCACACACTACATACAAATCACATACACACAAACACATACACTATAAATACCACATACACATGCACACACTACACACAAATCACATACACACACTACACACACACTATAAATACCACATGCACACACTACACACAAATCACATACACACAAACACATACACTACTTAACATAAAAAAGGTACGTTTAAGATCCGATTCCTAAATAAACTGTAAGAAGCATAGAAATTGTGAATTTTAGCACCTCCACCCCAGGTATTTCAAGAATATAATATAATAATATATTAATAGATTGGTTTAGTTTCATTTTGAAACACACAGAAGAAGTAACGCTGAGTGGAAAATGCTGCTGATCCAATCAGCTGTGCTAGTTAGAGCTTGTTCCCATTGAGCCATTAAAAATGGAGCCGTAAGCTACCAAAGTTGCCGGCTCCATTTTAGTACCAGGTTTCCATTGAATTATTTAGTGCATTGCGTGCAGTCGCCCTTTAGGTGTAAGTTAGCGTTGTGTTAACACTTCCACCCGATGCCGGATTTCATGCAAATGAATAGGTTATGTTCCCAACAGTTGATAACAGGAAAAAAGCTACACTTCTAGGGGGCGCTAATTCCTAGTCCCCTACTCTAATTGTAATACTACCCAGATCCTGCACAAACCAAATGGTGCAGACCATATCATCAGGATATAAATCAGCCAAATAAAAAATTGGTAAAACAATCAAATATAAAAAGTACCAGGGGCAAAACTACAGGGGGTGCAGAGGACACAATTGCTACTGGGCCCCCAAGGGTGGGGGCCCAACTTAAAAAAAAAAATGTTTTACAATACAAAACATTGACCTGCTACTGCCTGCACTGATATCATGTGAGTGTGACATGATGCTTCACTAGTGTCTCAGACTACAGGGGTTAGTGTTTCTGTTTTACCCATTGGTGTTTATGTGTGTGTATGTACAGTATGTATGTATGTATGTGACTGTGTGTGTATTTATACATGTATGTGTGTGTGTGTGTATGTTTGTGGAACCAGCAAATTACAGACCTTGTTACTACAGCATGGGGGGTAAACAGTGTCACTATACAGTATTATCGGTTATTTGTAGAGCGCCAACAGATTCCGTACCACTAAATACAGTACTGGGGGGCTGGACCATGTCACAGACTACTGTGGTCACTTTATAAAGTACTGGGGCGGGTAGGGTCAGGCCAGCCAACTCACCGGCAGACTGTGTCACTGACTCACTATATACAGTACTGGTGGGTTAAACAGTGTCACTATATATAGTAATAGGGAGTCAGACCATCTCACAGACTGTGGGCACAGGGTACCTCCTTTTTTAGACATGTAATTTGATTCACATTTTTTTTCTGTGTTAAATGTAAAAAAAAAAAAAAAAAAAAAAAAAAAAGATATGTAGCAAATTCACTTTTTTGGGGGGGTGGGGGGTTCTTGCACCTGGGCCCTGTGGTTTCTCGTTACGCCTCTGAAAAGTACTTATGGTAATCAAACTCAAACACAATTCATAACAAAATCATTAAAAAGCACGTGTGCAAGAAAAATATATAAAAGTAGAAAATAAAAAATAACAGATAAAATAAATAAAACCAGCAAAAAGAAAACAAGAAAAACAATTTGATCCCGAACAGATTAAAGCAAAGTCTAATCTGTAAAAAAAAGTCCAGTGATTATCTGTGCCTTGCGAGGACTCTGTATAGATCCTTTTCCTGAATCAGGCGATCTCAGTTAGAGGCTGCTCCTTGTGTAAAACACTGCTTGCTCCAGTAAATTTCTGTGAAAAAGGAATCACAAAACAAGGGCGCCTCCTAGTGTATCTGAGATGGTATATTAGAGATTTTATATATATAATCACAACATACTCACAAGTATGGCAGCACCCAATTGTGCTAAGTTGGGCATTCTGGGAACTTACAGTGTCCCAGCTCACTGATCAAGGGAACAGGAACAATCCTCTTTGCCACTTCCAATGCTGTGAGCTGGATAAAAAAAAGCTCAGACTTCCATAAATCTCCAAAAAAATAAGATTTTATTGTACAAATTTGTTTAAAAGACAAACGGACACCACATGTACCCTGTATGCATTAAAAACAGCAGCGCAACGCGTTTCACAGCTCTATTAATTAATAGGTTACAATGGTAACCCGACCTTACACTACACTTACACTTGATCGCATATACGTCTCCACATACAAGTGTGGTGCGTATACTTTACCCATCGCTTGCTGTTATAATAAAAGCAGACACCTAACAGAAAAGCAATACCTACCTCTCAACCGCCACCCCCCATGGCAATAACTAATAAATGTATTAACCCTTAATCCGCCAACCCCCATATCGCAAAGTATCTATTAAAGTTATTAACCCTAAACCGCCATCCCCCACATCACAACTAACAATAAAAGTTATTAACCTCTAAGCCGCCATCAACCCACAATGCATTAAACCTAATTAAACTATTAACCCCTAATCCGCCACCCCCCACAACGCAAATAACTAATCTAATCACTAAGCCCCCTAACCCAACACCCCTTAAATTAACCACAATTACATAAAATAAAAAATACTAAATTACAATTAAAATAAAAAATTCTAACATTACTTAAAAAAGAAAACCTAAGATTAAATTAAAATAGATCAATCTAAAATTACAAAAAATAAAAAAGTCTAAAATTACAGAAAAAAAATAAACCAAATTATCACAAATAGAAAAAATTAAACCTAATCTAATACTCCTATAAAAATAAAAAGCCCCCCAACAATAAAAACACCCCCTAATCTAAAACTAAACTATCTATAGCCATTAAAAGGGCCTTTTGTAGGGCCTTGCCCTAAAGCTATCATCTCTTTTACCTCAAAAATACAAATTAACAGTAAACCCCTAACCCACCAAACCCCCAAAATAAAAAAAAACTAACACTAAAAAAACTTGTTAACAGTTAAAAAACTAACACTAAAAAATAAAAAAAGTCCAAAATTTCAGAAAAAAATAAACCAAATTATCAAAAATAAACAAAAATAAACGTAATCTAATACTCCTATAAATATAAAAATAAAACTAAGTTACACATTGCCCCTAAAGGGGCATTTGTATGGGCATTGCCCATAAAAAGGCTATCAGCTCTTTTGCAGCCCATTAAAATAGTAAAAATCCCTAATCTAAAAAAAAAAAAACCTCACCCAATTTTTTTTTAAATAAAACCTAAATCTAAACCCTAAATAGGTACTCACAGTTATTGATGTCCGGCGAAGAAGGTCTTCTTCCAGGCAGTGGAGGTCTTCTTCTAGGCGGTGACTTCAGGAACTGTGAGTACCTATTTGGGGGTTAAACTTATTTTTATTTTTGGGGGTGTTTTTTTTTTTAATGGGCTGCAAAAGTGCTGATTGCCATTTTAAGGGCAATGCCCATATAAATGCCCTTTTAGGGGCAATGAGTAACTTAGTTTTTTTTATTTTTATAGGAGTATTAGATTAGGTTTATTTTTGTTTATTTTTGATAATTTGGTTTATTTTTTTCTGTAATTTTGGACTTTTTTATTTTTTGTAATTTTAGATTTATCTATCTTAATTTAATCTTAGGTTTTCTTTTTTAAGTAATGTTAGTATTTTTTTATTTTAATTGTAACAGTATTTTTTTAATTGATGTAATTGTGGTTAATTTAAAGGGTGTTAGGTTAGGGGGTTTAGTGATTAGATTAGTTATTTGCATTGTGGGGGGATGGCGGATTAAGGGTTAAGAGTTTAAATAGATACTTTGGGTCGTGGGGGTTGGCGGATTAGGGGTTAATAGTTTAAATAGGTACTTTGTGATGTGGTGGAATGGCGGTTACATTTTATTGTTGAGATGTGGGGGATTGGCGGTTTAGAGGTTAATAACTTTTGTTATTTGCAATGTGGGGGATGGTTTAGTGATTAATACATTTATTATAAGTACCGATGTGGGGGGATGGCGGATAGAGGTGTTTTGACGTGTAGGGTTTATTTTTGGGAGGTGGGTTAGATTTCAATGGGAAAAGGGTCTCAAAAAGCTCCTTTTTCCTTTTTTACACCTAGTTCAGCTGGGTGTAATTTGTGTTAATGTATCAGCAGCCTCCGACAGTGTATTAACGGTTTGTGCAGTCTTTGGAAACCTGGTATTATTTAAAGATTAGCGGGTTCTGATAATTTCTATGGGACATGAAAAAAATTTTGGCAGCCGGAGTCCAGTTGTAGAAATTGAGTTATAAGAGGCCGTCGGAAGCAGTCGGTGATTGATATTGCTTCCGACAGCATATTTAACGTTTTGGGAGCGCACTGAAACCTAATTACGGTTCAATGGAAACATTGTGAGAAAAGCGCTGCTGATTTTATCAGTGGCGGTTCCACTTGGGACCAGCAGTGCTCCTCGGTTCCTGAGCAGCACTTCTACTGTGTGTTTAAGCCCTTTGCCTGGATTGAACACACATAGTAGTGCAGGTGTTTACAAAAAATGTGAGAACCATATTTTGTATAGAAATGTATTTCTAGCTGTAGACCTTGTGCTGGAATATTTTAATCAACAGGTCAATACAGATAGTTGTGCATAGGCATTTTAGTCAATAGTCAAAAGAAAAAACCCACCTAAGAAGGTAAAAGAAATACCTTTAAGCACAATTAGTAAAAGAGTTTTGCTGTGATATAAGAATTTAAAAATGAACTTTTATTATATTGTATCATTCACCAATTATTACAGTGAATTTACAAGCTTGGTTTAAAGGGCTACAAGTTTGTTGCAGATAGTACTGTTTACCTGTTTAACAGTACTATCTGCAACAAAGTTGTAGCCCTTTAAACCGAGCTTGTAAGTTCACTGTAATAATTGGTGAATGATACCATATAATACGCTAGATATTTGTGCTAATCTTCTCTATGTAAAAGAGTATTTAATCACAGTTACCTCAAATTAGCAAATAATAAAGTTTGAATTTAATTGGATATACTTCCATGACCAGTATTGTAGTGTTTTTTATATTTTGCAGGGCAGCGAAATTTCATAGCTTTCTGTTCTTATAATTTATATTAATAAAAGTAAATATTTAAATACTTATATCACAGCAAAGCTCTTTTCCTAATTGTGCTTAAAGGTATTTCTTTTACCTACTTAGGTATGTGTGTGTGGGGGGGGGGGGGGGGGGGTTACACAATAGTGCAGGGTCCCCAGTCTTAAAATCACATCTCTTGCTATTTAGAGCATGTTTTTTTTATTTTAAATATTAAGACCCTTTAACCCCTTGAGGTCTTTAAATGAGGATTGCATTACAAATAGAGGCTCCACGCTATTTCCAGTGACCAAAAGGGTGGAGAGAGGGTACAATAGCATGGTCCCACCACTCACAGCATGACCCGCGCTATTGTTAGTAAAAACAGCAACATACATGGTCGTTAAATACTAAAATAATAATAGATTTTTTTTTAAATTGCCAGTGAAACAGGGCCAGATTTAGGTAATGTTACAAGCTACCCTCTGTCTGCTGTTCCCTCCTCCAGAAGACTCTTTAAAGCCACATTGTTTGCTCACCCACTAGAAATCTCTAAAGCACATCTTTTTAGTTCTGCTTTTTTCTTGGGGCCACAAAAACTGTGGCTCACATTCTTATTTCTGAGAGCTATAAAAACAAGTTTAGAGTGTCGCATATGGCCATGGGCCCCCAGTTGCCCATCCCTGTTCAATATGATTTAAGAAAGTTAAATTTTTACTTTCTTGTCA
Source organism: Bombina bombina (assembly GCF_027579735.1). Taxonomy (NCBI): domain Eukaryota; kingdom Metazoa; phylum Chordata; class Amphibia; order Anura; family Bombinatoridae; genus Bombina; species Bombina bombina. The sequence continues at coordinate 884,294,378 of NC_069502.1, forward strand.
CTTTATCATTGGATTTCAATGAATCTAGGGCAATTACATTTGTATGATACAAATCTATCTCCTTTCAGCCCAAACAAGTTCAGAAACAATTCTTATATTCTTTCTAGACTTCAAAATATATGGGATCTCTAATTGTTCTAAGTAAAATAAATAATTAATGATTATTAATAATTATTAAAGTGATGGTAAAGTTGACATGTTTTAAAATCAGGTACAGAATATAAGCATTATTTTACAGAGAGTTTAATTGATTATTTCTAATAAAGATGCGCTGTAACGTACTTTTTAATTTAGCCGTGCTATTCTAATCCCGCTCTCTGGCCTCCCACTTCAAAACTCATATTTTTTGTGAACCAATCGGCACTCTAGCTACAAAAAAGTGCCTTTGGCTAGAGCCCTGATTGGAGAACAATTCAAACCTTTAGCTCACCGGAGTTTTAAAGGGGGAGGCCGGAGTTCGGACTATTAGAATGGTACAGCTAGATTACAAAATAATTTACAACTCAACTTTGTTAGAAGTGATCAATTAAAGGACATCTCAAACATTGCTTATATTTCTGACCTATTATAAAACATGTCAAGTTTACCATAATATTTATTTATCAATTAACATTCTCAGGATTCTGATATAATATCAAAGGGTTGTTGTGACTGATTTTATTATATAATGTTAAAGGTAGGTATTGAAAAGAGTATTAATTGTCTTTTCTTTCTTTTATTGATGGTATGTGTATAAGAAAATCAATAAAACATAATATTAAAAAAAATCTATCTCCTCCATCTCTTTTATAAATATTAATATGACATGTAATGTCCATTTGTACTGTCAGTTGAATGAGAGATATTGTGAATTAGGAAATGCAGGTTTCCTATAGGCAGAATATTCATACAAGAACAATATTTTAGTACATAAAAGCTGCAATATTGTATGCTTTTGACAAACTGGCATTAAACTTGCATTGTTTTATCTAGTTGTATGCAGGTACTCTAGCTTTCTATCCGAAAGACTTGACATATCTAGGCCATTTCTATATTCAACTGCAGTTGGAAATGTTTTTAACACATACAGGCTAAGCTGTAAAAAAACACACTGAAAAATACACTTCAGTAGCTTTAAATTGGCAAAAGCATAAGGCAGTTACTTGAATGTCTGAATAAAAATGTGCATAGGGTGGTTGGAGAGTTTATTACATCTAGTCTAGGAATGGGCGAATGTGCTGAGAGTGTAATTAGTTTGGTAGATCAAAGAGTCCTGTGGACATTCGTTTTGGACAATCAATGTTGATAAGAATGAAAATCCATTAAAATTCAGTAATCAAATGTTATTTCCGATTTTCGAATTTTTCTTTTGTTTTTGAATTAGATCCAATGTCTACATTTGAAACTTCAAATGTAACATTCGATTTAACAAATACTATTCATAAGTTCAATAATTCATGTGCTAGGGAATTTAGTAAATTGATACATAATAGATACAAATATATCAATTTGAATATTTCTATTTTGAATATTTTATCATTTGAATATTACATTTAAAGAGAACATTAGAAATACTATTACAAATATATAGATTCACATTTTTCAAATTTGAATATTGCATAATTCCAATGGAATCATTAGACAAATTAAGATCGAATATTACAGTTAAAGAAAGCATTAAAATTACTATTACATTAAAGAAATGTTCGAAATGAACCAACGAATGTAATAAAATGTGTTTCATTTTTCAAATGTTGCAAAAAAATCGCCTATCCCTAATCTAGTCTAAGGGCTCGATGAATGAAAGCTCTCTCGGCTGCCGAGATTATTAAAGAATACTCACCAATTCTTCTATATCCCAGGGTGTCTCGCTAAGGGGCGCATACTGCATTTTTATAAAAAAAAATGCACAATACAATTTGTGCTTTAAACATCATACAAAACAAATATTTGATCCATTCACACAAAAATAAGCATGGAAAAATTGTATTGTTAAGGTGCATCAAAAATCGTAACATAGTTCTTCACCAAAAATCGTATTTTAACAAAAAAGTTAAATTTGTATGTAAATTATGCAGGAATAAATCAAATGAAATATGCACAGCGTAATCGTAATTTTAGTACACTGGATGTGCAAAAATCACACAGAAATTTGTACTTATAAATCCAAAATGCGAAGTGTTATTGTTGTTTTTTCGTAAAATGGGCTGAACATGGGCGTTCCATGGGCGTATATGACAATGTCTCTCTAATCCCAGCGTAATTCTATAAAGATTTTCACACTGCAGATCTCACAGTGTTTCATCGCCAACTAAAAGGTGGCAAGCTTTTCTCAAAACAATACGAACACTTATAACCCCAATAGAAAAACAAATTCATACGAAAATATAGGCAGATGTAAGATGCTCGATGCAGAAAGCAGCAAAATGTAAGTTGTATTTGCTGCAGGATTTTAATTTTAAAGTGCTCTCCCTGCTGCTAACTTTGCACCAAGAAGCGATGTGGCCCTATCCAACTTCATTACTTTTAATAGGAGCCATCTTGCAACTCTCAGGGACTGCCCCTTTTTTACAATCATTCCACAGGGGCAGCCCTGCGAGAGTCGGCGAGAAAAAGGAGGTTTGAGCTGGCAAATTGATATCATCGAGCCCTAAGTGTTAAATTTATGGCATGTCAAATCTGACACAATTGTTTGAGTATACAACAATTAAATAATACACAAAACTGCATAATATGCAGTTGACTGTGAGCATTTGAGAAAATAATTGGTATTTTATTTTGTCATATAAGTTAATTGTAATTGGATAATTGAATTTAATCATTGTTTTTACTGTAGGCTTTTTGGCGGGATTTGGGGTTTGATCTAGAATGTGCTGTTTGATCTAGAATGTGCTGTTCATTTTGGTTGCTAATTACAAATCTATCATGGTTCACACATTAAAGGGAAATGAAACCCAAATTTTTTCTTTCATGATTTAGAAGGAGCATGCAATTTTAAACAACTTTCTAATTTACTTCTATTATCTAACTTGCTTCGTTCTCTTGATATACTTTGCTGGAAAGCATATCTAGATAGGCTTAAGTAGCTGCTGATTGGTTGCTGCACATAGATGCCTCGTGTGATTGGCTCACCCATGTGCATTGCAATTTCTTCAACAATGGATATCTAAAGAATAAAGCAAATTTGATAATTGAAGTAAATTTGAATGTTGTTTATAATTGTATTCTCTACTTCAATCATGAAAGAAAATGTTTGGGTTTAGTGTCCCTTTAATGATTACTCCAGATGTTATGGGTAGGGAAAATCTCACAGTTTTTAGGGACTTCCCCAACTCCACAGAAGATACCCCCTGGCCTGACTGACTATGCCCATGGCGTGCCTGCTACCAGGGGTTTAACTAGGACTTTTTGGACCCCATGGCCAAAGCCATTGAGAGCCTCCATTTACTATAAACAGCACTAAGCCAGCATAGGAGCAAGAGGAGCTTCTTCTATGTGGTTGTGAGTTATCTTTCTCACTTGGATAGTCAATGCCACAGGATATGCAATTGTGCAGCCTTTCTGTACAAAATATGGTGACATTTTTTTTCTGTACATCGTATATTTGTAAAGTCAAATCCATACCCTTTATGTACACAGTGAACCTGTGTGTTTTGTAGGGATTGGGGAGCACAGAGGAGCTAGAAAGGATGCACATGGAGTCCAAGCTCCACCAGGCCCATTTGCTTCTACTGCGTGGGCCAAATGGATGTGGGGCCTAGTATTTATCAAAATATCTGAGACCCCTATAATTACGTCCCTGCCTGCTGCCCACCTCTGCCATCATAGCCCACTAGCAAATCTCCCGTGGATCACTACCTAAAATTCCATTCACCTTCCTGTCTTAGAAATATTGGGAGGTATATACAGTCGAAACGTAAATGGACACCTTGTTAAAATGGTACGATGGTTCCCAATCTTCTACCTAAAAGCATTAATGGTATCAAAGTGTAATTCATGAGAGAGCATATGAATAGATATAAGGAGGATAATTCTGTGTGTGGGGTATTTTTCCCCTTGTCCCCCTCCTTTAGACACCTATGCACATCAGTGTACTCTGTCTTAATTAGTTGATTCTGCTGGTCAGTTGTAACCATTAATGTGTTGATGTTAAGTGTGCTTGGTCTTAAAATGTCATATGTAAGTGCCCTTTACTAGCATATTTGCAATTATTTTTATTTTCTTTGGGCTTTATTACTGTTGCACTGGGGACTCGATAAGCAATATTGTGACACCACTAACTAATCCAAGTTGAAAGTAAACGGGTGCACTCAAGCTCAAACAAATTTGCGTTAAACAGGTTAGCGTAAAGTGTTAAAAAAGATTTTGCCAAAAACGAAATAAATACATTCAAATACACTATCACACTCATATGTACACTTCCTGTCATTTTTTTTATAGAAAACTAAATTTTCAACGTTACATTACAGTGGGCGTGAAAGTACATTCTGAAGTAACCGTCATCTAATTTGAATTCTTTACTATTCTATGCTTGGTAGTATTCTATGGGAGACAGGGGGTAAACAAATTGAGTTCTTGAGGCTTGTTTGTACATTTCCAGTGACCTATTATCGGTGGAGTGAGAGGTACAAATAATTTAGTTACATTAGTCATTCAACTGTGCAGCAAGTTCCTATTAGACACGGACAGCCACAAAATTTATTTTGGACAAAACATTTCTTTCATTTTGTCTGACATTAGATCACGGGGTAGTTGGGCTCAGCATTATTTGCTTGTGTTAAAGGAACACTGAACCCATTTTTTTTTCTTTCGTGATTCAGATAGAGCGTGACATTTTAAGCAACTTTCTAATTTACTCCTTTTATCAATTTTTCTTCATTCTCTTGCTGTCTTTATTTGAAAAGCAGGAATGTAAACCTTAGCAGCCAGCCCATTTTAAGTTCAGCATCATGGATAGTGCTTGCTTATTGGAGGATTGCATTTACCCACCAATAAGCAAGCATAACCCAGGTTCTCAACCAAAAATGGTCCGGCTCCTATACATCCCATTCCTGCTTTTTAAATAAAGATAGGAAGAGAACGAAGAAAAATTGCTAATAGGAGTAAATTAGAAAGTTGATTAAAGTTGCATGCTCTATCTATATTTTTATTTGACGGCATTTGGCTGTGAAATGATGGCATGAAATATACCAAAATGGGCCTAGATCAATACTTTGGGTTGTCTACTAAAAAATTTTTTTAGTTTTGATAGGTAAATATAAAAAAAGCTCTATTTCTGTTTAAATGTAGTAATGGCAAAAATGCTAAAATTGCTCTGGTCTTTTGGGGAAGTTTTAGTTTGAAATGCCAGTTCCTTAAGGGGTTAATTTTGTAGGTGACAGGTATCCAGTAAAGCTTCCTGAATGGCAATCACTACAAAAGAATGTATACTGGTTATGCCTAATAACATTTGAGAGTACTATTTTAGCCTGGAATATATGCAAGGCTTTACTGAGAATTTAAGGGGGCAGTAAAATCAAAATTATACTTCATGATTCCGATAGAGCATGCAATTTTAAGCAACTTTCCTATTTACTTCTATTATCCCATTTGCTTTGTTCTTCTTAGTATCCTTTGTTGAAAACCATAATGAGGTACACTTAGGAGCAGCAATGTACTACTGGGAACTAACTGTTGTATGGCAGCTTTTCATATATGCCTCTTGTCATTGTCCCACCCAGTGTGCTCAGCTAGCTCCCATTAGTGCATTTCTGCTCCTTCAACAAAGGATACTAAGAGAATGAAGCAAAATTTATACTAGTAGTAAATTGAAAAGTTATTTAAAATTATGTGCTCTATCTGAAACATTAAAGAAGAAAAAAAATGGGTTTTATGTCCCTTAAATATAATAAACCTAACTTTCAGTAGTATTAAAAAAGTACAAGGATAAAACTTTAGTGTTTTTTTTTTTTAAACAGTTCTTTTAAAAGGTGTCAGTGTCATCCTTGTGTTTTCACTGCACCATAATATTCTTACAATTGAGCTGTCAGCATTGGAAGAACTAACATTTATTTTCTAGTATATAAATGCAACACATCTACACCCTCACACTTTGCAAGAGTGGCATGACATGTTTAGATCTTAGTCTGCAGATTTCTAAATAGGTGTAGAATAAATATTCATAGATCAAGCACCTTTCTCCCAGCAAGTTAAAAATCAGCAATGCATTTCAATTTCAGTGAATATGGTCTGAATTTTCTGCCAACATATTTCTTTAACCCCCTTGCTGCCAAAAAATAGGAAGGCTGCAGTGTGTTCTAAAATAATTGTATGCAAAGGGTTAGAACTGCATCTGTTCTATACAGTTATCTAATCTGGGTTAAAAGGGGCATTATACACTAGATTTTTTCTTTGCATAAATGTTTAGTAGATGATCCAATTATATAGCCCATCTGGGTGTGTTTTTGTAAAAATGTATAGTTTTGCTTATTTTTTAATAACATTGTGCTGATTTTTAGACTCCTAACCAAGCCCCAAAGTGTCAGATGTATACTGATGTATACATAATTCAGACTGCTTCTTTTTGTATAATGGGTCTTTTCATATGCAGGGAAGGGGGAGGTGGAGAGGTTCTGCTAACAGCCCCTTTCAGTGAGTGTCCCAGGCTAATCTCATCAACAGTACTAATTTGGGAGCTCTAAAGTAAGTTTTTAAAAGGTTTTATACTGTATTTTTATATCAGTATAGGTGCATATTATTCTTTACAGTATTGCTATTACATACAGTTAAATGAAAATTGGTGTATACTGTCCATTTAATCGTTTGAATCTACTATTGCATTATAAACGCAACAAAAACCCTGCCTAGTCTAAAAGCTACTATAAAAACATTATTATTTTATTATTATCAGTTATTTGTAGAGTGCCAACAGATTCCGCAGTGCTATAGGGTAATTTTGATCAAATAGTTGCCATGGTAATAATCAAGCAAGAGAAAAACTGCAATACAATAACAGTGCAGTAAAAAACACAATACAATAATATAAAAGGGATTAAATACTTTGGTGTTTGAGAGGCCCAGTAGAGCACCATTATGGTACTTTTTTGCTGAACAGATGTAGCTTTTTAAGCCTTTTATTATTATTCCATAAATCAGATATTCTGGTTTGAAAGTTACGTTGTGTATTTATTAAAATAACGTGTTTTTTAATCATAATTTTACTAATTGCATTAGAAGAATAATTTAAAGAAAACTAAGAGAATTGTGTTCATTATCAAATTCAGATATTTCACTGAATGTCCCCCATGACCTTCATTAATCACCTATGGATGTGTTTATGGAATGAATGTCATCATCTATATTGTGCAGAATTTAAAGGGACAATGAAGGTAAAATTAAACTTTAGTGATTTAGGCAGAGCATGCAGTTTTTAACAACTTTCCAATTTAGTTTTGTTCTCTTGATATCCTTTGTTAAAGCTTACCTAGGTAGCCTAATAGGAATTTTAGGAGCGTGTATGAGCCTATATTAGTCTATGGCAGTGTTTCTCCACTGCGGTTCTCAAGTACCACCAACCGGCAGGTTTTTATTATAGCTGATCAGTTACTATGGTTACTAACCTGCTCCCACCCATCAGCTGATTATTTCACATGTGCACTGGTTCAGCTATAACTAAAACCTGGCCTGTTGGGGGTACTTGAGGACCGCAGTTGAGAAACAATAGTATATGGCAGTAGTGTTTGCAACTATGTATAACATTGCTATAAACATTGTTGCAAACACTGCTGCAGATGGCTAAATACCTCTGTTTATATTGGATTTATTAGTCCTTTCATTTTATTATATATATTTTGTTATATGCTTTATGTGCACTATACAGAGATTTCCCCTTTTTTGTATACTAACTTTATTTACTATATATTGAATATAGACACATTTTCTGCTTATACAGTACATTAGTTTGTATCCTTTATATTTACAGTGATACAGACAGGATATTTATCTAATCAGGTCTATTATTGCTGACATATCTTACTTTTATTTAATTGTAGTTAATGTATTTAATTATTTTAATTATAGTGTAGTGTTAGGTGTGATTGTAAATTAGGTTAGGTTTTATTTTACAGGTACTTTTGTCTTTATTTTAACTAGGTAGCTGTTAATAACTATTTAATAACTGTTGTACCTAGTTAAAATAAATACAAAGTTGCCTGCAAAGTGCATTGCTTAAGTCACTATCTGGCATACTGCTGTGCTGCTGAAATTAAGGGCACAGCGGGAGAGCCAATCAGTGTAGACATGGGGGGATATTTATCAAGCCGTCAACCGCAAATATGCTGGAATTCCGCAGCGTAATTGTTGCAAGCTTGATTTGACCTAGTTATCAAAGCCTACAGACCACAAAAATTGAAATCTGTGATGTAACATACTATCCGCCGGTCTCAATCCAACACAGATCGATGCTTACGTCATTACAGATGTTCCGAATACACATTTGGTCCTATTTGACACTTTTTCAAGTTATCAAATAGTTAACAGGTACGCTTGTGGCTATTCCGGCCCAGCGTACCTGGTTTTTAATCTGCCACCCTGGAGGCCACAGATGCCATAGGAATTAATGGGAGTCTTAAAGCAGCAAAAGCTTATGTTCGATGCTGCCAGATATCCCATTAAATTATATGGTAGAAAACAAGTAACGTTTACACCTAACACCCTAACATAAGCCCAGAGTCTAAACACCCCTAATCTGCCTTCCCGACATCGCCTCAACCTAAATGAAATTTATTAACTCCTATTCTGCCGCTCCTGGCCCCCGCCGCCACTAAATAAACATATTAACACTTAAACCTCTGGCCTCCCACATCACTACCACCAACTAAACCTATTAACCCCTAAACCACCAGCCCCCCACATCGCCATAAACTAATATAAGCTATTACCTTTAAATTAAAATGACAACATCCCTATCTTCAAATATATTTAAACTTACCTGTAGAATTTAAATAAACTATATTAAACTATTAATTAACCTACCCTAACTATTATACTACAATTAAATTAAACTAGCAATTAAATAAACTAAATTACATATTAAAAAAAACCTAACCCTACTAAAATGATTTAAATCCACTATTAAACCTAATTACAAATTACTACGTTACAAAAACTAAAAAACACTAAATTACGGAAACAAAAACACATTATCAAAAATAAAAAAGAATTACAGATAATCTAATAGCCATATCAAAATAAAAAGCCCCCCAAGATAAAAAAAAAAGCCCTAGCCTACAATAAACTACCAATGGCCCTTAAAAGGGCCTTTTGTGGGGCATTGCCCCAAAGAAATCAGCTCTTTTACCTGTAAAAAAAAAAATACAAACACCCCCCAACAATAAAACCCACCACCCAACCATCAAACCCCCCTAAATAAAAACCCTATCTAAAATAACCTAAGCTCCCCATTGCCCTGAAAAGGGCATTTGTATGGGCATTACCCTTAAAAGGGCATTTAGCTCTTTTACATGCCTATACACTACTCTAACAATAAAACCCACCCAAAAAACCCTTAAATAAACCTAACACTAACCCACGACGATCCACTTACAGTTCTTGAAGTCCTGCTTGAAGGATCCAGCCGGCAAGAAGTCTTCATCTGGGCAGCAAGAAGTCTTCATCTGGGTGGCTTCTTCCATCTTCATCCATCCGGTGAAGTCTTCATCCAGACTGCATCTTCTATCTTCATCCATCTGGCGCGGAGCAGGTCCATCATGAAGACATCCGGCGTGAAGCTCCTCTTCAATACGGTCGCCGCCGTAAACTCAAGCTGGCGTCCCTTGCATTCCTATTGGCTGAAAGGTTCCAATTAGCCAATAGGATTAGAGCTGCTAAAATCCTATTGGCTGTTCCAATCAGCCAATAGGATTTGAGCAGCTCTCATCCTATTGGCTGTTCCAATCAGCCAGTAGGATTTGAGCAGCTCTCATCCTATTGGCTGTTCCAATCAGCCAATAGGATTGAGCTCTCATCCTATTGAAACAGGAACTGTTCAGACTGCGCCCACATCATACTATGACTCTGCATGACCTAGCTCTGCCTTGACCTAGCCCTTCCTATCCTGCCGTGGTTGCATCCACAAAACACCAGTGTGCCCCACTCACAAGTCCCCTTATCCCTCTGCCCTTGAAAGCCTCTGGGAAATGCTGGGAGGTGTACATACATATGCTTCAGTCACAGTTCCAGATCTGATATCACAGCCTACACTCTCTGATTATTACCTTTAGGACACATAGCAAAAGAAAAAAAAATGCTCTTAATATATAGGACATTTTATTTTTTATACTGAAATTTCCTTTAAAGGGACATGAAAGCCAAGGATGGGTGAATGTGGTTAAAGTCCATTTGATTGGTAGAATGGATAGTTCTCTGGACATTTGTTTTGGACAATCAAATGTTGATAAGAACGAAAATCCATAAAAATTTGGTAATCAAATGTTTTTTCCGATTTTCGAATGTTACTTTCGTTTTCGAATGTTCATAACTAAGTCAAATATGCACATTCAAAATTTTTAATGTAACATTTAATTTAACAAATACTTTTCAGAAGTTTAATAGTTCATGTGGTAGGGAATTTAGTAAATTGATACATAATAGATACAAATATATCAATTCAAATGATTCTATTTACAATATTGCTTTATTCGAATATTACGTTTTAAGAGAGCATTAGAAATACTATTACAAATATATAGATGCAAAATTTTACAATTTGAATATTGCATAATTCAAATTGAATTATTAGAAAAATTCCAACCAAATATTAAATTTAATGAAAGCATTAGAAATACTATTACATTAAACAAATGTTTGAGTATTTGTAAAATTTGCCCATCCCTACATGCAACCCACACTCAGTTAAAAAAATGTTTCCAATTTACTTCTATTATCAAAGTCAATCACCCCTCACACCATCAAATAATGAGCACAGAACACTATCCTGTCCTGTCAATCACCCTTCAGACCATCAAATGATGAGCCCAGAACACTATTCTGCCCTGTCACTCACCCTTCACACAATCAGATGAGCCCAGAACACTATCAAAGTAGGCTCAGGATCATGCATGTTTGTGGGAGTACTATATGCCAGCAATTTTGCAGGAATATGTGAAAATAGAAAATGCTGGAAGTGCCAACCTTACACTATAAAATCCTGGTGTAGGCTGCTTAGGGCTTATAAAAATCGTGCCGTTTAATCAATGTTTATTCACTTGATGAAACGCGTTGTGAAGTACAATTTGTTTTTAATAAAGTCTATTTTTAATACTTACACTTATTCAGCACGCTTTTAATTCACTCTGATCCAAAATATTTTGGGTTTTGAGAACTTTAGTGATACTATCTCCCTGGGCTACCATCTGCAACCCATCGATGCACGTAACAATCTACTGAGGAATTTGGGGTGGTGTTACTGGAGCTCAAGCTCTTTGGATGGCTCCCAAAGGTCCAGCAGGCTTTTGTAGCACTTCTCAAGTCCCTTCTAATCTGTGATTATGATGGGATTTGCTTATATGTGATCCGATCACTGTTGATATTGCACCATTGTGGCGCCTTCTTCTTTTCTTGCCGTTTCTAGAATTTTGCAGGAATACTTTTAACAATTTTATACATTTGGAGGAGCATTAGATGCCAGCAGTGTTTGCTGCCATGTAGTGCTCTAGACATGTGCAAACTACCTACCTAGGTATTCTCTTCAAAATATAAATATTATGAGATCCAAGCAAATTTGAACATAGTAGTAAACTATAAACTTTTTTTTTTTAAATTGGATTTCATATTATTTTAAGTACAGACTTTTTATGGAAAATTAGTTAAAAAAAATGCAAAGAGGCGCTAGATTTGCAGTAAAATACTGAAGTATTTTGTGTAGAAATGATATGGTAAAATGATGCTTTGCATCAAATTTGCACAGAACAATTGTTTTACTTGATGTCCTCTTATGTAACTGTTCCTTTGAGCATAGTGACAGTGTGTATCAGTGACTGCAAACTCTACACTAGACATGTGCGATTCGTTTCGGATCGATTCGGAAATTCGGAAAATTCGGAAAATTCGGAAAATTCGGAGATTCGGATCAATTCGAATTTCCGAATTAAAATACTGCCGAATTTACCGAATGAATCCGAATTAGTTCGGATTTATTCGGTAAATTCTGATTGCCATGGATTACACTAGTATTGTACAGTATATTAGGTTATATCACTCTGCTATGGGTTACACCTAATATACAGTACATAATACTAGTCTAATACACAGCATATCCCACCGAAATTCCGAATTTCCGAATTGAACCAAATTTAGTCGAATCCGAATGAATCCGAAATGAATCCGAAACAAAATCATTCGAATTTTTCCGAATTCGAATCGATCCGAAACGAAATAAAAAAAAATCTGAATCAAACCAAATTTTTCGATCATGCACATATCTACTCTACACATCTCCCCATTTGTTATTGCAGAACAAGAATACAGAGCAATCAGGAGCGTAACTACAGGAGTCTTATAGTCCCCACACCTCTAAGGGGCCCATCTTTCCCTGCAATCAGTGGTGGCATAATTACACAGAGGCCTGGTAGTGACCTGCATCATGTCTGGCTCCTATGTGGGTTCCTGAAAAACAGGGCTCACAATAGAAGTGTAATGATTTGCCATTACAAAAAGGGGACAGGGTCTCCGAGAGGGCCCCCCACAGTATTGCTGTACAGAATTGTACCATATGTGTACATTGAATGCATATCTTTGGCACAGACTACCCAAATGGGGAAGGATGACAGTCACAGAGAAGCAATTCAACTAGGTGCCGGCCAACTCAGCTTCTGCTCATTGTAAACAACCACAAAGGGTGCTATTGAAATTGGACCCCTGGGGCACAGTGATGTTTAGTTATGCCACTAAGAGCAATTTTCAAGTGCATAGTCATAGAATGCACATCTTTTGATCTATAGAGCATTAAAGAAACATTCCAGCAAAAATTGGAATCCGTATGGATTTATTTCAATTTTGAATAGAAGCATTGCTGGAACATACATGTATTAGCAAAAATGCTTCTAATAAAAGCTATAGCTGTTTCAAACGTTGTATTTTAAATACAGCTCTGGCTCAAAGAGCCTAAGGTACTTGTACCATCTGGTAATGACTAATTGTATTAATTGCTGACATGACACAAGCCCCACTGGTGTAATGCTCGTGGGATACTCCTCTATCAGACCGAACTCGGCCAGTAGTCTTATCCCGGCATCGATCCAGAATAATAGGGAATATCCCAGAGCAGAGAAAGTTAGTAAGATGAGGAAGGCGGCACTCACCATAGGCAGGACAGTCCCCAGCGGCAACGGCAGAGCAGTCCAAGACAAATCAATAGAATGGTTAGACAGGCAGGGCTTGGCAACAGTAAAGCAGTCCAAGGGCAAACCACTAGAATGGTCAGGCAGGCAGGGTTTGGCAACAGTAAAGCAGTCCAAGGGCAAACCACTAGAATGGTCAGGCAGGCAGGGTTTAGCAACAGTAAAGCAGTGCAAGGGCAAACCACTAGAATGGTCAGGCAGTCAGGGGTTTGGCAACAGTAAAGCAGTCCAAAACAACAGGGGTTAATAAGCAGAGTAGTCAGACAAGCATAGTTCAGCAGCAGTAATCAATCCAGCTATGTAGGGGTTAAACAGGCAGAGTAGTCAGACAGGCAGGCGTCAGCAGCAGTAATCAATCCAGCAATTTAGGCAGAGTAGTCAGACAGGCAGGGTTCATACACGAATAGGCTAATTGAAGCAATGATCTATCACACCCAGGAGCACACAAAGTAACACCTATACTTTGGGCAGTGATAGATCGTTGTTACAGGACTTACAAAGGCGCAGGATTCGCGTCACAGGCGTCTGGACTGGCATCAGGGAGAGAGAAGTATGCGGCGATGACATCGGCGCTGCACGGATCCGGACCTGACACAACCCCTGGCAATGAGCAGGGAAGGAGCTCTGAGCAGCTACAGTATTTAAAATGGTGGTGCACTGAGAATATCTAGCTATGCTTCACATGCACGTGCAGAGAGAAATGCTAACACTAAAACTTTTAATACAAGCTTTTTTGCCAATGCATGTATATTGCAAATATGTTTCTATTCAAAGATGTAATTCATCTATGTGCATTTAAATTTTGACCGGAATATCCCTTTAAGTGAATCAGTATCATATGTATATATTTCCACTACCAGGAGTATATTCATGTTACAGAACAAAACTATGCTAATAAAAAAGTATATTTATAATTACACACATGTTTTTCAGCTGATAGTTCTCTATAAACGGTTTCACACAACAACATGGCAGCTTTTCCATAAAACTGTAATTGCTACTTAATAATTTCTCCCACGTTGTCTATCATTTTTCATTATTATATGACCTCAATTCTCCTCTAATATCCTAATTTTTCTAATGCTTTCTCAAAATTAAATAATTTAAAGCAAGCTGCTGTTCTGCTTTAATCATTCCCTTTCATTTGTGTATGACTCAAGCCTTGTAGAATGTACATTTATCTAGATCTGTCACTCTAAGCGTATTATACAATCAAAGCTGAGTTAAGGAGTAATATGTTATATAAAGCAACTTCCTCTTAAAAGGTGTTAAAGTATCTTGAGTAAGGATTGCAAGATTGTTTTCCTAAAGTAAAATTAATGGTACAAATCATATGAAAAAGCAGGAGTTAAAGAGAGATGAATACCAAAAATTTATGCCAACAATGACCGGTCATTAAAACAGCAATATCATTGAAATATCAAATGGAAATAGAAATTGTGCAAAGCAAAGGTTAAAAGTATAAACGGACCGACTACACCCACTCAGCACACAGAACCCCCAAGATATAGAAGGGATGAATACACCCGGGCTGAGAAACACAAAGGGATCTAAGTTGTCCAAATATGATTATCCAAACACAATAAATAAAGTGCTTATATGAGTATAACTCATGCATTTATGTTGTTTTTAACGCATCTTTTTTCCTCCCCTACCCCTTATGCAAGCTCTCAAATTGTGCTAATCCTACGAACATAAATTGCGATTGCGCTCAAGCAAACAAATTTACTTTCAATATACGCAATATTTTTCATGTTGCAAAAAGCCTAAAAAAACTGATATCGCTCGCCCATTACAGTTAGTGATCCACTCATAAACTAGCCCATGATTGGCGAAAGCGCCCCCATATATAAATCCTGGGCATCCACCTAGATTGCCTATTGCTAAATCCTTTGTTGTTCAGCTTCAAAGCCTATTTTGCAACCTTTCTGTCTGCTGTTCATTTTGCTTTCCCTTATATTTTCCTTAGTGTATGTTCCTTCCTTTGCCTTTCTATGGCTTTACACTGTATAATTCTTTCCTTATCACATACATGTATATATGTCTAAAAGACAAAAAAGTTCTCATAACCTTAACCTTATGGGAAATATTTTCCTGGATGGTTCGTTCTGTTTGGCCCTTTTTATGAACTCAGTTGTTATTCATTTTGCTTAAAGCTGCTTGTAGGATATTTCCTCTGTGTATACCCTATACATGTTGCCTTCAAGCAGCAGTGCAGTTTATTATTAGATTTCTTCTAGACATTCACCTTGGTTTCACAAGCTGTTTCAAGAGAATTACAAGTTAAAGGGGCAGTAAATTCATAATTCAGCCCTAGCATGCAATTTTATACAACTTTCCAATTTACTTCTATGATCTAATTTGCTTTGTTTTCTTTGTATCTTTTGTTGAAAAGTATACCTAGGTAGGCTCAGGAGCAGCAATGCACTACTGGGAGCTAGCTTCTAATTAGTAACTACACACATATTTCTCTTGTCATTGGCTTTCACAATGTATTCAGCTAGCTCACAGTAGACATTGCTACTCCTTCAACAAATTATACCAATAGAATAAAGCAAATTTGATAGCATAAGTAAATTGGAAATTTGTTAAAAATGGCATGTTCTGTCTTAACCATGAAAGAAAAAATTGGGGTTTTATGTCCATTTAAAGGGACATAAAATTATGTAAGTTGCACAGCAAATAATGAAGAAAAGATGCTTTTAAATCTGAATTCACCTACGATTAATGCTTTGCAGTGTGTATACCCAGGGAATTACTCAAGTATGACTTCAGATTGGTTGGTAGTATTATTCCAGAACTGTACCTGATGAATGCATTGCAGTGTGTATACCCAGGGCAGTAGAAAATGCTGGTGGCACAAATGTCTTTCATTTTGGCATTCTGGCCTTCATAACATCCTTTAGTTGCAAGTGACCATTTAAAGGGATATTAAACCCAATGATTCCCTTTCATGATTCAGATAGAACATGCAATTTTAAGCAACTTTCTAATTTACTCCTATTATCAATTCTTCTTCATTCTCTTTGTATCTTTATTTGAAAAAGAACCAATGTAAGCTTACAAGCCGGCCCATTTTTGGTTCAGCACCCTGGTTAGTGCTTGCTGATTGGTGGCCAATCAGTAAGCACTACCCAGGCGCTGAACCAAAAATTTGCTGTATTCTAAGCTTACATTCCTTATTTTCATTAATGATGCCAAGAGAAAGAAGAAAAAATTATAATAGGAATAAATTAGAAAGTTGCCTAAACTTTCATGCTCTATCTGAATCATGAAAGGAAAACATTGGGTTTCATATCCTGTCCAATCAATAAAGCAGCATCTGTCTCGTAACTGCTGACCTATTGGTGCATAAAACAAGTTCCTCTGTGAAGGATATTATTATCCATACAAAACCTTCAAATATGAATTAAATTCAAAAGAAAACCTTCAGTAAATCAGTCTAACATATGAATAAAAGAAAATTTGAACAAAGAATTAAAAGAAAAGAAAACTGAGTGAATCTTGTCTGCTTTACAGTACTTAGACATGACTGTGAAATACTTCAAAGGGGCAAGATAGTCTTTATTAATCCCTCATACTTGGGGTCAGTGTAGGTGGAAACTCCTGCCCATGCCCACAGATAGCACATTGTTTGTTTCTGTGGAGTTTCCAGGCAACTGCTGTTCTCTCCAGCAAGACTACTTTTCTGTAACAAAGACAGACATGCAAATATTTACATTCTGCTTAGCAATAGATTCTTGTTTCATGTGCAAGATATCTTCTATTGGATACCTCAGAGAACTATAGATGTTCAATAGTGAATCTGTAGAAAGTATATGTGAAACAATGCTCAATGAAGTTGTAACATGACCTCACCTTCAAAATGGCCACCTCACAAGCCTCTGTGAATCTATCCCAGTGTGACATTGTCCTGAGGGACTTCTCCATCAGCAACCCCCTTCTCTGTCTGCTTTTCTAAGGCCCTCAGTTATTACAGGTCTTGATGACTAAAGCCTCTGGTAGGTGTGATGTCGCCACATTATGTCTGATGATGTCACATGGAATGACAAAGTGCCCATGGCAGAGGCTCTCCCTCATTATAAGTTTTAGTCTATTTGACTAGCTTTTTGACTATTCTAAAGAGGTTCTTACCACACATCTTACCAGTAAATTATTTAATTAAACCCCTGGTTACATGTCCTTTTAAGTGATTGTCATAGTAATAACGATCACCTGGCAACAGCCATTTGCTATAATATGATGTTCTGTTGATATTATCATTCATACAACATTATTTTAATTAACTTATTAAAAATTGCAGGTATCCAGATAAATGGAGTTGGCAGATGAAAATCTCCCCGGACTCATTCGACAGGGGTGATCAACAAGGTGTCTCTTCATTAAGAAGTGTGTCCTTGAAACGCGTTGTGCTCCTGTTTAGTCTGGCCAGACACTAATCAGGACTTTGGGGAGATTCTAGGGGGCTGATTTATTAAGCCCCGTAGTCTGCCAAATGCAGCTGTTTCTGCGTGAGCCTTCAGGCTCGCAAGAAACAGGAGTTAAGAAGCAGCGGTCTTATGACCTCTGCTCCTTAACTCGTCTGCTGCCTCTGAGGCTGCGGACAGCAATCTGCCCAATCAGATACATTTGGGTTGATTGACACCCTCTGCTAGCAAATCTGAAGGGGGCGGCATTGCACAAGCAGTTCACCAGAAATGCTTGTGCAATGTTAAATGCCGACAGGAATTTAGCAATGCAGGGCTAAACCCCTAGGTCTCTAGGCTTGGAAAGTATTCTTGCTTTTGTTTTTTTCCCCCCAAATTTATTTATAATAATGATCCATCACATACATTGGAAAACATACAAACTTTAAATCCATCACAAAAATGGAAATTAATAGTATTTGGTAGCCTATTGACAATAGTAATTTTATCTAATTTGATGTTTTTACTGTATTTTTAAACATAAATACATTATTGGAAACATAGTTATAGCGCTGTCTGTTTTTTATTCATAAGGTATGATTTGTGCAGGTACCTTAACAGAAAACTCTTAAATTGATGTTAAAATGCAAAGGTCTAAAAAAATCAGCAAATGGGTTAAGCTTAATAGAACAGACACCTGCGACGTTCATTATCTGCAGTGCAGTTTATAGACATTTATGTTGCTTCAAAATCTGAAAATAGGACATTTGGGTTGATGAGAGTCATTATCTTCATTAATTTCTCACAATTCTGGGATACCTCTCAAGGGACAGAATAATACAGTTTCATCATTAAGTGGCAGTTTATATTTAGACCTGAAAATCTCTGCAGAAATAAATGTGAAATGACTTGTACAATTACTTGCCTAAGTCCTCTTAGATAATGGGATCCATATGTTTTTGTATTTTTAACTGTGTATGTTGTATTCATATATATCTCTGTCAGTAGTACATTTGTCTCTTGATGTAAACTTCACTTTACCTGTA
The DNA here is from genome assembly GCF_027579735.1 of Bombina bombina. Taxonomy (NCBI): domain Eukaryota; kingdom Metazoa; phylum Chordata; class Amphibia; order Anura; family Bombinatoridae; genus Bombina; species Bombina bombina. Next base: position 884,313,185 of record NC_069502.1, read on the forward strand.
AAGATAACAGACTTTCATGTCTAATTATCCTTGAGCTTATTTCCAGACCCCTAATCTTCCTGGCATGCTTTGTTTTCAATCTTCTTCTCTTTTATCTAATAAAAAAAGATAAGTTATTTGAGTTTTCCTTCTACCTATATTTTGGTTTTAAAACTGTATGGCACAGTACAAACAGTACAATAAAATCAATAACATACTATGAGATTTGCAGAGGTCTCCTATGGGTGAGAAAACCCAATTTCAAAGCTTTAGACACAAATAATAGCAGCTGTGGAAAAATATTACTATAGTGTTCCAGTTAAGGAGAGAAAATAGTTAGTAGTCATTTCTTACCTGTCCACTGTAATTTCTTACTAATCCAAAGACTAGTGGCCCGGTAGACATTTCCATATGTCTCCCTCCCTCTCCCTCTCTCTCTTTCCCTGTTTTTCTTGGTCTTCCTCTCTGTTGCCCTCTCACCCTCCCTCTCTTCTTCTTCTACAGGCTGTCAGCTATTTAACTTAAAGAGAAAGCAAAATTAACTATTAAAGTGATTGTAAACTTAAATTATTCTCTCAACAATGTTTGTAATATAAAAGTAAATGATGGGCACTTTCATCTATTTCTCTATACATTAAGGCCTTTTTATCTTATCTCTCTCTGTCTGTACACAATGGACAACACTTAGGCCCCAGATGATCGAAAGTGCTGCAAGGCGGCGATATATTCAGGAGATCTGACGCAATGTCAAGAATGCCAGCAAAATATTCAAAAGTGACGACATTACTGTTTCAAGGTAGCTTTGCCGAGAGGTGTTTTACTATACATCACATTGGAGATGTAAAATATATGATCCCTTTTAAATATATTACACAGCACCTAATAAATATACCTATGTACCCCTAAACCAACATAACCCTTCACAGCAAACTAACCCTACACTTATTAACCCAAAACTGCCAATAGCCCACTGCAATAAACTTCCTAATCTATTAACTTCTATACTGCCAATAGCCCGCTACAATACATTTACTAACCTATTAACCCCTCACCACAAACTACCCCTGCATTACCTAACCGCCATACCGCCATAACCCCCATCACAACCTATTAACATCTAACCCGTCACATCCCCCCTTCAAACTACCACTAACCTATTAACCCATAAACCACCACTACTCCCAATGCAAACACTCCCTAACCTATTAATCCCTAAACCAACACAACCACAAACGCATATCACCCTACACTACATAACAGCTAACCCCCGAAGACCCCTAACACCAATTAAGTTACACAATACAACAAACACTAAAATGACACACACACAAACACATTACCAAAAAAAACCCACAAAGCACTGCAATAAATTAAAAAAATACAGATATGCCTATCCTAAAACTCAAGTCCCTTTTAAAGAAAAAAACTCCCCCAAAATAAAAAAAACCCTACACTAACACTAACAGTAAAAGTAACTAAAAGTTACTATTGCAATAGCCCATAGAAGTGCTTTTTGTAAAGTGGCTTAGCTCTTTTTCTAAAAAAATAGAACCCCATTTTACAATAAAAGTAACCCCCAACCCCCAAAAAATAGCTTAGTATCTAAAAACCTACTAAAAACCTACTATAAAAATTGCCCTGAAAAAAAATCCTTTAAAAAAACAAAAACCTAGTTAAAAACTACCCTATCCTAAAAAAAGATTGCCCTGAAAAGGGCATTTGGTTGGGCATTGTTCTTTGAAGGGCATTTGGTAGGGCAGTTCCCTAAAGTAAGCATAGCTCTTTTGCCCAATAACAAAAAAGCCCTATACTAAACAAAATCCTAAATTAAAAAAACCCTATCCTAAAAAAGATGCCTTGAGAAGGGCATTTTGTTGGGCATTGTCCTGATAAGGACATTTGGTATGGCCTCGCCCTAAAGTCTAACAACTCTTTTGTTCAATAAATAGCAAATAAAAAACCCTTTTCTAAAAAAAGCCTAACCTAACAAAAAACACTATTCTAAAAAAAAGGATTGCCCTAAAAAGGGCATTTTATATGGCATTCTTCTAAAGTTATTTCAGCTCTCTTGTTAAAAAAAAAAACACCCCAAAAAAATTCTAACTCTAAACCCCAAAGTTTCTTCTTACCCACCTTGACTCTGGTTGCGCTCAACTTCTTTCTTCATGGCGGCAGTCTTCCAGTGTGGTCTTCATCTTAATGCCAGTTGTCCTCTTCTTCTATACTCTTCCATCTTCCATCCAATGCTTCTTCTTCTTTTTATCTTCTTGCAGATGTCCTCTTCATGCGGTCACAACCGCACACTGAAACTTGAAGGCCAGGTTCCTCCTTGCATTTCTATTGGCTGATTTTTTTAGATCTTAGTCCGAAAAATCAATAGAAAAAGCTTTAAAAAAAAATAATATAATTTATTTAAAATTTTTAAACATACTGTAAAATATATAAATATATTTTATGTATTATTTAGAATACTTTGCAGTATGTTTAATAATTTTAATACTTTTTATAATTATTTTGTTTTTTTAAATATTTTATATGTAATATTTGAATATTGCGCGTTAGGAATGTTAAGGTTTCATGTGCTCTAACTCAACTGCGTTAAGATCTAAATCGAGAAACACAATGTGCAAAACGTATATTAAGTTCTTCACATACACCTAGATTACGAGTTTTGCGCTAAACAGGGTGCAAAAATAACGCCAAAAAATTTGCGTTATTGCACTCTCCATAGCACTGCCATTACGAGTTACTGAAAAGCTTCCTTGTGCTGTGCGTTATGGTGCGTTAAGCCAAGGGCTGATTTGACGTGCTCATGCATGCTTTCCCCCATAGACATCAATGGGGAGAAGGTGTTAGAATAAAACTCCTGCGATCGCGGAATGGAGATCGCATAACGCAACCCCATTGATGTCTATGGGGGAAAGATAGTTACGTTTAAACCTAACACTCTAACATAAACCTGAAGTCTAAACACCCCTAATCCACTGCCCCCCGACATCGTTGACACTAAATAAAAGTATTAACCCCTAATCTGCCGCCCCCGACATCGCCGACACTAATAAAAGTTATTAACCCCTAATCCGTCGCTCCCCGACATCGTCGACACTAAATATGACTATTAACCCCTATTCTGCCGCACCTAAACATCGCCAATACTAATAAAAGTTATTAACCCCTAAACCCGCGGCCCCCCACATCGCCAACACTATAATAATGTATTAACCCCTAAACCTCCAGCCCCCCACATCGTAACTACTAAACTTAACCTATTAACTCCTAAACCGCCACCCCCCACATCACAAAACACTAAATTAAACTATAAACCCCCAAACATAACAACCCCCTAATTTTAAATTAAAATTACAATATAATTATCTTAAAATAAATAAAAACTTACCTGTTAAATAAAAAAAAACTAAGTTTAAACTATAAATTAACTATTCAAATAAAATTAAAAAAACTTCCAATTAAAAAATCTAAATGACAAATTTAAAAAAACTAACACTACGAAAAATAAAAAAAACTCTAGGCTTACAAAAAATAATAAATGAAATGATCAAAAATAAAAACAATTACACCTAATCTAATAGCCCTATAAAAATAAAAAGCCCCCCAAAATAAAACACCCCCTAACTTACAATAAACTATCAATAGCCCTTAAAAGGGCCTTTTGTAGGGCATTGCCTTAAGTTAAACAGCTGTTTAACCCTAAAAGTAAACCCCCCATCCAACCAACTCCCCAAAATAAAAAACCTAACTCTAAAAAATCCTAAGCTACCGATTGCCCCTGAAGGGGCATTTGTATGGGCATTGTCCTTAAAAAGGGCATTCAGCTCTTTTACAAGTGTCCATCCCTAATCTAAAAAAAAAAAAACACCCACTTTTTTTTTTTTTAAAACTAACACTAACCCCATAAATTCTACTCACGGTTCCTGAAGTCCGGACATCCATCTTCATCTAGGCGGCGATAAATCTTCATCCAGGCACGTTGCGGAGCTATCCTGGACGGCAAAGACATTCTGCATGGAGTGCCCTCTTCATACGGTCAACGCCGTACACTGAAGTTGAATGCATGGTAGCCATTTCAAAATTCTTCAAATTCAAATCAGCCAATAGGAGGAGAGCTTCTGAAATCCTATTGGCTGTTCAAATCGGATCAGCCAATAGGATTGCAAGGTACGCCATTTTGAAATAGCTACCTTGCATTCAAATGCCCCTTTAGGGGCAATGGGTAGTTTAGGATTTTTTATTTTTTATTTTGGGGGGTTGGTTGGGTGGGGGTTTACTTTTAGTGGGGACTTGGTCATTATTTTAAGGTAAAAGAGCTGTTTAACTTAGGGCAATACCCTACAAAAGGCCCTTTTAAGGGCTATTAATAGTTTATTGTAGGTTAGGGGGTGTTTTTATTTTGGGTTGGCTTTTTTATTTTTATAGGGCTATTAGATTAGGTGTAATTGTTTTTATTTTTGATAATTTTGTTTATTATTTTTGTAAGCTTAGAGTTTTTTATTTTTCGTAATTTAGTGTTTATTATTTTTTTGTAATTTTAGATTTAGTGTTAGGTTTTTTTTCAATTTGTAATTTAGGTTTTTTAATTGGTAGTTTTTTAAATGTTATTAGAATAGTTATGTTAGGTTAATTTATAGTTTAAACTTAGTTTTTTTATTTCACAGGTAAGTTTTTATTTATTTTAAGATAGTTATATTTTAATTTAAACTTAGGGGGTGTTAGGTTTAGGGGTTAATAGTGTAATTTAGTGTTTTGCTATGTGGGGGGCCAGAGGTTTAGGGGTTAATAGGTATAGTTTCGCAGTTACGATGTGGGGGGCTGGAGGTTTAGGGGTTAATGCTTTATTATATTGTTGGCGATATGGGGGTGGCGATTTAGGGGTTAATAGGTTAAGTTGAGTAGTTACAATGTGGGGGGGGCTAGAGGTTTAGGGGTTAATACTTTATTATAGTGTTGGCGATATGGGGGGCCGGTGGTTTAGGGGTTAATCAGTTTATTTAGGTGTTGGCGATGTCGGGGCGGTGGATTAGGGGTTAATAGGTTTATTTAGGTGTCGGCGAAGTCGGGGGTGGTGGATTAGGGGTTAACTTTTATTAGTGTTGGCAATGTCGGGGAGTGTCAGAATAGGGGTTAATAATTATATCTAGTGTCGGCGATGTCGGGGAGCGGTGGATTAGGGGTTAATAGGTTTATTTAATTGCCGCAATGTGGGTGGGTGGCAGATTAGGGGTTAAAAATTTAATATAGTGTTTGTAATGCGGGAGGGTGGCAGTTTAGGGGTTAATAGGTAGTTTATAGGTGTTAGTGTACTTTCTAACATTTTAGTTATGAGTTTTGTGAAACATTTTTGTTTCGTAAAATCCGTAAGTACTGGTCTCAGATGGCGGTATGGATTGTGTCAGTATAGGCTGTGACGCAAGCATTTTAGCCAAACCGCACAACCTGTAATATGGCGCTATGGAAAATCCCGCACTCAAACGTCATTTGCGTTCCTGGCCATTCCAGAATAATGGCCAATTTTTCAGCGTTAATAGCCATACCGCAAAACTCAAAATCTAGCCGATAGAAAATAATGTACTTTTAATATTATACATGTATATATATTTATATATATTTCTTATTTTGTTCATGTAAAACACATATCTATACCTACAGTATATATCTATAGGAATATGATATGGATATGATATGCAGGTATAGGTGTATACATGTGTGTGTGTGTGTGTATATATATATATAGATATATATATATATATATATATATATATATATATATATATATATGTATATATATATATATATATATATATATATATATATATACAGGGTTCAAAAGAGACCAAAATGTTACTCGTCTCTTTTACCCCACACACTACCCCGCCCACACCACATCCACTAACCCTCATATTGTGCAGTCATTTTTTCAATATTGTTTTTGTTTTATATCATAAATTAAATAATGCTACATCCTGTAATAAATTAACAAAAATAAGTGCATAGCAGTTAGCAACATCAACTAGGGTTCTGGGGAAGACATCAACTGGACAGAAAAAGGAAGTTGTTGAACTGAGAGAAAGAAGAGAGTGTTGACAATAATGTGAGGTCATAGCAGACCTGGAATAATTGTTTTATAACTATCATCTCTCATCTATCTTTCTCCACTCCCTCCTCTCATCAGTCTCTCTTAATACCCCCCCCCCTTCTCTCTCAGGCCATATCTTCTCTTTACATGCTTTCTCTCTTCTCTGTGAAATGTCTTCACTTTTTTTCTCCACTCTTTCTTAACGCTATATTTTTCTCCACTTTCACTTTTCCTCTCCAATCTCTCTCTGCCCCTGTTTATCCTCTCAGAGTAACAGTTTAAGCACTATAGCCCTATATATAAAATGTGTAGTAGATTTTTTTTTCCCTGACACATTTAAAAGCTGACAGGAAAATATCAATATTACCTAACAATTTTCTTAGCTCACCAGAGTAAGTGCTGTGTAAACAGTTATACTTCAGTTAATGCCCAGCTGCAGGTTTTTTTTTTGTTTTGTTTTTTTAAAGCAAGACATGAACAGCAGCCAATCAGCATCAGCAGTGCTGTGATCATAAACTGTTTTACTGTGATCTCATGAGATTTCATAGTAAACTTCCTTAAACTGAATAGGGAATAACATGAGTGTGCATGAGGCACGCTCCCTTGCAAGTTCCGGGACAGGCATACTGATTTGCTGCTTAAAGTTCTTTACAATAGGGTGTGAATATTTAGGACATCTTGAGGTAAAATATTTTCCATTTTTACATAGAGATGTTCAGGTGATATTTTCTAGTCAGCTTTTTACAGCTATGCATCACTTTCAAGTGTTTTAACATTTGGGTATCATGTCCCTTTAAGTGTCCTTTTAAGCACTGTATGATAGTTGTTTTTGCATTAAGGTCTAACACGTTTTCTAATATATATGTAGCCCTTCCTGTTGAACATTTGCACCTGTATACATTCTGCAGGAGAAGTTGCCTAGGCAACTATTAGACTGGTTGGTCATGTGATCAAGTGAAACTGAAAGAAGAGTGTAAGACACAGGAGGAAGCAGACATGTCAGAGCAGTGAAGGTGTGTGTGAGGCCTGGCTGTGTGAGAGCTGCAGACTTTATCTTGTAAAGTAACAGCATTCCTCTGCTGATTTAGTGTATGCTGCCAGCTGCAGTCTGTCCCTGTTAGAGAGCTGTGGAGAAGAATGCAGACAAAGTAAATGACTGGCAGACCTTGGAGTTTTCTTTCAGCCTGTGCAGAATCCTGTCAGTGGTAAGAAGTATCTGTTACGGTTACCCTTAGTCTCGCTGAGAGATGGACCGCTTAGTAGCCTGGATTCCTATTGCTGAAGAGGGGAGAAACTGCTTTCCATAGTATTCTATATGAGTCTCGCAAATGTAGAATAATCCCCCTTAGCTGTAGTACAGCTAGGATACCCTTCTGCCCACAAAAACGAGTCAACGCTGCGATTGAGGGACAACCAAGAACTGAGGACTGGGATGCCCAGCCTGCTTTTTATTTAGGTTACATGCACACAGGGCACTCCCAGGGGGGGAAGCATAAAATCCCCCATCACACATTTAGACAAAGCCCTTGGACAGGCCACCGCAGATAACAAGTACACACAAGAAAACAATTGAGTCCTTCTTGTCACCTAGCAGTGAATGCTTATCACAAACTTAATTACAGTACACAATATGCTAGGAAACCTGCCTCAGAAAATAGTTTTCTCAAAACTGAACAGAGTTAACCCTTTATGAAATGATACTTGTTACAGTTTTCTTGGAGCCCTTCTTAGGCGCTGGCTTGGCTGGTTCAGGCATTGCTGCTGGGAAATAAGTTTCTTCACAACAAAATAACTAATGCTTCTGTAACAGTGCTCCCTTTCTGTGGAACACTCTGGCAGACACGGTCTGACCCCTTTTCGGGGCAGACTAAGGCTGTCCAGACCGCTGGTTATGCGGGGCTGAGGTCGGTTTGTCTGGACAACCCGTCGGCGTTGCCATTCTGTTTCCCAGGTCTGTAAGTAATGGTGAAATTGAAGGGTTGCAACGATAAACTCCAACGTAATAGCCTGCCATTATCTCCAGAGACCCGGTTCAGCCACACCAACGGGTTATGGTCGGTGACCAGAGTGAACTCCTGCCCATATAAATAGGGAGTCAATTTCTTTAATGCCCACACCAAAGCCAAACACTCCTTTTCGACTGCTGCATAGCTGACTTCGCGGGGCAGGAGCTTCCGGCTGATGTAGGCAACTGGATGCTCCCCTCCATCTTCGCCTACTTGGCTGAGGACGGCTCCCAGCCCGAACATGGAAGCATCTGTGTGGACGATAAAACGTTTGTTAAGGGCTGGAGCCGCCAAGACAGGAACGTTAATTAGAGCATTTTTGAGAGCCTGGAAAGCCGTTTCACAGTGGGGAGACCACAGGACCTGTCGAGGTAAGTTCTTCTTGGTCAAGTCAGTCAGGGGTTTGGCAAGTGTGCTGTAGTCTGGTACGAACCGTCTATAGTACCCTGCCATGCCCAGGAAGGCTAGGACCTGAGTCTTAGTGATGGGTGTGGGCCAATTGGCGACAGCTTCTATCTTGGCCGGCTCTGGTCGCTGCTTTCCACACCCCACCCGGTGACCCAGGTACTGTACCTCGGCCATCCCAAAGTGGCATTTTTCTGGCTTCAGAGTCAGGCCAGCAGCCCGGATCTGATCCAGAACCATTCCTATGTGAGCTAAGTGGTCCTCCCATGACTCACTGTGGATCGCTATGTCGTCCAGGTAGGCGCAAGCAAAACTCTGGAAGCCATCCAGGAGCCTATCCACCAAGCGCTGGAATGTAGCTGGGGCATTCTTCATCCCAAACGGCATTACCCTAAACTGATATAAGCCGAATGGGGTGACGAATGCCGACTTGGGGATAGCCTCCGGGGCCAGGGGAATCTGCCAGTAACCTTTGCAGAGGTCAATAGTGGTCAGGTAATTTCCCCTGGCTATACGATCGAGTAGCTCGTCTACCCTGGGCATAGGGTAAGCGTCCGTCACGGTCTTTTCATTGAGCCTCCGATAGTCTACGCAGAACCGGGTGGTCCCATCTTTCTTGGGCACCAAGACAACTGGGGAGGCCCAGGGACTATCGGAGGGCTCAATTACCCTGAGTTGGAGCATCTCATCGATCTCCTTCTTCATTCCTATCCTAACTGCTTCGGGGATTCGGTACGGAGCCTGGCGCAAGGGAGCTTGTCCCGGAGTATCTACCTGGTGGGTGGTTAAAGTAGTGTACCCTGGCTTCGGGGAGAAGGTGAGGTGTTTGGACTGTAGGAGTTGGTTGAGCTGCTCCCTTTCAGTGGGGCTAAGTCGGTCTCCTATCTGAACCTGAGCCACTATACCTGTGGGGAGACTCTTTTCTAATAGGTCTGGAATGGGTAGACTGTCAGGGCCTTCCTGAGGGGAACAACATACGGCCGTCACGTTCTCTGGTCGCTCAAAATATTCCTTGAGCATGTTTACATGGAATGTCTTTCTAAGATTGTTGTCGTGGCAGCTAGCTATCACATAAGTGGTGTCTCCCCTTTTCTCTACGATCTGGTAGGGGCCCTGCCAGGACGCCTGCAATTTGTCTGTCTTCACCGGCTTAAGTACTAACACCTTTTGTCCTATGGTAAAGATTCTCTTTCGGGCCCCCCGATCGTACCATACTTTCTGTCTTCTCTGGGCCGACTGGAGATTAGCCCGCACGGATTTGGCTAATTGCTCCATTCGGTCCCTGAGTTCCAGCACGTATGGCACAATGGGGACACCGTCAGTCTCCATCTCTCCCTCCCAGTGCTCCCGGATCAGGTTTAGGGGTCCCCGTACCTTTCTTCCGTAGAGCAACTCGAAGGGAGAGAACCCTGTCGTTTCCTGGGGCACCTCCCGATAAGCAAAAAGGAGGTGCGGCAGGAAGCGTTCCCAGTCTCTGTATTCCTGAGTGAACGTCTTGAGCATTTGCTTGAGGGTCCCATTGAACCTCTCACACAGCCCGTTCGTCTGGGGGTGGTATGGGGAGCTCAGGAGGGACTTAATTTTGCAAACCTGCCAGAGTTGTTGGGTCAATTCAGCCGTAAATTGCGTGCCTCGGTCGGATAGGATTTCTTTTGGAAATCCTACCCGGGAGAACACCTGTACTAGTGCATTCGCTACCGTATCCGCTTGTATGTTGGATAGGGCGACAGCCTCTGGGTACCTGGTAGCGTAGTCCACTACGGTAAGAATGTAGCGCTTACCGGAGGGACTAGGGGTAGCCAGTGGTCCCACTAGGTCAATAGCAACCCGGCTGAAGGGTTCCTCTACAATGGGCATATTTACTAGATGGGCTTTAGGGTGATCGCCTCGCCTTCCTACTCGTTGACACACATCGCAGGTGTTACAGTAAGTTCTAACGTCAGCGTGTACCCCTGGCCAAAAGAACGTGTGAGTAATGCGGTGTAGGGTACGGGTTACAGCTAGGTGGCCTGCTAAGGGGATGTCATGGCCTATCTTGAGGATTTCTTGACGGTATTTGTGGGGCACTACCAGCTGTCGCCTACGCTGTCCCCTTTTCTCTGTCCAGCGGTATAGTTTCCCTTTTTCCCATAAGAATGTTTCATTATCTGCCCCGCCCCCTCCGGTCTCTGCTCGTTCCCGGTACATTTGTAAGGTCGGGTCAGTCTTAGACTCTGTCTCGAAAGCATCTGGGGTGTCCCAGGGTATGGGGCCTAACATGTCAGGCAATGTCGGGGTAGGTCTTACCTGTGTCTCCCGCACTGGTGAGAGTTCTCGCTCCGTCCGGGCTTGGGCCCGTGTAGTCACTGGGTCCGCCTCGTTGTTGCATACTGGAGCATAGGCAGAAGTCATGGGGCCCAAATCATTGCCCAGTAGTACTTCGGCAGGTAAATTATCCATTATGCCCACGTTCACAGCCCCCTTTCCCGCTCCCCAATCAAGATGCACTTTAGCTGTTGGAATTTTGTACACATCCCCCCCCGCCACTCTAACGGCCACAGTCTGTCCAGATCGCTTGTGCTCCGGCACCAAATGACTCTGTACCAGCGTGATAGTAGCCCCTGTGTCTCTCAATCCCTCGGTAGATCGCCCCTCGAGCCATACCTTCTGCCGATGGTGCTGGTGGTTATCTGAGGCAGCATATACAGGGTCCGCCTCGTGAAGCGGCCCCAAATATTCCTCCATAGGGGCCTCTTGGTTAACACAGAGGGTCCGGGCCGGACGATATGCCCCAGAGGGGTAATTGTAATTCCTGGGTGTCTGGTGCGTATTAAGGGGGCAGCTAGCCATGAAATGCCCTGGTTGCTTGCATCGGTGGCAAGTCGGTCTGGGACGCTCAGAGCTGTTATTGGGTGGTCCTGAGTGTCGGGCGGGCCCTGCGGGCACCGGGGCTCGGAATTCAGCACGAGGGGGTGCACGGTAAACCTCTCTGGGTTCGTGAAGACGGGAGTCATAATGTTCATCGGCCAATTTGGCTGCTTCTTCTAAGGTAGAAGGTCGCCTGTCTCGCAGCCATTCCTTCCCTTGCTGTTCCATGCCATTATAAAAATGTTCTAAGAGAAACAATTGTAAAATTTCCTCACCAGTCACCGCTTTACTTCCGCTCATCCAGTGATTTGCCGCTCTCCGCATTCGGTGCGCCCATTCCATATGGGTATCGTTAGGCTTCTTTTTCGTGCCCCGAAACTGTCGGCGATACGCGTCCGGAGTTACTGCGTACCGTCGCAACAGTGTCTCCTTAACTAGCTCATACTGTGTCACTTCCTCAGCACCCAGAGTACGAAAGGCTTCCAGGGCTCGCCCGGATAGTTTCCCAGACAATATCGTGGGCCACTCCCTGTTGGGAATCTGGTGCAGGGCACATTGCCTTTCGAAGTCCGCCAAATATTCATCAATCCCTGTCTCGCTCTCTAGGAAGGGTCGAAATGCCGCATAGGGTATCTTGGGCCTCCCAGCATTTTCGACAGGGATGATTACCTGCGGGGCTTCAGCATTGCGGTGTGCGTTCGCTAGGTTGAGTTCGTGGGCTCGAGTCTCTCGTATATCCTTGTCCGCTTCCGCCATCAACTGCTGTACCAATTCCATGGAGGGGTTCGGCCCGTACAGTGAGAGCCTCTCCCGAACAATCCTGGTTTTTTCGTCACTAATCGTGGTCGGTGTTTCCGCCATTGTGAAGCTCTGATCCAGTTCGGTCAATTCTGCAATCAGCTCTCTCCTCGGCCGGTTGCTGGCGTACCCCCCTCTGCTTTCAAGTAAATCCTTTAGGGTTGTACGCTTCAATTTTTCGTAAGCGCTCTCCATCTGTTCTGTACCTCTCCTAGGAAATCCAGGAAAAATCCCACCGCTGCCGCCAAATGTTACGGTTACCCTTAGTCTCGCTGAGAGATGGACCGCTTAGTAGCCTGGATTCCTATTGCTGAAGAGGGGAGAAACTGCTTTCCATAGTATTCTATATGAGTCTCGCAAATGTAGAATAATCCCCCTTAGCTGTAGTACAGCTAGGATACCCTTCTGCCCACAAAAACGAGTCAACGCTGCGATTGAGGGACAACCAAGAACTGAGGACTGGGATGCCCAGCCTGCTTTTTATTTAGGTTACATGCACACAGGGCACTCCCAGGGGGGGAAGCATAAAATCCCCCATCACACATTTAGACAAAGCCCTTGGACAGGCCACCGCAGATAACAAGTACACACAAGAAAACAATTGAGTCCTTCTTGTCACCTAGCAGTGAATGCTTATCACAAACTTAATTACAGTACACAATATGCTAGGAAACCTGCCTCAGAAAATAGTTTTCTCAAAACTGAACAGAGTTAACCCTTTATGAAATGATACTTGTTACAGTTTTCTTGGAGCCCTTCTTAGGCGCTGGCTTGGCTGGTTCAGGCATTGCTGCTGGGAAATAAGTTTCTTCACAACAAAATAACTAATGCTTCTGTAACAGTATCCTCTCTCCTTGTCATACTGACAGGGCATTCTGTCCATCACATAAACTTATAAACAGCTCTTCCTGTGGATTGCAGTTTCCTATGAGCTGCAACTGTTTAAATGCATGTGGATTACCTTAAAGGGCCCCAACATTTATGTGCACCAACTGGTACCCATCAGCCATTAGGGTGAAGCCTGAGGGTGGGTTCGCAGGTGGTTTGGGAGGGTGCTGGGCCTGGTTAGAGAGAGTCGGTGTGTTAGTTAGCCACTGTATTTCTTGCCTTATTTTTATTTGCCATAATCCTTTAATACATGTTCATACTGTTTTACTGTTATTACTGTGTGTGTTGTAGTTATTTATTATGTTCCTGTCTGGGAAACCCATTCTTGCCCTGGATGCCCAGTCAGGTGGAGGCACTGCCACAGTCATGTACCCCAACTCCCAGGTAGCGGAGACTCAGGATCAGCCTGCAGAGCACATGGAGGTAGCTGGGGTAAAGACCCACAGGGGTAATTGTGGGCCTAGGCCAAACCCCGTTACATTTGGTGGTACTGCTGAGATAAATTGGGGTACACCCAGTAAGGATCCGTTAATTCCCCGGCCCACACTCCCATTTGTAACAGATTGGGCCCAGCAACAGAAGGTACCATTGCATCATGCAGTGATGATATGCCAGGTACCTCCCTATAGTGAGATAAAACATGTCACCAAGTGCGTAGAGATTATACTGGGAATAGAGATGGCTACCATCAGAGACATCCTGCATGATTCATATGGTCAAACTTACATGTTAGTATATTCCCATGCAGATTTGAGAGGCCGTCATAGGCCTACATGTCTATACCTTCTTGAAACAGCTCCTGAAGGATGTCGCTTAGTGTACGCTCTCCCTGATAAGGAGGAAGGGGTTACACTGCAGCAACCCTCCACTATAGGCCAAAGAGACTTTAATGTATCAAGTTATTCCCAGATTCTGTCCCCTTTGTCAGAGAAACCCCCCAGGAGATTACCGGTTACCCCTGTAGAGACTGGGGCCATCCCCAAACGAAATGTCTACTTTTCCAGTGTGCAAGGGACAACTGCCCCTAAGACCCCAGATCTAGTGGTTCCCTCATCTCCAACATCCCCAAAACCAGGCGATTCCCTATTGAGAACCACAAGTTCAGGAGAGAGTAACATATCTGAAATACTGCAAAAACTCTCAGAAGCCATAGTAACAGCTACCCATACCCACAGTTACCGTAAGCTGAAAGTGTTTTCTGGGAATCAACCTGTTCCTGCCGGGGAGGAGCCCTTTAAGGCCTGGAAGGATAATGCTGTACAATTATTGGAAGAATGGTCTTGTACGGATAACATAAAAAAACAACGGATAATGGAGAGTCTTCGTTTCCCAGCTACAAATATGATAAGGCTGTTTAGGGGAGTGAATGAACAAGCTACCGCACAAGATTACCTGAAAGTTTTGCAGGATGCGTATGGAAAATCTGAGGACTCTGATGATCTATTAATCAAGTTCCTAGCCACTAAACAGAAGGAACATGAGAAAGCTTCAGACTATATCAATCGATTACAATTGTCACTGGGAAAACTGTTTCATAATGGAGCAGTCACTGCATCTGAGTTGGATGCTCGACTATCCAAACAAATTCAGAAGGGAGGCCTTAGCAATGATCCAGTCATGATCATGTTAAGAGTTAAGTTGGATGATCAAGTCTTGTCCTATTCCACACTGATCCGAAAAGCAAAAATACTGGAGAACCAAATGTCCCCATCTCCTCCACAAAAAGGAAATTCTTCTAAAGCTGCAGATAAAGAGGATATGGAACTGTTCGTCCTTAAAAAAAAGGTAGCTGAATTAGAATTATTGTCTAAGTCATCGCCAAGAAGAACAGATTATTCTCCTACCAGGAGGCAGCACCGCAGGGAGACCACAGGAAGGTTATTCCCAGAGGAACAGTCCCCCCGAGGGAACTGTTTTAAGTGTGGAAAATCAGGGCATTTCAAGCGGGAGTGTCCCACTAATTCATCAGATACAGAAGTGGATGTGCTAGCTATTGAGCTGGAGGAGGCTCAAGCTACCAGTCCTTTCAGGAAAAGAGGAAAAAGAACCACACCCATATTATCTGTGGGGGCCAAGATCGGGCCCAAATCTCTGATACAGTTACAAATAGAAGATATTCATGCCTCGGCCTTGTTAGATACTGGATCCCAGGTCACCATCATTAATAGAGACTTCTATGACCATCATCTAAAACATATTCCCCTGGAGCCAGCAGGAGAGTTGCAGTTGTGGGGAGTGGGATCTCAGGCCCAGCCTGTAGAGGGATGTATAAGAGTGACAATAACAATCCCACAGTTAAACACAGGAATGATCTGCCCTATGGAATTGGAAGCTCTTGTATGCTCCATGAAGAAAACAATGTGCGCCCCAATAATTTTGGGTACCAACGCAAGAATGGTGCAGGACATGTTCAGGGCCTACCTAACTGAAGTGGGAGATGTATCTCTAACCAGACTGATGGAAGTCAGCCCTGTTCTAGGGAAAGAATGCCATCGACTAGCCCTACAAGCTAGACCAGGATCATGCCACTACTCGGGGAAAGAACCTTTATTTGTAAGGCCTGGAGAGACTAAGACTCTACGAGCCATAGCATCTATGCACCATGAAATATCAGGAGGAACCAGGCAATACCTCATTGAGTCCTTGCCTGAGGAGGATGCAAAAAAAGGGTGGACTCTCATACCTGAGGTGAAAGACTGGCGGAATCACTGGTGTAAAGATTTTCCCATAATGATAAGAAACTTAACACCCACAGAGATCAGAATTGATCGTCACCAGAAGATTGGTGTGATTCACTTGTTGGACCAAGTCTCTTCAGTAATGTCTGTAAAGGCAGAACAGGGAGGTGATCATGAAGGACCTATAGTTTTTGAACTGGAAGATTCTCCTCTACCACCAAAGTGGAGAGATAGCCTCCGATCCAAATTAGCTACTCGAGAGAAAGTTTTCTCCAGGAAAGAAATGGATGTGGGATGTGCAAAGAGTGCCACACATGCTATCAGACTTTCTGACCCAGCTCCTTTCAGAGAAAGATCAAGGAGAATACCCCCTCGAGATGTGGAAGATGTCCGGGATATACTCAAACAGATGGAAGAATCTGGCATTATTAAAGAGTCCAGAAGTCCATATGCCTCACCCATAGTGGTAGTTAGGAAAAAGAATGGCACAGTCCGGCTTTGCATAGACTATCGGACTTTAAACAAAAGGACTGTGCCAGATCAATATACTCTGCCACGGATAGAAGATCTGCTAGATGCCCTTTCTGGAAGCCAGTGGTTCAGCGTCCTGGACTTGAGGTCTGGGTATTATCAGGTACCCATGAAGAAGGAGGATCAGGAAAAGACAGCTTTCATCTGTCCCTTGGGATTCTACGAGTTTACCAGGATGCCCCAAGGGGTCACTGGAGCTCCCGCCACCTTTCAAAGGCTGATGGAGAAGACTGTGGGGGATATGAATCCCAAAGAGTGCCTAGTCTATCTTGATGACCTCATAGTGTTTGGAAGGACACCAGAAGAGCACGAACAGCGATTGCTGAAGGTGTTGGATCGACTCCAAGCAGAGGGTCTGAAATTATCAATAGACAAATGTCGATTTGCACAGAACTCTGTTACATATGTAGGTCACATTGTTTCCGCACAAGGTGTGACAACTGACCCGACCAAAATTGAAGCGGTGATGAACTGGCCCAGGCCAGATAACATCAGTGAGCTGCGCTCATTTCTTGGATTCTGCGGTTACTACCGGAGGTTTGTGAAAGACTATTCAAAGATTGCTCGAGAGCTACACAACCTGTTAAAGACTACCTCAGCTATAGAGGGTGTTAAGGCGCCAAGTCCTAAAGACTCCTTCGGAAAGAAATGGACCTCAGGATGCGAAGAAGCCTTCTTAATCTTGAAGAAAAGACTCACAGAAGCTCCTGTATTGGCATATTCAGATCCCGAGAAACCATATGTGCTCCATGTTGATGCCAGTATGGAAGGCCTAGGGGCCGTATTGCATCAGAGCTACCCAGAAGGGTTAAGACCAGTGGCCTACATAAGTAGAAGTCTAACTGGTGCAGAGAAAAACTATCCGGTCCATAAGCTAGAATTCTTGGCGCTCAAGTGGGCAATTGTGGACAAGTTACATGACTATTTATATGGAGCAACATTCGAGGTAAGGACGGATAACAATCCGCTTACTTATATTCAAACAACAGCAAAGCTGGATGCCACAGGGCATAGGTGGCTGGCAGCATTGTCAAACTATAGTTTCAGCCTTAAATACAAGCCAGGCCCTAAGAATGTCAGTGCGGATGCTCTGTCCCGCAGACCTGGACTTCCTCCTCATGAAGAAAAGGAGGAATGGGAAGAAATCCCTGTGCCTGGGGTAGGAGCCCTGTGCCAAACATATGTAGTGGCTGAGAGGCAGGATGAGTTCTCTGAACTCAGAGGAATAGACTCCATATGTCACTCCCCAGAAGCCGTACCAGAGGTATTCTGTGCTCCAGCAATGCTCCAACAGTGGTCTCACATAACCAATGAAGACAAGAAGAAAGCCCAGTCACAGGACTGGTATATAGGTACAGTCCTCAAGGCAATGAGAGCCAAGAACCCTAAATTACTGAGCTCCCTTCCCATTGGACAAAGAGATTTGTACCGGAGAGAATGGAGTAAACTACATCTAGAAGATGGAATCCTTTATAGAGTTATAAAATACCATGACCACCCTGGTCGAAAGCAGCTAGTGTTACCTCATAGATATCGGGGAATGGTCCTGAGAGCTCTCCATGATCAACATGGGCATCTTGGGGTAGACAAGACCTATGGCCTGGTACAAGACCGGTTCTATTGGCCTCGCATGAGAGAACATGTTGAACATTATGTGAAGACCTGCAGAAGATGTATTCAGAGAAAGACTCTGCCTGTGAGAGCTGCCCCTATGGGCCACCTGAGAAGTACAGGACCCCTGGATCTTGTGTGCATGGACTATCTATGTATTGAGAATGATACTACCGGAATTGGGAATGTTCTGGTAGTAACAGACCATTTCACCAGATACGCTCAGGCTTTTCCCACTAAAGACCAGAAGGCTGTGACCGTAGCCAAGGTCCTCTGGCAGAAATATTTTATGCACTACGGTCTGCCCAATCGAATACATTCTGATCAAGGTAGAGACTTTGAGAGTAAGCTGATCAAAGAACTGCTGGATATGTTGCAGGTTCACAAGTCCAGAACAACACCCTACCACCCTGAGGGTGATGCCCAGCCTGAGCGTTTTAATAGGACACTCCTAGACATGCTCGGGACTCTGAAACAAGTAGAGAAGCGGTCCTGGAGTAAGCATGTAGAAGCCATGGTCCACGCATATAATTGCACAAGGCATGAGTCTACAGGATTCTCACCCTATTTCCTAATGTTTGGAAGGGAAGCCAGACTACCGATAGATGTCTGGTTGGGGGTGTCCCCAGATGGGACAAAGTCAGACTCTCACTTCCAGTATGTGAGGACCCTCAGACAAAACCTTCACAGTGCCTACGAGTTGGCCACTCAAGCTGCGGCAAAAATGGAGGAACGCAACAAAAGAAGATACGATACCAAAGTGAAGCATCAGGAAGTCCAAGCGGGAGATAAGGTTCTCCTCCGGAATCTAGGGGTACCTGGGAAACACAAATTAGCAGACAGATGGAAGGATACCCTATTTGAAGTTGTGTCTAAGCTAAAGGGGCTGCCAGTGTATAATATAAAAGGCCCAGAAGGCCGGATCAAAGCTTGGCATAGGAACCATCTACTACCAATAGCCTATATCGATGAAGAGGAAGGGAGTAGTAGTGAATGGGAGAAAAGCACAACGGAGAGTCCTGAAAATGAGGCAGTAGAGACCCCAGAAGCTCTTAGTGCTGATGATCAATGGTGGTCTCCTCCTGCTGAGGAAACACAGCACTTTCCTTCCTCTCCTCCCTTAGCCTCCTCTACATTGAATCCCAACAGCCCCAACTTTGTGCCTGGGACCCCAAAAGGAGACTCTTGTATCATGGGAAAGCCAGGGTCTCAAGCATCTGGTGACCTCCCCACCCAAGTGGCCAGAGCTGAAGATTCCCAGGAACATTCTGGACTTCCTCAGAGAGAACAGAGACTGGGTACTAGAATACGACAGCCTCCCAGGGTTCTTACTTACGATCAAGTCGGAGAACCCAGTTATGTACATATGCCCCAGGTACAATCTAAAATGGTTGATTTACTGTATGCGGTTGCGGACATTATGAATGTTGGAACCTCTCTGTACTAGAATAAACTGTAAGATAGTTAACATTTGTTTATAGGACTGCATTTATTATTATTTATATGTTTTGTTTTTTCAATTTACCTCTTGGTGGAACCTTGCCAGTGGAAGGCAAGGATTTTACAAGGGGGAGAATGTAGCCCTTCCTGTTGAACATTTGCACCTGTATACATTCTGCAGGAGAAGTTGCCTAGGCAACTATTAGACTGGTTGGTCATGTGATCAAGTGAAACTGAAAGAAGAGTGTAAGACACAGGAGGAAGCAGACATGTCAGAGCAGTGAAGGTGTGTGTGAGGCCTGGCTGTGTGAGAGCTGCAGACTTTATCTTGTAAAGTAACAGCATTCCTCTGCTGATTTAGTGTATGCTGCCAGCTGCAGTCTGTCCCTGTTAGAGAGCTGTGGAGAAGAATGCAGACAAAGTAAATGACTGGCAGACCTTGGAGTTTTCTTTCAGCCTGTGCAGAATCCTGTCAGTGGTAAGAAGTATCCTCTCTCCTTGTCATACTGACAGGGCATTCTGTCCATCACATAAACTTATAAACAGCTCTTCCTGTGGATTGCAGTTTCCTATGAGCTGCAACTGTTTAAATGCATGTGGATTACCTTAAAGGGCCCCAACATTTATGTGCACCAACTGGTACCCATCAGCCATTAGGGTGAAGCCTGAGGGTGGGTTCGCAGGTGGTTTGGGAGGGTGCTGGGCCTGGTTAGAGAGAGTCGGTGTGTTAGTTAGCCACTGTATTTCTTGCCTTATTTTTATTTGCCATAATCCTTTAATACATGTTCATACTGTTTTACTGTTATTACTGTGTGTGTTGTAGTTATTTATTATGTTCCTGTCTGGGAAACCCATTCTTGCCCTGGATGCCCAGTCAGGTGGAGGCACTGCCACAGTCATGTACCCCAACTCCCAGGTAGCGGAGACTCAGGATCAGCCTGCAGAGCACATGGAGGTAGCTGGGGTAAAGACCCACAGGGGTAATTGTGGGCCTAGGCCAAACCCCGTTACATATATTTCTACATGAGTCTGGACTAAGTATTCACAAAGGGAGTTTGAATATGTTAGAAATCATGTTGAAGCTTTCATTGAAGCCCAAACTAGGTTATCTGACAGAAGTGTTTTGCAAATTTGTATGCCCTTTTAAAGAGGGAGTTCATCAGATGGCAGTGAATGGCAGGCTACAATTAGTTCCCGTAACAATGAAACATAAGTGAGATTACTCCAGGGCACAGGAATCAAGAACAAATGATGATAAAACAGAATAAATGCAGCTAAAAAGTTAAGATTCTAGCAAACCTCAGACTCTTTGATAAGTATTAGACTCCATCTTGTCAGCATATTGAAAATGTTTCTATAGATTTACAAGGTATTTGTAACTATTCATCTATCTAATATGATCTGCTCCAGGGTCCAGCAAAGTAAAATGATCTTCTGGAATAAATGATAGATGATTATTGTAGTGTTTCCAAAAACCTGGTTAACCGGGCTGAGTTTGTGCATGTGTTATTATTTGTGTACTTCTTTAAAGTTAGAGCAAATTTGTGGATATTGGAATGCGCCATGACTCCCAGCAGTAGTGACATCACATGCCTGTGTGTATTGACTAAGGCCTCGCTTCCATTGAGTCGTAATTCAGTTTGCGTTAAATATGCTGTCGAAAGCAATATCGTTTATCGACTGTTTCCAATGGAGCGTTATACCTCAATATCGGCAGCTGGACTCCGGCTGCCGAAAAAATCTTTGCGTCCCATAGAAAGTAATAGAAGCCGTTAATCGATAAATTATATCAGGTTTCCAATGAAAGTGCAAACCATTAATATACTGTCGGAGGCTGTCGATACATTGAGAAATATTACACCCAGCTCAACTAGGTGTAAAATAAAAATAATGCAAGTGTTTTAATGTAGAAATAAATTGTTCTAAGTAATATTTATTGTTGTCTCATGTATAGAAATAGTTGAACTTATATTCTAATAGAAATATCAGTATATATTTAAATATAATAATATATGCAAGAACATATCTACAAACTAGACCTATGCCTAGGGCAGCAATACATATTACTTATATTTATGAAGTGGTAAATATAATTATATTAAAAAATAGTATTTGATTAGTAAAAATATGGATAAGTGTATCTTTATTTTTCTTGAGAGGTGATCACCGGTAAGGAGCATGGACGTTAAACGTAAATTCTATAGTGTAAGGTCTGGTTACCTTAGCAACTAATTGATTTTCAAGAAATCCGACATCAGATGGAAGCGTTAACACAACGTTAACTTACAGCTACACGAAAAGAGCGACTGCACGCTATCCGCAAAATATTTCATTGGAAACCTGGTACTAAAATGGAGCCGTAAATTACTTTTAGCTGACGGCCGCTTCGGTAGCTTACGGCTCCATTTTTAACGGCTCAATGGAAGCGAGGCCTAAGCTGGGAAAGATGCTAAATACAGTGGAGATTTTTTTTTTTTTTTTTTAATAAGAACTTTATTTGTTCAGATTATCATTATTCATTTGTCTTGTACAAATAAAGATAATTTTCAGTGGTAGAGCATTGTAGTGATTTTAGTCTTATGCGGATTGCATTCGTTCCAAAACCTGTCAACCTGTTGAAGGTATTCTTTGTTCTCCATCTCCATCATTAAACTTCCATCAAAAGTACATTTGGAGGATGCAACTCTCTAGCCACACTATTACCTTCTTTTTAACAGGTATATAACTAGAAATAATGACACATGCAGGGCCGGCTCAGCCATGGGACTAAGTGGGTCCAACGGACCCAGGGAGCAAATGATAAGAGACAGTAGTTTATTGACTGAGTCAGTCACGGTCAGACCCAGACCACTCCTGTCCTCTGTTTCCATGGGGGAAGTTGCAGGCTTCCAGCAGCATAACCTCATCATGCACAAAGGAAAAGAACTGGTCAAGGGTGACATTCAAGTTGGGACAAGTGCATCTCTTCCCTACTTTCCTACTTATAGCTCAATTGTGTATTAGCATTGTTTGCATGCAGGTAGGCAGGCTTAGTAAGGTAAGCAACTTCTCAGGGGAGGGGCTATTTCATTCTCTGACCCAGGCAGAATAATATCTTGAGTCGACCCTGGACACATAAAACTTGACCATTTTGTTTGATTTATTATAAATTGTGAACTGTTTAAAGGAACATGAAACTCAAAAAAATTATTTCACGGTTCAGACGGATCATATCATTTAAAACAACTTTCCAAATTGCTTTTATTATCAAATTTGCTTTAATTTCATGGTATCCTATGTTAAAGGAGCAGCAATGCAATACTGGGACCTAGATTAACACATCTGGTGAGTCATGTGCTGCCACCAATCAGCAGCTAGCTCTCAATATTGTATAGCTGCTCCTAAGCCTACCTAGGTATACTTTTTAACAAATATACCAAGAGAACGATGCAAATTTAATAATAGAAGTAAACTGGAAAATTGTTTAACCCCTTAACCCAATCCGACATATATACGTTGTGTGGTACTTTGGCTATAGTACTGCACCACGACCACGTATATATACGTTGTCACTTCAGGAAGCTCTAGCACTCTCTGCTGTTAAGTTACAGCCAAGATCTGGAGCTCCTGAAGCTTCAGGCATTGGCCGCATATAGAGCCGGATGGCGATTGGTGCTATGCCAGTGGGAGGTGTGGGAGGGAGGCGGGTCGCGGGTGGGCATCTCAGCAGTGGAGGGGGAAAGGGAGGGAGTGGGAGGACCCTACGCTACAGATTTTTTTTTTAAAGAGACAGGGATGGATGGGGCAACTACACTACAGAAAATATGTTTGGGGCACGCGGTGGGGGTTCTAAATGGCGATCGTGGGAGGGGGGAAGGTTGTGGGACCACTACACTACAGAATAAAAATTAAATTAAATAAAAAAATAAAGGGGTTTATAGGTACTGGCAGACAGCTGCCAGTACCTAAGATGGCGGCAATAGTTAGGGCAGGGGAGGATTAGATAGCTGTTTTAGGGGGGATCAGGGAGGTTTGAGGGTTAGGGCAATCCTACACTACAGAAAGTGTGGTGTGCAGCTGCAATTAGCGGCCTTCTAATTACCCAAAAAGCAATGGCAAAGCCATATATGTCTGCTATTTCTGAACAAAGGGGATCCCAGAGATGCTTTTACAACCATTTGTGCCATGATTGCTCAAGCAGTATGTAAATAATTTCAGTGAGAAATCCAAAGTTTGTGAAAAAAGTTCTACCTAAATCATTAAAGAAAAATTTTGGGTTTCATGTCCCTTTAAGTGTTAAATAAATGGAGGTCCATAACAATATTATAATTTCTTACAGTGTTTTAGATTATTTTAAAATAATGTATATACTTTATTTGGTTTTATCTATTGAACATTTAAAATAATATAATCTTAGTCTCGGATATGTATTTCTTCACTCTACTGTTTTCCCACTAAAATAAATCTTCACTCTACTGTTTTCCCACTAATATAAATCTCAATAATTCATATTAAGATAAAGCTACTTATTATGGATACAATCATAATCAGGTAACCAATGCGTCCCAATGTCTCCAATACATATTTATAAAATATAAAGTATACAGGTTTTGAGAAATTTCCTGTTTATACCAGTAAGTCATAATTTGCATAAGGAACATGCAATGAGCAAGGATGGGCAAATGTTTTGCAACATTCGAAAAATGAAACTAATTTTAACACATTTGAAATTGAATGTTGAATTTCTAATGTTTTTTCAACATTCTAACATTTGTTTAATGTAATAGTATTTCTAATGATATCTTTAAATGTAATATTGGATTCAAATGTTTCTAATAATTCAATTCAAATTATGCAATATTCAAATTAGAACAATTTGAATCAATATATTTGAATCAATATATTTGTAACAGTATTTATTTTTACAGGTAAAAGAGCTGATTTCTTTGGGGCAATGCCCCGCAAAAGGCCCTTTTAATGGCTATTGGTAGTTTAGTTTAGGCTAGGGTTTTTTATTTTTTTTGGGGGGCGGGGCTTTTTTATTTTGATAGGGCTATTAGATTAGGTGTAATTGGTTTAAATATCTGATAAATTATTTTTTATTTTATGTAATTTAGTGGGTTTTTTTGTTGTAATTTAGTTAATTGTATTTAATTTAGGTAATTGATTTAATTGTAGTGTAAGGTTAGGTGTTAGTGTAAGACAGGTTAGGTTTTATTTCACAGGTAAATTTGTATTTATTTTAGCTAGGTAGTTAGTAAATAGTTAATAACTATTTAGTAACTATTCTACCTAGTTAAAATAAATACAAACTTGCCTTTGAAATAAAAATAACACCTAAGCTAGATACAATGTAACTATTAGTTATATTGTAGCTAGCTTAGGGTTTATTTTACAAATAAGTATTTAGTTTTAAATAGGAATTATTTAGTTATTAATAGTAGGATTTATTTAGATTTATTTTAATTACATTAAAGTTAGTGGGTGTTGGGGTTAGACTTAGATTTAGGGATTGATAAATTTAGTATAGTGGCGGTGACATTGGGGGCGGCAGATTAGGGGTTAATAAATGTAAGTAGGTGGCGGCGATGTTAGGTACGGCAGATTAGGGGTTAAAATATTTAACTAGTGTTTGTGATGCGGGAGTGCGGTGGTTTAGGGGTTAATATGTTTATTATACTGGTGGCGATGTCCGGAGCAGCAGATTAGGGGTTAATAAGTATATATATATACTATATATATATGTATATATATATATATATATATATATATATATATATATATATACTGTGTATATACTTCTCTTGGGAGGGTACTCACAGGAATTTTTTCTTGTAAAATATAATAATCTTTATTTCCAAATGGTTACTGTAACAGTTTGATTGTCGACGTTTCTGCCCTAATTTGGGCCTTTCTCAAGACAAATATGTTCTATAAAAATACAAAATACACAATTGGAACTCATATAATGCAAACAATATATTTTGCGCTGTGGGCTTTCAGTTGTCTGTTTATCCTCTGTGGTGGGGGTACCTGCTACTGTACCATCTGATGCACTCTTCATAGACAATGTTAGATACAGAGATAGTTTGTTTCTTTCACTAAGGGCAGAACGAGCACTTCTGAGATTGATTTGTATATACTTATTAAGTATTGTAGTATGGCTTTGCTTGCTTACCTAAAGGTTTCCTATTTTTAATTTAGTGTAAGGTTAGTTCTGTGATGGAGGGATATCACTGTTGTATTTTATGCATTGATTACTTAGTATATATTCTTTGCATTATATAAGTTCCAATTGTGTATTTTGTATTTTTATAGAACATATTTCTCTTGAGAAAGGCCCAAATTGGAGCCGAAACATCAACAAGAAAAAATTCCTGTGAGTGCCCTCACAAGAAAATACTATATATATATATATATATATATATATATATATATAAATATATATATATATATATATATATATATATATATATATATATATATATATATATAGGTATACCCTGCTCATACAGCGGGTTAGGGACCGGAGCTCCGCTGTAAAGTGAAAACCGCCTTAAAGTGAAACAAGGCAGTTTTAGCTATCTTTTCACTTGCCAGTGTGTTTAAAAACTTAAAAACATGTTTAAACTAACATATATTAGTGGTGCAATAGCATTAAGTTCAGTTTAACACTAGCTCAGCATTCAATAAATACTGTACCTGTAAAATAGTGACAATTACTGTAGTACAATTTGCCAGACTATAACATTGAGACACAGATTGCACTGTAATGCTGTAAACAGAGTGAACTGCACATAACAAAATGGTGCCAGTCACTTTTCTCGCAATCTCACAAAGATTACGGCACTGTTTCAAATATTTGGAGGTTGAACTTCAGCTCCACAAAGCGCTGTATTAGCGAAGCGCTGTAAAGTGAAGAGCTGTAAAGTGAGGTATACCTGTATATACTTTATATATATATATATATATATATATATATATATATGTTTGTGTGTGTATAAACATAGACATATATATATATATACCTGATCGTAGACTATATCCCTTTAAATCACTGTTAAACCATTTTTTCTATATCAAATTATATTTCATATGTGTAAATATGAGTGAAAGTCCTTTGAAACTTTCAAGCATTAACACTTTACTCCAGGTCTCGAAAAGCACGAAATTTGACATCGCTATTTTGTGTTGCGCTCGAGCGCAACACTTAAAGGGTCAAGAAACACAAATGTTTTCACAAATGAAGCAAATGAGACGATATAAGTAAATTGAAAAGACGTTTAATACTGCATGCACTATCTGAATCATGAAAGTTTAATCTAGGGGTCAATTTATTAATGTGCAAGTGGACATGATATGATGTAGCATATCATGTTCGCTGCACATCGATAAATGCAGACAGCATACACTGTCGGCATTTATCATTGCACCAGCAGTTCTTGTGAAATGCTGGTGCAATACCGCCCCCTGCAGATTTGCGGCCAATCGGCCGCTAGCATGGGGTGTCAATCAACCCGATTGTATTCCTCAGAGGAGGCAGACAGGTTATGGAGCTTGATAAATTGACCCCTTAGAGTTTGCTGCCCCTTCACCAGTTGTAAAATGAGCGATAATAGCTCATCTGGCACTATCTATTGAAATGAATGAGCACTCTAAAAAACACGTTGACCACGTTAAAGGGAATACAATTTCAAGCAACTCTCCAATTTATTTCTACTATATAATTTGATTCATTATTTTGGTATCCTTTGTTGAAGAAGCGGCAATGTACTGCTGGAAGCTAGCTGAACGCATTGTGTGAGTCAATAACATGAGACATATATGGGCAGCCACCAATCATTAGCTCACGAGCAAACCTAGGTATCCTTTTCAACAAAGGATACCACAAGAACAACAACAATTCAATAATAGAAGTAAATTGGAAATTTGTTTAAAATCAAATGCTCTATTTGAATCATGAAAGAGAAAAAAAATGTTTCTTTAAGGTTCTCTGGTAAAAAATAAAAAATTACCATTTATTTTTAATGCCAGATTCTAATCTTTGCACTATTGGCTGTGCACAGTTGTAATCTAAGCCTGTCTTTGCTTTGTTTGTCCGCTACTCCGCCGTTATGATTGCATAAGGATTTCCTTGTGTAGTATCACCACCGCCAGAAACAGGAGTTGAGAAACAGCTGTCTTAAGATACGATCGGGATGATTGACACCCCCTGCTAGCAGCCGATTGGCCGCGAATGTGCAGGGGGCGACATTGCACAAGCATTTCACCAGAAATGCTTGTGCAATGTTAAATGCCAACAGCATATGCTGTTGGCATTTAGCGATGTAGGACGGACATGATTCGCTATAGTGAACCCGGGGTATGATGAATCTAGCCCTATATTTTGGGGGCATTTGAGGCACATTTATAAAAATAACCAAAAATCTGATCCCTGGTTAATTTTATAAGTGCCAATTGCTACCACAAGCTTGCGGTAGCAATAACCAGTCACTTGTAATGGTTGGTTAATTATTGCGCGCCCACAAACTGACAAATATGCCAGTTTGTGGGGCATGCGATAATTTAGCTCTTCACTTGTAATCTAGCCCTTAGAAAAGAATTACTTTTATGCTGATTTTTACCTTGTAGGCTATAGAAAAATAAACAAAAAACAAGTTTTGTTACATTCTACATGATGTGTTTTTGCCATTGTTGATTTATTCTGCATTTATTTTTATTTTTTTAATAAAAGCCCTTGGTCTGCTTTGAAACACAAGTGGGTATCAAAATAAAACCACCACTGAAATTGATGTCTCAATAGTTTTAGCACTAATGTTAATTTGTAAGAATGTTTTATGCAATATTGTTACCTTGATTTGGAACATAACAGTTTGAAAACATTATATAATCAGAACACTCTCAGGTATTTATTCCAGTCCTTAAGAGTTCTCTCCCTGTTTGCATGGCAACCTGTTCTTTTGCACAGTTATATGAAAAAGAAACTTGCAGACGCCACTGGATGATCTCAGCACAAACTACATAACTCATAAATAGCCAAGGTCTTCTATTTATTCCAAAGAGCCAAACAACATCATAATAGGAAACTGCACATTTTTTAACATACCATTTGAGCTAGTTTTGTAAATAGCAGTAAGGGGGGACATTTATAAACCTAATGTTCCCAGGTAGGGAACCTGTTGGACCGCATTAGCAGAGAGTGAGGGATTATCTTTATCATTGCACAAGAAATCTCTTGTGCATTTTAGAGAATTAGATCTGCACTTGACAATCATCTAGGGCAAACAAACCCATGATATTTTAATTCTGCCACGAATAAGATGGCAGAGTGGTCAAATTTAAACTTTAATGATTCAGGGCATGCAATTTTAAACAACTTTCCATGGAGGGAGTCACGCACGTGAGCATGTGATCTCCCAGGCCAGGCGGTGAGAACTCTTAGAAGAAGAGAAGTGGAGTCGTTGCGACGAGTGTGATAGTTGGAGCGGAGCCTGAGAGGACTGGAGAGTGGAGGGGGCTGACCCGGCTGAGGAGGTAGGGAGCAAGGCACGCTACAGTGAAGCCAAAATATCACACGCTGACAGCCTATCTATCTATCTATTGGGTTCTTGTAAAGCACGGCTATTCACCCGTAAGGGTCTCAAGGCGCTGAGGGTTGTAGTTCAGTCGAAGAGCCAGGTCTTTAGGTCCTTTCTGAACTTAGTTAGGGCGGTAGCTTGTCTGAGGTGCAGCGGGAGGGTGTTCCAAGTCTTGGCTGCCAGGTGAGAGAAGGATCTCCCTCCCGCTGTGGTTTTCCTGATAAGAGTAAGACAGAGTAAGAGGACTCAGTGACTCGTGCAGGGGTCAAGTACTACAAACAAAAGCGTGGGAACTCGCTAAGACTTCCACCCCATCACAATTATAGTTTTATACATACACACACACACTGTATTTGTATGTATCTAATCTATATACCTTGATTAATGAAAGGACATTAAAACCAATGAAGGGTTGAATAGTTGCCTTTGGGCCTGAGACTCCTCCTCTGTCACAGAGTCTCATCCACTTAAGGTGCAATGGTCCTATTTCTGATGTGGGAAGCTAAATAACCCCAGAGCAAGCCACACAGAAATGTAAGCACCATGTGTTTCACACAGTGCAGGGTGATCACACAGCAGGACTGCTGATGGCCTTGCATTTAGTGTATTGTAGGAAGTATTACTGCCCTCCCACCAGCAGCAGCAGTGTTTACTGAAGTGTTCCTGTTCTCAGTCCAGGGGGAACTTCGTTCCACCTGCAAAAATAGTGCAGGAACTCCGTTCCCATGCGTTCCCATCTGACTTGACCCCTGTGTACTTGTCTTTTTCTGTACTAGCTGTGTCAGTGTGGCTTAATCTAATGCTGCCCTCCTACTCTGCTATTTTATTGCCTAACAATGCCTACAGTTACACACACACCTGTGTGTGTGACTGTGTGTGTATACTGTGTAGCTGGCTGTAGGCCATAAAATAGCAGAGGAGGAGGAGGGTGGCATTAGATTAAGAACTAAGTCTGTCTTGAACTTAGAGTCGACTTAAGAGTCGATTGAAGACAAGACAGTAACTAGAATGTTATCTCAGCTGACCTGGTACTGATCAGACTCAGTGTACTTGTCTAGTTTCTGTACTAGGCTAGCTGTGAGCCAGTGACAGAATGTGATTAGTGAGCTCTACATTCTACTCCTACAAATCGATTAAAGGGAGGCGAATGGGACCATATAATAAACTAGTTTTGCATTCACATGTTACCGAGCGGTTTCGTAGGGTATTTTTATCTGCCCTTTAATACATAAATGTGCTAGTTTACAATAAATTCTCAACTTAGACCACACTTATGCAACTGTGTATTAGACGCCTCATCATGCGTAAAAATAAAACATCAGACACAAGCCTCTCCCAAGCTATTTCAAAATGATAAAACAGCTCAAATATAGAAATGGCAAACATAACTAGGCTACTCTAAGTGTGGCCAATGAGTGCCTAGGGCAGCAGAAAACCTAAATACGCCACTGATTCAGTGCAAGGCCTTACACAGCAAAAATGGCGACATTTTACTCCATTTTCACCCCTCCACACATAGGCAGGCACAGCAAGTCTTGCGCTCAATATTTAAAGGGATAGTCTAGGCCAAAATAAACTTTCATGATTCAGATAGGGCATGTAATTTTAAACAATTTTCCAATTTACTTTTATCACCAATTTTGCTTTGTTCTCTTGGTATTCTTAGTTGAAAGCTTAACCTAGGAGATTCATATGCTAATTTCTTAGACCTTGAAGGCCACCTCTTTTCAGAATGAATTTTAACAGTTTTTCACCACTAGAGGGTGTTAACACTGTGCTCGTGCACGTGAAGTTATCTGGGAGCAGGCACTGATTGGCTAAACTGCAAGTCTGTCAAAAGAACTGAAATAAAGGGGCAGTTTGCAGAAGCTTAGATACAAGATAATCACAGAGGTTAAAAGTATATTAATATAACTGTGTTGGTTATGCAAAACTGGGGAATGGGTAATAAAGGGATTATCTATCTTTTAAAACAATAAAAATTCTGGTGTAAACTGTCCCTTTAAGTACCGTAACTCCCTGGAAGTCTCAACAAACACCTAACGCATGCGCAATATCTACCTGACAGCCACCATCCCCCACCGCAATAACTAAATAAAAGTGTTAACCCCTAATCCGCCAACCCCCACATCGCAAACTACCTAATAAATGTATTAACTCATAATCAGCCATCCATCCACATCGCAATCTACCTAATAAAGTAATTAACAACTAAACCGCCAACCCCCACATTGCAAAGTATCTAATTATACTATTAACCCCTAATTTGCCAACCCCCACAATGCATTATACCTATTAACACTAATAACCCCTAAACTGCCAAACCCCCACAATCTAATCACTAAGCCCCCTAACCTAACACCCCCTACACAATTACATATAAAAAAAAGACTACCTTACTAATAAATTAAGAATTACAAAAATAAAAAAATCCTAACATACAATTAAAATAAAAAATTCTAACATTACTTAAAATAAAAATTTAAGATTAAATTAAAATAAAAAAAATCTAATATTACAAAAAAAATTAAAAAAATCTAAAATGACATAAAAAAAATAAAAATGCTCCCCCAAAATAAAAACATGCCCTAATCTAACACTAAACTACCAATAGCCATTTAAAGGGCCTTTTTTTAGGGGATTGCCCTAAAGCGATCAGCTCTTTTACCTAAATTAAGTACCTATTACCCCCTAAAAGTAAACCCCCCTAACCCACCATACCGCCTAAAATAAAAAATTCTAACACTAAAAAACCTAAGCTACCCATTGCTCCTAAAGGGGCATTTGTATGGGCATTGTCCTTAAAAGGGCAATTAGCTCTTTCGCTGCCTATTAAAATAAAATATCCCTAATATAAAAAAACAAACTCCACCAAAAAAAAACAACCTAAGTCTAATACCGAAATTGGTACTCACCATCCTTGAAGTCCGGCAGTGAAGGTCTTCTCCATCTTCATCCAATGTGGGGCTGTTCAAATCAGCCAATAGGATTTCAGTAACTCTCAGCCAATACCTTGCATTCAATCTTCAGTGTGCGACGGCGATCACATGAAGAGGATCCTCCACGCTGGATGTCTGCATGGCCACCTCTGCTCCACATCATCTTCGCTCAGGATAAAGATAGAAGATGTCCCCATGCTGAATGAAGATGGAGCCGTCTGGAAGGAGACCTTCAGGAATGGTAAGTACCTATTTCGGGGTTAGACTTAGGTTTATTTTTTTTTGTGTTTTTTTTTTTTTTTGGATTAGGGATTTTTTGTTTTAATGGGCAGCAAAAGAGCTGATTGCTCTTTTAAGGGCAATGCTCATACAAATGCCCCTTTAGAGGCAATGGGTAGCTAAGGTTTTTTTTAGTGTTAGGTTTTTATTTTGGGGGGTTTGGTGGGTGGGGGGTTTATTTGTAGAGGGTAATTGGTACTTTATTTAGGTAAAAGAGCTGATTGTTTTAGTTTTAGATTAGGGGGTGTTTTTATTTTTATAGGGGTATTAGATTAGGTTAAAAAATATTTTGTATAATTTTGTTTATTTTTTTTCTGTAATTTTAGATTTTTTTATTTTTTGTAATATTAGATTTACTTATTTTAATTTAATCTTAGTTTTTTTTTACTTTAAGTAATGTTTGGATTTTTTATTTTAATTGTATGTAAGGATTTTTTTTTATTCTTGTAAAGTTTTATTAAATTATTAGTAAGGTAGTATTTTTATATTTTATGTAAATTGTGGTTAACATAGGGGGTGTTAGGTTAGGGGGCTTAGTGATTAAATTAGTTATTTGTGTTGTGGGGGGATGGTGGTTTAGGGGTTAATAGGTTAATTAGGTAGATTGCATTGTGGGGGATTTGCAGTTTAGAGGTTAATAGGTTAATTAGGTAGATTTCTTTGTGGGGGGGTTGGCGGTTTAGGGGTTAATAGTGTTAATAGGTAGATTGCATTGTGGGGTTTGGGTGATTAGGGGTTAATACATTTATTAGGTAGTTTGTGATGCGGGGGAATGGTGGATTAGGGGTTAATACATTTATTAGGTAGTTTGCAATGTGGGGGGATGGTGGATTAGGGACTAATACATTTATTAAGTATATTGTGTTGTGGAGGGATGGCGATTTAGGGGTTAATCACTTTTATTAGTAGTTGCGATGTGGGGGAATGGCGGATATAGGGGTTTTGACGTGTCTGTTTTTTTTGGGAGGCAGGTTAGTGTTTTACGGGCGATTTAACATTTTTTACTTATGTACCGGCAGTTCATAAACTGCCATAAGTCACTGGCGACTCCAAAAATGTCTATTTCCGCACATTTCTGAACATCTGCAGTTTATCCGACTTATGGCAGTATATGAACTACCGGTGCGGTTTATGTGATTCACCCGATGTGTGTGGTGAACTTACATGCGAAGCGTGGTTTCAGCAGTTGTGCTGAAACCTGCTCCATATATGTAATCTCGCCCACTGAGTTTTTAGCTTCCTGTCCTATGGTAAACTTGACCAAGGGCTGGAGTCTCGTCTGCATTGTAAAACTTTGCATTGACTCAGGTGTGGGCTTGGCGTAGGGGGTCTGAGTGTGGAGATAAGGTCTTTTTTGGTCCTATCTATAGATTTGTTTGTATATTGTGACCTCTTAGTCATTCCCCAGCTATTTTCATTACTGCAGCAGAATAAAAAAATAACATATCTAATTTGGTGAAGCCAGCTTCTGTGAATCCCATACAGTTTACAGATTAGATGACAAAAATTAAATACTTAAAGGGGCAGTCTACTTGAACATTTTTATTGTTTAAAAAGTTAGATAATCCCTTTATTGCCTATTCCCCAGTTTTACATAATCAACACTGCTATATTAATACACTTGTGATAAAATTGTATCTAAGCCTCTGCAGACTGCCCCTTTATCTCAGTTCTTTTGACAGACTTGTATTTTAGCCAATCAGTGCCGACTCATAAATAACTCCAAGGGAGTTAGCACAATGTTATGTATATGGAAAACCTGAACTAGCAGTGTCTAACTGTAAAAAACTGTCAAAATGCACTGCGATAAGAAGCAGCCTTCAACGACTTAGAAATCAGTTTATGAGCCTATATAGATTTAGCTTTCGACAAAGAATAAAGAGAGAACAAAGCAAATTTGATGATAAAAGTAATTTGGAAAGTTGTTTAACATTGCATGCCCTATCTGAATCATGAAAGCTAAATGTTGACTAGACTGTCCCTTTAATATTTTATGCATATTATGTGCAGGTTACATAAGGCGTTTTATAGTGGAAGCTACAGAAACCATAATTGGACATGGTAAATAGTTCGGTAATCTGCTTACTCCATTATTTTCTTCTAAATTGTCCCTATTTTTTTTTTCCGGCAACTATGCAACAACTTAAGAGCATTTTTTTAAAGTCAGTCACACATTTTCAGTGAGAATATGTGACACCATTTACAGATTCATTAGGTGACTTGTGCAAGTTTCTCACATTAGATGATTCGAGAAACGCTGCATAAATTAGTTATGTTACATGCAATACAATTGAAATTACCAGTTTTAAAGCTGTATTTTTTACAATATCTGCTAATGTCACATCATGTATACAAAGACACACATTATTAATAAAATGTCACCTACTGCCTGTTACCCTGCAATGTCTGGTTTTCTCCTATGCCCATGCATATATATATATATATATATATATATATATATATATATATATATATATATATATACTGTATATACTGTACTTAAAAGGACACTGAACCCAACTTTTTTCTTTCGTGATTCAGATAGAGCCTGCAATTTTAAGAAACTTTCTAATTTACATATATTATCAACTTTTCTTCGTTCTTTTGCTATCTTTATTTGAAAAGGAAGGAATCTAAGCTAAGGGGCCAGCCAATTTTTAGTTCAGCACCCTGGACAGCACTTGTTTATTGGTGGGTGAATTTATCCATCAATCAGCAAGAACAACCCAGGTTGTTCACCAAAAATGGGCCAGGATATAAACTTACATTCTTGCTTTTCAAATAAGGATACCAAGAGAATGAAGCAAATTTGATAATAGGAGTAAATTAGAAAGTTGCTTAAAATTGCATGCTGTTAGGCTCGTTTATCAAGCTCCGGATGGATTTTGAGGGCCAGTGTTTCTGGCGAGCCTGCAGGCTCGCCAGAAACAGCAGTTATGAAGCAGCGGTCTAAAGACCGTTGCTCCATTACCCTGTCCGCCTGCTCTGAGTAGGCGGACAGACAGCGCCAAAAATCAACCCGATCGAGTACGATTGGGTTGATTGACACCTCCCTGCTGGCGGCCGATTGGCCGTAAATCTGCTGCTGGTGCAGTGCTAAATACGGAGAGCGTATTGCATTCAGCGAGGTCTGGTCGGATTAGGTCCGCTAGACCTTTGATAAATATCCCCCTCTATCTGAATCACAAAAGAAAAAATGTGGGTGCAGTGTCCCTTTAACAAAATTAAAGGAACATAAATTAGTATTTTAGTGAGCCTACTACTAGATACATATGCCCATAGCCACTAAGCATGTGCATTCAAATCATTTGTGCTCTTTTTGGAGCTGGATTCCATCTTGTGAGATTTAAATGTATACAAAATCCCACTTTAATAAAATATCAATTTAAAGCTCATCACAAGGATAAAAAAAAATCAATGTATTTTTTTGTGTTTTGTGTAATGTTTTAGTTTTGCGAAACAGTTAACCAGAGCTCTGAAGTCGCGGTAATAAATCACAATTGCGCTCAAGTGATCGAGTTTAGTTTCAACTCTTAATACCAGCGGTAAGCCCTACAAGCATCTGCAATAAACTCCTTATGGCTAGCGCACAAATTTTTGTGCTCCACTCGTAATCTGGCCTTATATTTTCATATTTTCTGTATAATTGTTGCCTAACAATGAAATTAAAGTTAAAAAGAGAATAAACCAATCAGATTCACTTAGGCTTGTAGTTCTCAATCAGGTAATAGGGGTCAAACTGTTCCCTCTCAGGTACGCTATAGATACAATAGTCATATGAGCGTAAAGATCCAATGAGGTGAAAGAATAACAGCAAACATGGAAAATAGTCCAAAGTCATCAAATAAGGTGTCTGGTAAAAGGTGGTTTCCATTCAAGTTCATGTTGAATTAAGTATCACTTGTGCACAGGGAGCAAAATACTGTTTTAAGGTGAACTCCATGAAAACTTTGTGGAAATCCAACAATAAAATAAGGTGGAATTTAGAAGTTGAAAGTCAAACATCCAATTTAAATACATCCTCTATCAGATCAAGTGAAAATAGTGTGAAAATACTTAATTTTGAAGTGCTGAAAGAAATATAAATACAATGAATAGCAATATTCATCTATTATTCAAAAACATATAATATAAGTAAAGTATGACTCATCTTCCAATGAAATTCAAATAAGACCAATACAAGTGAAATGTTAACTAAAGGCTGCTACTTTCATATCTTTATTTAGTCCCCAAACCTCATAGGTGCGTAGTGTAAAGATCCATAAAAAAAATAAATTGTGTAAACATGGAATAAATTTGCACATCTCATCTTGGATCGAAATATAGATTATATAACAGTGGAATTATAGTCTTAGCATAAACACTTATTTTAAACAATAGTCTTTCTTCTGTTTTATTTCCTGTCATGTTAAAAATTGGCCTAAATTACAAGTTTAGTGCAAAAATATTAGTGCTATTGAGTGCAAACACAGCTCAAGTTAAATCAATAGTGCTTCTATTCTTGCACTCATATTACATGCTTAAAGTAAAAGGTTTGTCCTTGAGCGAATGCATCAGACATGCTAAAATCTGGAGGTCGGATAGCGCAACTTCGCTAACTCCCTTTCCTTATAGACTATGGGGTGATTGACAAAAACTTCTGGCTTTTGCTGACCGCTTATGCACTAACCCAAAGGTGTGCTAGTCTGCAGTAAAGCCAAAGGTGCGTTAAGTAATACTTCCAACAGCATTGTTCTTCACTTAGATGTTTAAAAATAATATTTTCTTCTATCTATCATCTAATCTATTTCTATCTTTCATCTAATCTATCTATTTATCTATCATCTAATCTATCAATCATCTTTCAATCATCTATATCTATCTATCTATCTATCTATATATATATCATTCTTCTAATCTATATCTATCAATAATCTATCAATCATCTAATCTATTTCTATCTATCATCTAATCTATCTATACCTATCTACTATATATCTATCAATCTACGTATCTACCTATCTATCTATTTACCTATCTACCTATCTATCTATTTACCTATCTACCTATCTATCTATCTATCTATCTATCTATCTATCTATCTATCAGTTTCTTCTAAGTGAAGAACAATACTGTTTGAAATATTTCTATAAAAAAGGGATTCACTTTGTTTTGAAGTGATATAGTATACAGTATGTCAAAGCATCTGACAGGGAAGGGCTCAAATGTGTGTATATATATATATATGTCTGTGTATATTTGTATGTGCGTATGTACAGTATATATGTGTATATAAGCCTTTCCTGCCTATAGTAATGGCTTTAGCCGCACAAATTAATCAACTGCATTTTTTCTCATGTGCATTGTTTGCTTGTTTTTAGCTAAAGCAGCTTTTTGTTAATTGTTTTCTGATGAATACAATGAATATAGAAGATAATTATTTTTTACATTGGTACGGAAATGGATGCATATGTATAATATATACTATCCGTATATAAAATAATTGAACATCCCTTTAATATATTTTGTATTGAAAAGTACAAGCCAAAGTGGTCAATTTGTGTATATTTTTTTTTATTCTTTTAATTGTGCACACAATTTAGCAAGCCATGTACACGTTTTTTCAATTCCATGCTCACAAGTTTGCTATTTCAAAGAATAGCACTTTCTCCCGGTTATACAATTTAAATTTCATTTCCCATAGCTTATTTTGTTCATCACGACAAAGAGTATGATGAAAAACCCACAGAGAACACACAGCAGCAACCAACGTGGAACAACAAAGCAAAACATACTGTAAAATGTGGGTGGGACAACTCAGCCAATCAAAAAAGTGCATAAGCAGAGTGCAAGCAAAATCAGCCAACCATAGGAAAAAGGCTATGTAAAATATACCAAATCGCAATAAAAAGTTCAACAAAGTAACCACACAAGACTCTTCATATCACAGGTTGTTTTTTTATTATTCCAAATTGTAGAAATTTTCCTTTCAAATTTGTTATTCTGAACCAGAAGCCTAGAAGCTTTAATAAAAAGAAATGACATTTTTGGATAACATTTCCAGTACAAATTAACAGACTGGCATATTTAATGAGATTGATATCCAATGTCTCTTAGGGTCAAATATTTTTTTCCTTTGAACTCTTTCCGTCGCTGATAATTATTGAGCCTTCAAACAAAGCTTCAATTGATATAACTATTATGTTTTATTTATGATAACGGTCTGCCATTCGAGTACAAACAGCTTTATGCAAATATTATTTGTTTGTTGAATAATGATGAACTCAACAAAACCCACATAGACCTAGACTACAAGTTGCACAGTATGTTTTTCCCATGCGCGATATAGTCTTTTCGCAAGCAATTTTCATTGCGCTGGTATTACAAGTGAAAAATCGCGATTGCATGTGCAAAATTGCCTTTTTTAAGCAACAATGCTTTCCGCACTCAAAGAGCTGTAGTTAATGTTTTTCCGCAACAACAAAAAATTCACAAAACACTTCAAAAATACATTACAAAGTACAGTTATACTCATATTAACACTTTCTAAATAAAATTCTTCCAAAAAAAATATTGCACACAAAATTTATAAGGGATCAAAGATATGCAATCTCGGGTGTTGGAAAAAAAAGCAGACAAAGGGATTTTACATTGACAAACATACACATACATAGAGAAACATGGATTTATATGTATACAGATATGTTTAACTATGGAGAAAATGAAAAGATTTTACATTACAATCTTATGCACATTAAACAATATTTTCCAAGAGATATTTGCATATAGATCTCAAGACATCTAGATATATATATATATATATATATTTATATACATATCTAGCAATAAATAGATATATCAGTCCAAATATCATCAAATATATAGAGAAATATTTATTTAAAAATAAATAGAACATCTTCCATTACGAAAACATTTTTGCAATATGAAATATTCGCATTTTCATGTACACTTTTCAAGGAGAATACGTCATAGGCTTTGCGCAACAGAATAGGGTTTTTCTGTTTTTCTTTTTCTATTTGTCTTCTCCATTGACTTTGATGGGGAATACGTGAACGTGCACAGGATTTGCAACTTGTAATACATGTGCAACCAATTATGTGAAAAAGCCACAACATGCGCAGCGTTTTCGCAACTGATTTGCCGTGCGACTTGAAATCTACGTCATAGTATTTTGGTGATGTTGTAAATAGCAAATTGTGTTTTCCTACAAAAATAAACATATATATGAAAACTGTTAGAATTACTTTTTCTATTTAATATTTAAAATGCTATAGAAATTACCTAAATAACATAATCCCCTTACAGTGGTAATAGTAGTGCAATATACTAATAAATGAAAATGTCACACTTGCTAACTGTTCTGGGTTTTCTAGGACAGTCCTATTTTTGGCCTCCTGTCCCATTTCTTAATTATCCTGGGAGTTTGTCCCACATTTTAAAATCTGACCTGACATATCGGCTTGGCATGCATGTCTGTGACAATGACAATAAGACATAAGGTTGGTCTTATGTATACATTTGTCTTCCAATTGTTGCATCTGAGTCTCCTCCACTTTAAGTTAGAAGAGAAAAATAATAAAATAACTTGTGAATCTCTTGCAATTTAATAATGGTACCTTGTTTAATAGTTGTGTGCATTTTGAATGCACTTTATTATTATTATTATTATTATTATTGTTTATTTATAAAGCACCAACTACAATTTAAGAGGGCTGTGCTACTGGTAAGACTGGTTGACCTCTGTTCTCCTCTGAGCTATACATATTAAAGTCACAAAGTATTTCCTTGTAAGATATATTTCCTAGAGCATGTTGTACCATTTTAACAATCTGCCTTTGAATGGTTTCTAGGGTCTAGTCAAGTCACACTGCGAAACACACTGTTTTTAGTGTCTTCTCCGGATCACACTATGGATAAATCATTATAAACTGTAACAGGGAATCATTGATGAAATTGGTTTGTAGCGGGCTATATATAAAAATAAATTGTTGTTTTTTTTATTATAAACTAATATAATTTAATTTTGAAAAAAAATATTGGGAGAATGAGTACCCTATTAATGCCCTACAGAAAAATTAGATGTGCACATTTTACAGACTCAATGGAAAATAGGGCTGAGCTTCAATTTTCCCAGTGCATCCCCTGATTGTAGGCAATAGCAATCACACATTTAAAAGGGATACTAAACCCATTTTTTTTCTTTAATGTTTCAGATAGAGCATGAAATTTTAAGCAACTTTCTATTTTACTCCTCCTATGAATTTTTAGTTTTTCTCTTGCTATCTTTATTTAAAAAGTAGGGATTTAAATGAACCAGCCCATTTTAGGTTCAGCACCATGGATAGCGCTTGCTTATTGGTGAATACAGTTAGTTGTAAGACCACTGCTCCTTAACTTGTCTGCCACCTATTGAAATCATCCTTATCCGATCTGATGATTGACAGCCTCTGCTAGAGGCCGATTGGCTGCCAGAGAGCAGGTGGCATTGCACAAGCATTTCACTAGAAATGCTTGTGCAATGTTAAATGCCAACAGCGCATGCTGTCGGCATTTAGCGAGGTCAAGCAGACATGTGAATCATGAATCATGTCCGCTCGACTATTAATACATCTACCCCATGATCTCAAATTGAGGGGTAATAGGTTCAGGAGTAATTTATGGGATAGCTTCTTCATAGAAAAGGTGGTTGATTCATGGAATAAACTTCCATTAGAGGTGGTAAAGACGAACACTGTAACAGACTGTAACCTGAGATAAGCATAATGTTATCCTACAAACTAATTATGCTTACATTGTATATGAAATATGGTTTATTAGACCTATGGTTCTTTACAACTGTCAACATCTATGTATTATTCCTTTATATAATATTCCCAACATAATATTTTGTTCACACATATATAATGATTCCATTGTTACAAACACTAGTCTGTGTCTGCTCACTAATATGAACTGTAAACTGTTTATTCATTCAAAAAATAGGTCATAAGCCCAAAATAAAACAATGGGTTAAATGCTATAGGTAGTAAGAAAGTCAGTATAATAATGATTTTGTTTTAAGTGGTTAAAACCAATAATTTCACATTTCTTGTACGGAACAGTTTTTCAAACCAGTAATTTCATGTTTCTTGTAGGGAACAATTTTTAACTATGCTACTGACACTGTTTAACAGATAGTACTGGAGACTCTTGAGAACATTTGAAAGTTTAAAACGTTTTAAATGATACATGATGTGATAATATGAATGGAATAGGCTGACAAAATAAATTAGTATCAAGAGGTGATGTATAAATAAATAATTAAACTGCTGAATAAAACATTAAACTAAGAAATGAATGTAGTCCAAATCAAATGAAGGCTTTTAAGTAACACTTTGGTAGTTAATATCCAATATATTTTTTTTAAAATTATTTATATATCCAATATTAAATACTGTTTTATATATATTATACAATACAGTCTACATGTAGCTTGTAATAAGAATAGTGTTTACTATTTCATATTACTTTTTTTCAGCTTATTTCTGTGGCCTCTATTTATTAAAGTCTGGCGGACCTGATCCGACAGTGCGGATCAGGTCCACCAGACCTCGCTGAATACGGAGAGCAATAACTAAAACTATGGCTCCTCAGAGGTTGACAACTTCAGACATCCCGGACTGGTTCCTCCGGGATGACTGACAAGCTCTGCTCTCGTGCAAGAGCAAGGAACAGGGCTGCACAAACAAACACTTGTGCAGCCCTGTCCCTTGCTCTTGCATGAGAGCAGAGCTTGTCAGTCATCCCGGAGGAACCAGTCCAGGATGTCTGAAGTTGGCAACCTCTGAGGAGCATGCTGCTTTAGAAGCCCAAAGGTGTACGGACAGATACTCCCTATGAGAACCTTATCCGCATGAAATATAATATGGTGTCCTATGTTCTCTTTATAATTTTGTAACAGGTTGATTATTCAAGTATATTTTACATATATATATATATATATACTGTATATATAAAAAAAAAATTGCAGGATTGATTATAATTACTACAGGCGTACCTCGTTTTATTACACTTAACTTGTGTTTTGTAGATATTACATTATTTTTTTTTAAATTTATGGTTTGTGACATACCTGTATCAAGCAAGTCTATCAGTGCCATTTTTCCAACATATATACACATATAAACACATAAGTAAACATGTATACATATGAATGTGTGTTATATATTTATATTTAAACCAGCAAAAAGATTAGGACTCGCTGAAGGCTCAGATGATGGTTAGCATTTTTTAGCAATATATACATTTTTAAATAAATACATTTATTTTTTAATATAATGCTATTGAACACATTATAGACTACAGTATAGTGTAAATATAACATTTATATATGCATTGGCAAACCAACATCTGTGTGTGATATGTGCATTATTGCGATATTTGCTTTATTGCAAGTGGTCTGGAACCGAACCTGCAACATCTCCAATGCATGTCTGTGTGTTATTTATATTGCTCGTTTTCACCAATAGCAGTAGTTAGCTTTTTAAACTTTTTTTTTTTTTAATCAATTGCTGATAAAGTAATAGCTATTATTGCTTATTACTCAATTAAGCTGTGTTTGTCAACCTTAGAAGTATGAAAGGCTAAATTAACCCTTCAGCATGCAGTTTAAACATGCCTCTAACGAATTAACCAACTTAACTATCTAACTTTTCTACATTAATTGACAAGATATTTTTTTGTGACAAAGGCCACGTTCAGCAAGCGCTCAGAGCCAGCGCCGGGAACATCTACTCCAGCGATGACATGGAGCTAGGAGACGTCACAAGTGAGGGAGCTTAGAAAAAATGTTTGCATGCGCAAAGGGACCTGCTGCACAATAATGGAGTACTCAAATATAATTCATATGTGAGACGCTTCTATTTGCATGCAATATTTCTAATACCTTTTAAGTATTAGAAAAATTGCATGCAAATAGAAATGTCTCACATATGATTTATATATATGTACTCCATTATTGTGCAGCAGATCCCTTTGCGCATTTATTATTATAAGCTCCCTCACTTGTGAAAGCATTATTTAATTATTTATAACAACATTTATATATATATTATTGTAAACAGCTTCCACGAGCAACACATGTATGTATATATATATATATATATATATATATATATATATACACACACGTTGCTTTCGGAGGCTGCCATGTTTACAAGCGTCTGAGCTTGCTCTGAAAAGTCCCAACTTTTCCAGCAAGCTGGAAATGCTGGTACTTTCGTCATCAGAGGGCTGAGCGAATGCCCAGCGCTGAGCTTTGAAGTCTTCACAAAACGCTCCAAGCGAGCTCTGAGTCGCTTGGAGCACTTGCCAAACGCAGCTAATATAAATATCTATCATCTAATAGATTAATGAAGGAGACTTAGAATCCTTGAATGTTGTAGTGAAGGACAAAGTCAGACTAGGTCAGTAGAAAAGAGTCACTTGACTTGAGACAGATCTGTTGTAAATTGGAGGCAAAGTTCTAAACCAAATGTCACTGTCAGAATGTTGCTTAGAAAGCATTGAGATCTTGCTGATGTTTCACTGAATATTCATGAAAGTATGGTTTGAGCACTCACAAATATACATTCTCTATTTTTCAGCTCTTTCTTAAAGGGACATGAAACTCAAAATATTTATTTCACGATTCAGATAGAGAATAGAATTTTAAACAACTTTCCAATTTACTTCTATTATCTCATTTGCTTCATTGTTTAGATAGCAATGCACATGGGTGAGCCAATCACATGAGGTATCTATGTGCAACCACCAATCAGCAGCCACTAAGCCTATTTAGATATGTTTTTCAACAACGGATATCAATTAAACAAATTGGATAATAGAAGTAAATTGGAAAGTTGTTTAAATTTGCATTCTCTTTCTAAATCATGAAACAAAACAAAAAATGTGTTTCAGGTCCCTTTAAGTTTTCAAATGTGTGGCAAGATCTGAAAGTGGCAAAATAACATGGAAATTAAATAAATAAAAACATTCATTATTATTTTTTCTAAACACTAACAACTTCTATAAGTACTAGGAATTGAATCAGTCAGAATAAACACCTAGGCAGTACATAATTTAAAGCACCAGTAAATAACATAATTTATACTTACCTCATAAATTATTTTCTTTCCTGGCATGGAGGGTCTACGAATCCATTCAATTAATAGTGGGAATTCAACTCCTGGCCACCAGGTGGAGGCAAAGAACACCCCAACCAAGCTTCAAGTATCCTCCCATTACTCACAATCCCCAGTCATTCAGACGAGGAATTATGGAAAGAGAAAAAGACACAAAGGGTATAGAGGTGCCTGAGGTTTAGAAAAATTACAAAAAGCCGTCTTAAAAATAAGGGCGGGTCGTGGACTCTCCATGCCAGGAAAGAAAAGAATTTATCAGGTAAGTATAAATTATGTTTTCTTTCCAATGGCATGAGGAGTCCACAAATCCATTAAATTACTAGTGGGAACCAATACCAAAGCTAGGGTCCACAGAATGGAAGGGAGGGACACACAAGACAGGCAAATGCACCACCGCTTGAAGAACTTTCATCCCAAAAGAAGTTTTAGCTGAGGCAAAAACATAAAATTTGGAAAATTTGGAAAAGTATGCAATGATGACCAAGTGCCTGCCTTGCAAATCTGTCTCATAAAAGCATCATTTTTAAAG
Organism: Bombina bombina; assembly: GCF_027579735.1. NCBI lineage: Eukaryota > Metazoa > Chordata > Amphibia > Anura > Bombinatoridae > Bombina > Bombina bombina. The sequence goes on from NC_069502.1 coordinate 884,357,924, forward strand.
GCCCAAGAGGAAGTGACAGCCCTAGTGGAGTGAGATGTAATTTTCTCTGGAGGCTGCTGTCCTGCTGTATCATAAGCCAATTGAATAACACTTCTCAACTAGAAGGAGAGAGTAGAAGTGGCCTTCTAACCTCTCCGTTTACCAGAAAAGACAACAAAAAGAGCAGAAGATTGACGAAAATCTTAGGTAGCCTGTAAATAGAACCTTAAAGCACGCACAACATCCAGATTGTGCAATAACCGCTCCTTCTTAGAGGAAGAATTAGGACAAAATGAAAGAACAACCATTTCTTGGTTAATATTGCATTCTGAGACCACCTTAGGTAGAAATTTTAATTTAGTAAGGAGAACCGCATTATCCGCATGAAGAATAAGATAAGGAGAATAACACTGTAGAGCCGAAATCTACGAAACTCTATAGGCAGAGGAAATTGCCAGCAGAAACAAAATCTTCCAAGGACAATGACTTGATATCTACAGAATGCATATGCTCAAATAGAGCCTGCTGCAGAACTTTAAGAACCAGATAAAGACTCCAAGGAGGAGCAATTGACCTAAACACAGGCCTGATTCTAACCAAAGCCTGGACAAAAGATTGAACACCTGGCGAAATTGCCAGACGCTTCTGCAGAAGAATTAAGAGAGCCGAAATCTGACCGATTATGGTACTGACTGATAAACCCTTCTCCAGGCCCTCCTGAAAAAAAGGACAGAATGCATGGAATTTTCACCTGACTCCAAGAATAAACCCTAGATCCGCACCAATGAAGGCATTTATGCCATACCTTATAATAAATTTTGCGGGTAACAGGCTTACAAGCATAAATCATAGTCTCAATAACTTTCACAGAAAAACTTAATCTGGACAAGACTAAGCGTTCAATCTCCAAGCAGTCAGCTTCAGAGAGACTAAGTTCGGATGGAGGAAGGGACCCTGAAGTAGAAGATTGTTCCTCAGAGGAAATTTCCACGGGGGAAATGACATCATCTTCACTCGGTCCTCAAACCAAGTTCTGCAAGGCCACGCTGGAGCTATTAGAATCACCAAAGCCTGCTCCTGTTTGATACAAGCTATCACTCGAGGAAAGAGGGCAACCGGAGGAAACAGATAAACTAGACCAAAATCCCATGGCACTACCAGGGCATCTACCAAAGCTGCTTTGCGTTTAGACAGGATGCCATCAGATCCAGCTCCAGAACTCCCTATTTGAGAATTAACATAGAGAAAATTTCCGGATGGAGAGCCCATTCCCCTGGATGAAACGTCTGCCTGCTTAGATAATCCACTTCCCAGTTGTCCACCCCTGGGATATAAATGGCAGAGAGATGACAATTGTGAGACTCTGCCCACTGAAGAATGTGAGTCACCTCCTTCATAGCTAAGAAGCTCAGACTTCCTCCTTGGTGGTTGATATATACCACCAAAGGGATGTTGTCCGATTGAAATCTGATGAACCAGACTAAACTCAGTTTAGCCAAGCTGATAGGTCATTGAGAATTTCTCTCAAATCTATGATATTTATAGGGAGGGCAGACTCCTGAGTCCAAAGTCCCTGAGCTTTTAGGGAGCCCCAAACTGTTCCCCAGCCTAATAGGCTGGCATCTGTGGTCACAATCTCCCATCCTGGGAGATCCACCAAGACAGAGACATCTTTGTATGAGAGTCTAAAACTATCCTCTGAGAGAGATCTGTGTGGTCTCTGTTCCATTGATTGAGCATACATAATTGTAGAGGTCTCAGATGGAAGCAAGCAAATGGAATAATGTCAATGGATGCCACCATGAGACCAATTAATTCCATGCATACATCCACTGATGGACGAACAGAGGATTGAAGAGAATGACAGGCCTCCCGAAGCTTGTGTTTTCTGACCTCCATCAAAAAACTCTACATAAATACTGAGTCTATGATTGTCCTCAGAAAACATACCCTGGTACTTGACACCACGGAACTTTTCCCTAGATTCACCTTCCACCTGTGGGAGTGGAGAATAGCTAACAGAGAATCTGCATGGAATCTTGCTAACTGAAAAGATGGTGCTGGACCAAGATATTGTCCAGGTAAGGAGCCACCGCAATCCCTAGAGATCTAGCCACAGCCAAAAGAGCCCCCAGAACCTTTGTAAAGATTCGAGAAGCAGTGGCGAGGCCGAAAGGCAGGGCTACAAATTGGAAATGTTGATCCGAAAAAGTGAACCTCAGGAACATAAAATGTTCCCTGTGGATAGGCACATGAAGATACACATATTTTAGGTCTATATTGGTCATAAACTGACCCTCCTGAACTAGAGGGAGAATAGAACGAATAGTCTCCATTTTGAAGGACGGAACCTTGAGAAACTTGTTGAGAGACTTTAAGTCTAGAATGGGTTGAAAAGTTCCCGCCTTTGTGTGAACTACAAAAAGATTTGAATAAAATCCTGATCCTATTCTGCTTGAGGAACTAGGATAATCCCTCCCAGAGAGGACAAATCCCTTAGGCAGTTTAAGAAGGCCTCTCCCTTTACCTGGTTTACAGATAATCTTGATAATAGGAATCTGTCCCTGAGGGGACAAGACTTGAATTCTATCCTGTATCCCTGCGAGACTACATCCACTACCCATGGATCTGGAACGCCGCAAATCCGAACCTGCTGAAAAAAGGAAATCCTGCCCCCTACCTGATCCAGAACTGGAACAGGGGCGGGGGGGCCCTTCATGCTGGATTGCTTTCCCTTGTTCCAGGGCTGGCTAGCTCTCCAAGAAGTCTTGGCTTGCTCAGATTTAGAAGACCAGGAAAATCTCTGTCCCTTGAAGTTACGAAAGGAACGAAAATTAGAAGTCTGACGACCCTTGGGTCTATTCTTCTTATCCTGTGGTAAAAAAACTCCCTTTCCACCAGTAACCGTGGAAATGATCTGATCTCTGCCAGACCTAGACCAAATAAAGTCTTACCTTTAAAAGGTAGAGACAGAAGCTTGGATTTATAAGTCACATCCACAGACCAAGACAAAGGGCTCTGCAGGCTACTATAGTATAACTAGAAATCTTGGCTCCCAGCCTAACAACTTGCATACTGGCATCACAGATAAAAGTATTGGCCAGTTTTAGAGCCTTGGTCCTAGCATGGATCTCCTCTATAGTAGTCTCCTCTAAAATTAGATCAGACAATCACACCAATAAGAGGTTGCACCAGCAACTGTCGTACTACTATCAACTGGTTGCCATTGCAAACTCTGATGAAGAAATATCTTTCTTAAATAACCCTCCAGTTTCTTATCCATAGGGTCTCTAAAAGAGGAACTATGCTCAAAAGGAATAGTAGTTCTCTTAGCTAAGGTAGATATAGCGCCCTCTACTCTAGGAACAGTGCGCCACAGATCTCGCACTGAATCAGCCACAGGAAACATCTTTTTAAACACAGAAGACGGGTTAAAAGGAACACCTCTCTTCTCCCTTTCCTGAGATATAATTTCAGACATGCAATCTGGAACAGGAAAAACCTCCACAGATTTAGGTTTGACATCAAAAACTCTATTCAGTTTATTAGCCTTTTTAGGAGCATCTGCAACAGTTTCAGAGTCATCCAAAGTAGCTAAAACCTCCTCCAAAAGTAAAATGGAGAAGCTCCAGTTTAAATATAAAATTAACCTCCTCAGAATCAGGAACTGCAGATTCTGAATCAGAGATCTCGCCCTCAGAAGCTGCAGAGTAATGATCCTCGCTAGATAACTGAGAAAGACTAGCAAAATCAGTCTTGGCGGAATCAGAACCCATAGGAATGTTCTTAGATTTCCTATTTCCTTTACCAGAACTGCTGTAGGTAAAGCACCTAGGGCTGGAGAAACTGCAGAAGTCAACTGCGTAGCAAAATCTTTAGGCAAACAAACACTCCCAGATACTGAATGAGAGGAACCACAGGGCACTGCATGTGAATCTGTCAAAGACTGGGACTTGTTAACAGAAGGCTGAGACAACCCCTGAACAGCATTATTCCGAGAAAAATAAGGCTCAGATAAGGAATCCTCATCCTTAGATAATAAAACCATATTAAGGCAAGGGGAGCAAAATTGCACAGGATGTATAATCTCGGCATCTGCACAGTAAAGACATTTATCAAATGACAGAGAAAGTTTGGGATCGGCTTCCATAGTAAATAAAATAGCCCTTTCTTTCTCTAATACTCTAATTTCAGTATAAAAAATAGAATAAAATTCTAAGCATAGATAAATTATTATTAAAACCGGCACCTCTACACCCCAGCCATGCTGGAGAGACTCACCCAAACGTTAACCAGGAATCCAATCCACACCAGCAGATAAATCCTGTTCAAACTGCAGATCCTAGAAAGCTGCAAACATCAGAGAGAAGCGACAAGCAGGAAAAACGATCTAATGTTAGAAAATCCAGTCTTTCTCCTTGAAAATCTGGCTTCCAAACAGCCAGCTAGAAACTGTTCAGCACTCAGGAAGTAACAGAGCGATCACATGATCGCAAATTCAAAAGTAAGGTGCAGTCCAACAACTTTCTTAAAGAGATATTACCCAAACTAAATAAGAGGTAAACCTAAGTAAACAAATCTTCATAGCCAAAATAAAAAAAGCCTTTACATGACAGAACAGTGCCCTGAACTGCTGTCCAATAAATCCCCAACCTTTAAAAGGGATATTCAGTCCCACAAGGATCCAACATGTTCTCTAAGTATCCTTTTTTTCTTTTCTTTTTTTTTAAAACAAGGAACTCCTAAGTGCTGCATCCTTCTCACCTAGAAGGTAAAAGCACTTACCTGTGAATCTGCTGTAGGGCATGTACAGCAAACAGGTGTGACAGAATCCTCACTGACATAGACCTGTAGATAAAGAAAAACAGAGCAACCAACCCATGGACACAGCATAGCCCTAATCCTTGCTTGCAGGGAAAAGTACCCATTAAAGGATTAACAACTTGATTTCTTCAGACACATCACCTACAATGATACACATGCAAAGAATGACTGGGGATTGTGGATAATGTGAGGATACTTTGCTGGGGTGTTCTTTGCCTCCACCTGGTGGCCAGGAGTTGAATTCCCACTAGTAATTGAATGGATTTGTGGGCTCTCCATGCCATTGGAAAGAAACAGTAGATTTCCATATTAAAAAAATTATATAAAAAAAGACAATGCCAAAGCACTTACTCTGAACTTCAAATGAGTAGTAGATTTTCTGACAAGTTTTCAAGTGATATCTATTTCCCCTCCTACTTTATCATGTGACAGCCATCAGCCAATCACAAATGTATATATGTATATTCTGTAAATTCTTGCACATGCTCAGTAGGAGCCGGTGACTCGATGGGGGATATTTATCAAGCCGTCAACCTGAAATACGCTAGAATTCCGCAGCATAATTGTGGCGAGCTTAATTCGACCTAGTTATCAAAGCCTACAGACCGGCAAAAGTTGAAATCTGTGACGTAACATATGATCCGCCGGTCTCAATCCGACACAGATCGATGCTTACGTCATTACAGATGTTCCGAATACACATTCGGCACTATTTGACACTTTTTAAAAGTTATCAAATAGTTAACCAGTACGCTCGCGGCTATTCCGGCCCAGTGTACCTGGTTTTCAATCCGCCACCCTGGAGGCCGCGGATGCCATAGGAATCAATTGGAGTCTGAAAGCAGTGAACGCTTATGTTCGCTGCAGCCAGATATCACATTGATTTCTATGGTAGAAAACCAGTAACGTTTACACCTAACACCCTAACATAAATCCCGAGTCTAAACACACCTAATCTGCCACCCCGACATCGCCGCCACTAAATAAAATGCATTAACCCCTATCCCGCCGCTCCCCGACCCCACCGCAACTAAATAAAAGTATTAACCCCTAAGCCCCTTGCCTCCCACATCACTACCACTAACTAAACCTATTAACCCCTAAATCGCCAGCCCCCCACATCACCATAAACTAAATTAAGCTATTAACCCCTTAACCTGACAGCCCGCTAACTTTACATTAAAATTACAACATCCCTATCTGATAATAAATTTAAACTTACCTTTAGAATTAAAATAAACTATATTATTATACTATTAATTAACCTACCCTAACTATCATCCGACAATTAAATTAAACTATATTAAACTATTAATTAACCTATCCTAACTATTATACTAAAAATACATTAAACTAACTATATTACATATTTAAAAACCAAACCCTACTCAAATTATTTAAATCTACAATTAAAAATTTCTAAATTACAAAAAAATAAACACTGTTACAAAAAATAAAAAATACTAAGTTACAAAAAATAAAAAAAAACACAGTATCAAAAATAAAAAATAATTACACCTAATCTAATAGCCCTATCAAAATAAAAAGCCCCCCCAAAACAAAAAAGCCCCTAGCCTACAATAAACTACCAATGGCCCTTAAAAGGGCCTTTTGCGGGGCATTGCCCCAAAGAAATCAGTTATTTTACCTGTAAAAAAATACAAACACCCCTCCAACAGTAAAACCCACCACCCACACAACAAAACCCCCCAAATAAAAACCCTATCTAAAAACCTAAGCTCCCCATTGCCCTGAAAAGGGCATTTGTATGGGCATTGCCCTTAAAAGGGCATTTAGCTCTTTTACTGCCCAGACCCTACTCTAAAAATAAAACCTAAAAAAAAACCCTTAAAAAAAACTAACACTTACCCCCGACGATCCACTTACAGTTTTTGAAGTCCCGCTTGAAGGATCTATCCAGCCGGCAAGAAGTCTTCAACCGGGCAGCCTCTTCCATCTTCATCCAGCCGTGAAGTCTTCATCCATGCGGCCTCTTCTATTTTCATCCATCCGGTGAGGAGCGGGTCCATCCTGAAGATATCCGACGAGGAGCTCCTCTTCAATACGGTCTCTGCCGTAAACTGGATCTTGAATGCAAGTGACGTCATCCAAGATGGCGTCCCTTGCATTCCTATTGGCTGAAAGGTTCCAATCAGCCAATAGGATTTGAGCAGCTCTCATCCTATTGGCTGTTCCAATCAGCCAATAGGATGAGCTCTCAATCCTATTGGCTGATTTTTATATTAAACAAGTTATTAGTTATTAAATTAGTTATTATCCACTACTAGATAAACGGGAAATAGAAAACATATTTTTCTTTTCCATTTACTTATTATTGAGCCAGACATAAAGTGCTATTTGGTAAAAGATTTATTTGTGTCTTAATTACAAGTAGATGAGCCTTAGAAGCCTGCCCCTCCGCTAAGTAATGAATGTGAAATCAAAATATGTCTATAGGCAACAAACATCAAATAAATTATATTAATTAAATTACATCTTATAGATCCAAGGCTGGCATTTGCCATTTGACCATTCAGATTGTTTGAGAATATTCAAAATGATAGAATCTGCAACAACATTGTATGAAAAAACTTGCTTTTAAAAAATAAATAAAAAAAAAACCCATTTAAAAGGATATTAATCACTTTTTTAAAAAAATGATCATTATTAGCACAAGCATGATGTTAAAGACAGTGCCCAAGCCTTCTCCAGTCTCACATTGCCATCTCCACATACCTCCTAATAGTCTAATTGAAAAACAACTGAGGCAGAGTTATTGTGGTCTGAAGGTGGAATCAGGAAAGTTTAGGAAATGTTTGGGCAGAACTCAACAAAGGCAAGGTGGTAGGGTTTGGCTGGTTATCCCATGGGTGACAACAGGGCAGTCCATGGGTATAAATGAGTGATTTGGAGCAAGCTATGGACATGAATAGGCAGTTGGTGGACTCATTTGGGTTTTTAATGTAGTAATCCCAGTTTAAGTTTGTCGAATAGGGATATTATTTTGATAAGGAACGAAGTGCAATAGACAGGGGATAGAGCTCCCTACATTTAAATAAAATGGAAGGCATGTAAAGCTTTCTTGTTGTACTGTTTTAAAAGTCATGTTCCGCAGACTGATTCCATGCGTTATGATTGGTTGTTTTATTATTACTGGAAGGCGGAGCTTTCAGCTGGATACTATAGTATATTTTATTCATTCATTTTTTAATCTTTGAAATTCAATATTGAAAAAATTGTCATTGTATGTCCCTTGAAATGATAATGCCAGACTGAAAACTTGTACTAAAAATAAATATAGTATAGTCTAAAACAAAGATTTTTCATTGTCAGTAAAAAAAAAGTTTAGCATATAAAAAAAACAACAACAAAAACAACAAATAGGCTGGGTAAGCAACTGATATCACACTTGACTTAAAAGGATATGAAACACAAAATATTTAATTTGTGATTCAGACAGACCATACAATTTTTTAAAAAAGTTTCCAATTTACTTTTTATCATATTTGCTTAGTTCCCATGATATTCTGTGTTGAAGAGATACCTAGGTAGGCATCTGGAACACTACATGACAGGAAATAGTGCTGCTATCTAACGCTCTTGCAAATAGATGACATCATAATTCATACAGCTGTATTGGTTGACAATGACAAGTCTCATAAAAATAAGTAAACAAACATACATTTTACAAATCTATGTAACATTCTAAAATGGCTTATTTTAGATGGAACCAAAAAAATAACTGTACTGTCCATCTTTATTTCTTCGCTGTGAAATAATAATATATCACCCTTCCTGCATTAACCACTGCCAATTGTACTGTGGTTCAATGAAAAACAAAATCCTACTCTGAAAGAAAATATTGATGTTAGCAACTCATAAGACAAGGTCAGAGATTAATATGCCTGTTGTGTTACAGCATGACAACTCACAGGAGAAAGCTTTCAGCTCATGTGCATGTATAATGCAAGGAATTCTAAAGAAGACTAGTTACACCTCAGTAAGCTTACCTACATCCTGTATCTAAGCTTGTTGTATTTTATTCCCTATACATATACTGTCATTGCTCAGTCTCACAAGCAACTGCAGTATACAACAGTGATAGTTCTTAGGAAAATACAATCATAATAGCTAAGCGTTGATACCAACTTTGCAAGAGCAATGTGTGCAATTTAATAACAGTCAAAGAATAATACATATACAACCTGACTCCTTTCGGTTCTGATTTGTCTATTAATTAAACTGAGACCAGATCAATAAACAAACATATGGCTAGATTACAAGTTGTGCGTTAAGGTAAAAAAGCAGCGTTCCAGGTCCTAACACTGCTTTTTTACGCCCGCTGCTATTACGAGTCTTGCAGGTATATGTGTACAGCACACTTTGTTGGCCTTACCGCAAACCAACTTACGTAAAATTTGTAAACCCTTTTTTTCTATGGGACTTCCATAGCGCCGGTATTACGAGTTTGTCCTGGGAGGCCAAAAAGTGAGCGGTACAGCCTCTATCGACAAGATCCGTAACGCATTCTAAAGGCAGTAGTTATGAGTTTTACTCTACAAAGCTGTAGCATAAAACTCATAACTAAAGTGCTAAAAAGTACACTAACACCCATAAACTACCTACTAACCCCTAAACCGAGGCCCTCCCGCATCGCAAACACTAAAATAAAATTTGTAACCCCTAATCTGCCGCTCCGGACATCGCCGCCACTAAAATAAACATATTAACCTCTAAACCGCCGTACTCCCGCATTGCAAACGCTAGTTAAATATTATAAACCCCTAACATCGCTGCCACCTACCTACATGTATTAACCCCTAATCTGCCGTCCTCAACGTCACTGCCACTATTCTAAATTTATTAACCCTTTAAACCTGTCTAACCCTAACCCTAACACCCCCTAACTTAAATATAATTTAAATAAATGTAAATAAAATTAATATCATTAAATAAATTATTCCTATTTAAAACTAAATACTTACCTATAAAATAAACCCTAAGCTAGCTACAATATAACTAATTTTACAGGCAAGTTTGTATTTATTTTAACTAGATAGAATAGTTATTAAATAGTTATTAACTATTTAATAACTACCTAGCTAAAATAAATACAAATTTACCTGTAAAATAAAACCTAGCGTAAGTTACAATAACACCTAACCTTACACTATAATTAAATAAATTCTCTACATTAAATACACACAATCACAAAAAAACAAACACTAAATTACAGAAAATAAAGAAAATAAAGAACAAATTACAAGATCTTTAAACTAATTACACCTAATCTAATAGCCCTATCAAAATAAAAAAGCCCCCCCCAAAGTAAAAAAAAAAACCTAGCCTAAACTAAACTACCAATAGCTCTTAAAAGGGCCTTTTGCTGGGCATTGCCCCAAAGAAATCAGCTCTTTTTCCTGTAAAAAAAAAACAAAAACAAACACCCCCCCAAAGTAAAACCCACCACCCACACAACCAACCCTCCAAATAAAAGCCTAACTAAAAAAACCTAAGCTCCCCATTGCCCTGAAAAGGGCATTTGGATGGGCATTGCCCTTAAAAGGGCATTTAGCTCTATTGCTGCCCAAAGTCCGAACCTAAAAAATAAACCCACCCAATACATGCTTAAAAAATACTAACACTAACCCCCGAAAATTCACTTACCGGGAGAAGTCTTCATCCAAGCGGCAAGATGTCCTCAACGAAGCCAGCAGAAGTGGTCCTCCAGACAGGCAGAAGTGGTCTTCCAAAAGGGGAAGAAGTGGTCCTCCAGACGGGCAGAAGTCTTCATCCAGATTGCATCTTCTATCTTCATCCTTCCGATGCGGAGTGGCTCCATCCGGCGCGGAGCATCCTCTTCAAACGACGTCTTCTTCGGAATGAATATCTCTTTCCATCCAAGATGGCTTCCATTAGATTCCGATTGGCTGATAGAATTCTATCAGCCAATCGGAATTAAGGTAGAAAAAATCCTATTAGCTGATGCAATCAGCCAATAGGATTGAGCTGGCATTCTATTGGCTGTTCCAATCAGCCAATAGAATGTGAGCTCAATCCTATTGGCTGATTGCATCAGCCAATAGGATTTTTTCTACCTTAATTCCGATTCACTGATAGAATTCTATCAGCCTATCGGAATCTAAGGGACGCCATCTTGGATGACGTCACTTAAAGAGATATTCATTCAGAAGAAGACGTAGTTTGAAGAGGATGCTCCGCGCCGGATGTCTTGAAGATGGAGCTGCTCCGCGTCGGAAGGATGAAGATAGAAGATGCCGTCTGGATGAAGACTTCTGCCCGTCTGGAGGACCACTTTTGCCCATCTGGAGGACCACTTCTGCCGGCTTCGTTGAGGACATCTTGCCGCTTGGATGAAGACTTCTCCTGGTAAGTGAATCTTCGGGGGGTTATTGTTAGGATTTTTTAAGGGTGTATTGGTTGGGTTTATTTTTTAGGTTAGGGCTTTGGGCAGCAATAGAACTAAATGCCCTTTCAAAGGGCAATGCCCATCCAAATGCCCTTTTCAGGGCAATGGGGAGCTTTGGTTTTTTTAGTTAGGTTTTTATTTGGGGGGTTGGTTGTGTGGGTGGTGGGTTTTACTGTTGGGGGGGTTGTTTGTATTTTTTTTACAGGAAAAAGAGCTGATTTCTTTGGGGCAATGTCTCACAAAAGGCCCTTTTAAGGGCTATTGGTAGTTTAGTTTAGGCTAGCGTTTTTTTTATTTTGGGGGGACTTTTTTTTATTTTGATAGGGCTATTAGATTAGGTGTAATTAGTTTAAAGATCTTTAATTTGTTTTTTATTTTCTGTAATTTAGTGTTTTTTTTTGTGATTTAGCTAATTTAATTTATTTAATTGTATTTAATGTAGGGAATTTATGTAATTACTAGTCCTAAAGCCCGTGTACACGGTACAGCGGTCCCACTCCTTGCTCTCTCTCTATCCCCCCTCTCTTTTGCTCTCTCTTTCTCCCCTCTCTTTTGCTCTCTCTTTCTCCCCTCTCTTTTGCTCTCTCTCTCTCCCCTCTCTTTTGCTCTCTCTCTCCCCCCTCTCTTTTGCTCTCTCTTTCCCACCTCTCTTTTGTGATCTCTCCCCCTCTCTTTTGCGATCTCTCCCCCTCTCTTTTGTGCACTCTCCCCCTCTCTTTTGTGCACTCTCCCCCTCTCTTTTGTGCACTCTCCCCCCTCTCTTTTGTGCACTCTCCCTCCTCTCTTTTGTGCACTCTCTTCCCCTTTCTTTTGCTGTTGCTCTCCCCCTCTCTTTTGCTCTCTCTCCCCCCCCTCTCTTTTGCTCTCTCTCTCCCTGTCTCTCTTCCCCCTCTCTTTTGCTCTCTCTCTCCCCCCTCTCTTTTGCTATCTGTCTCCCCCCTCTCTTTTGCTGTTGCTCTCCCCCTCTCTTTTGCTCTCTCTCTCCCCCTCTCTTTTGCTCTCTCTCTCCCCGTCTCTCTTCCCCCTCTCTTTTGCTCTCTCTCTCCTCCCTCTCTTTTGCTATCTGTCTCCCCCCTCTCTTTTGCGTTCTCTCTCCCCCTCTCTTTTGCGCTCTCTCTCCCCCTCTTTTTTGCGCTCTCTCTCCCCCTCTTTTTTGCGCTCTCTCCTCCTCTCTTTTGTGCACTCTCCCCCCTCTCTTTTGTGCACTCTCCCCCCTCTCTTATGTGCACTCTCCCTCCTCTCTTTTGTGCTCTCTTCCCCTCTCTTTTGCTGTCTCTCTCCCCCCTCTCTTTTGCTGTTGCTCTCCCCCCTCTCTTTTGCTCTCTCTCTCCCCCCCTCTCTTTTGCTCTCTCTCTCTCCCCGTCTCTCTCCCCCCCTCTCTTTTGCTCTCTCTCTCCCCCCTCTCTTTTGCTATCTGTCTCCCCCCTCTCTTTTGCTGTCTCTCTCCCCCCTCTCTTTTGCTGCCTCTCTACCCCCTCTCTTTTGCTGTCTCTCTCCCCCTCTCTTTTGCTGTCTCTCTCCCCCCTCTCTTTTGCTGTCTCTCTCCCCCCTCTCTTTTGCTGTCTCTCTCCCCCCTCTCTTTTGCTGTCTCTCTCCTCCCTCTCTTTTGCTGTCTCTCTCCCATTCTCTTTTGCTGTCTCTCTCCCCCTCTCTCTTTTGCTGTCTCTCTTCCCCTCTCTTTTGCTGTCTCTCTCCCCCCTCTTTTTTGCTGTCTCTCTCCCCCTCTCTTTTGCTGTCTCTCTACCCCCTCTCTTTTGCTGTATCTTTCCCTCTCTCTATCCCCCCTCTTCTGCTCTCTCTATCCCCCTTTTTTAGAGCTCTCTGTCTCTTAGCAGCTGGCCCCGGTATCTGGCCCCGCCCGACCCCGCCCGGCCCTGCCCACGTCATGCCCGGCCCCGTCTGCATCGCGTCTGGCCCCGCCCACTCCGCACCCGCCCGGTCACGCCCACTCCGCACCCGCCCGGCCTCACCCACTCCACCACACGACGCCAGGTTAGTTGGAAGGCTAGGCGTGTTTGTCCTCTACTGCGCATGACAGCTTCGGACAAACACACTTGGCCTTTTATTATATAGGATAGTGTAAGGTTAGGTGTTATTGTAACTTAGGTTAGGTTTTATTTTACAGGTAAATTTGTATTTATTTTAGCTAGGTAGTTATTAAATAGTTAATAACTATTTAATAACTATTCTACCTAGTTAAAATAAATAAAAACTTGACTGTAAAATAAAAATAAACCCTAAGCTAGCTACAATGTAATATTAGTTATATTGTAGCTAGTTTATTTTATAGTATTTAGTTTTAAATAGGAATATTTTAGGTAATGATAGGAATTTTATTTAGATTTATTTAAGTTAGGGAGTGTTAGGGTTAGACTTAGATTTAGGGGTTAATACATTTAATATAGTGGCGGCGACATTGGGGGCGGCAGATTAGGGGTTAATCTGAATATAGCAAATCAATAAGCATACATCCTTACACTAATTAAATGATTATCAGGTAAGAACTAATACCAATAGTCACAAAATGATTTTATTTGCAGTAGCGTGCTTGTATAATAGAAAAACAGAGACATTTGTTAAATTTACAGCACAATTATCAAGTAAATTAATAATCATGTCAAACCATTAGAAAATAATGTTACCAGGTTCCTGATTGACCCAGTGTTACTGTCAACAGATAAGAACAGGTTAACAGGAAATACCTAACAAGAACATCTGTGACTATAAAAGGTAAACCAGAATTGATTAACTCACCTAAATAAGAAAACTTTTAATATAAATGTAAAGAGCATAAATCATATTAACAAAACGGTTTCATTTGGGTTTGTTTCAGACTTATCAATATTACAGGATCCTTCACTAGGGTTCAGTGTAAAAAGACCCTCTTAGATTACCCCTGGTCCCTCTCTCAACATTATCCTTACTTGTCTATTTGGTCATCTTAGCTTTCTATCTCTTCTGGACAGGGTGTGGTCATTGTACATGACCTGTGGGGCCCCTCTTGTGTCGTCTGCTTGTGCCCCCATTTTGTGGGTGTGTGTATTTTATGGAAAACTCTTAACTTAACCCCAACTGATAAGGATATGTTCACATAAATGATTGGCTAACACTAATTACAGATGGCTTAACATTTTTGTTAATGAGCTAAGATTTAGCAGTCAGAATATTTTAACTTCAGAAGATGGCACTCTAAGCTTTAAAAGGCAAGTATGTATTTTGTAAATATTTGATCGTTAACCAAGGTTGAAACACCACTAATATTTATAAAATTAGAAACTCACTTGGGGTCCTTGAATATCATAATAACTAAATATGAATTATTTTGTTAAAGTACAAAAACTTCACCGTAAGCAATAACATATTGACAAGCAACACTAGTTAATAGCTACATATTAATACTGATTAATTATATATATGTGTACCTGAATATATAAGTTAATACACATAATCAATTTTGCTCCTACATAATATAGCACCGGCACATGTGATTAATGTGCAATATCAAAATGTAAATTTTCCTTTACAATTATTCTGACCATCCAAAGCCCACTAACACAATCACAAATGAGTTTTTAAAGGAGAAAAAAGTAAAGACTTTGACATGGCCAAGAATGTCACCTGACTTGAATCCAATAGAACTCCTTTTCAGCAAAGAGCATCTGAAAAAAATAGTCTCTAACAAATGGCAGAACATCTCTCCAGAAATGTGGACAACACTGGTATCTTGTCATCAAAAATAAAGGTGGGAATACGAAAAAATAAATGATTTTAATCTCAGTAATGAACGGTGTAGTGCCTTTTGTTGCATGTTAGTTTTTAATTTTACATAAGTAAAAAACCCTACTGTAATTACTGTAAGGGGATACAAATTAAAATTATTTGGCATTTAAGTGGTGTATACTGTATAGATAGATATTTCTAAAATGTTTTACCAGGAAAAAATACATATATTTATGTGTGTGTATATATATATATATATATATATATATATACACACACACACACACACACACACAACCCCAATTCCGAAAAAGTTGGGACAGTATGGAAAATGTAAGAGAACAAACAAGTAATTATAAAATTCATTCCACCCTGTACTATATTAAAAACACATTATTTGATGTTTTACTTTGTGAATTTAATGTATTTTTGAAAATATACACTCATTTTAAATCTGATGACTGCAACACACTACAAAAAAGTTGGGACAGTCGACTATTTACCACTGTGTAACATCACCTTTTCTTTGAATAACACTTATTAAGCATTTGGGCACTGAAGAGACCAGTTGGTTACGTTTAGCAAGCGGAATTTTTCCCTATTCATCCATTATGCATATCTTCATCTGCGCAACAGTACGGGGTCTTCATTGCCTTATTTTGCACTTCATAATGCGCCACACGTTCTCTACCGGAGACAGATCAGGACTGCAGGCAGACCATACCAGCACCTGCACTCTCTGTTTACGCAACCATGCGCTTGTAATCCGGGCAAAATTTGGTTTGGCGTTGTCCTGCTAGAAAATGCAGGGACATTTCTGGAAAAGACGATGTCTGGATGGCAGCAAAACTCCTAATCTAGGTGTCTGTGCAGAATTATATAACATTATTTTGTAGGTTTACTGCCCCTTTAAAATGTCATGTCATTTAAAGGGACATAATATTCATATGCTAAATCACTTGAGTGGTGCAGTATAACTGTAAAAAAACTGACATAAAAATACCACCTGAATATTTCTATGTAAAAAGGGAAAATATTTTACCTCATTTCTTCAGCTCATTAGAGTAAGTACTCTTTGAAAAGTTATACTTCAGTTGCTGTCCAGCAGTGCTGATGTCATGCTTTGCTTTGCTGTGATCTCATGAGATTTCACTGAAATCTTGTGAGATTTCATAGTAAACTTTCTTAAACTGAATAGGAAAATAAAATAAGTAGATCGTCGGGGGTTAGTGTTAGGTTTTTAGAAGGGTTTATTGGGTGGGTTTTATTTTTAGCTTAGGGTTTGGGCAGTAAAATAACTAAATGCCCTTTTAAGGCCAATGCCCATACAAATGCCCTTTTCAGGGCAATGGTTAGCATAGGTTTATTTAGATTAGGTTTTTATTTGGGGGGTTTGGTTGTGTGGGTGGGGGGTTTTACTGTTGGGGAGTTGTTTGTAAAAAAATTTACAAGTAAAAGAGCTGATTTCTTTGGGGAAATGCCCCGCAAAAGGCCCTTTTAAGGGCCATTGGCAGTTTAGTGTAGGCTAGTTGTTTTTTTTTAATTTTGGGGGGGCTTTTTTTCGATAGGGCTATTATATTAGGCGTCATTTTTTTTTGTTGATAATTTAGTTTTTTATTTTGTGTAATTTAGTGTTTATTTTTTGTAATTTAGGTAATTGTATTTGATTAATTTAATTTATTTTATTTTATTGTAATGTTAGTTTTTAGTGTAAGGCAGATTAGGTTTTATTTTACAGGTAACTTTGTATTTATTTTAACTAGGTAGCTAGTAAATAGTTAATAACTATTTACTAACTAGTCTACCTAGTTAAAATAAATACAAACTTACCTGTGAAATAAAAATAAAACCTTAGCTAGCTACAATATAACTATTAGTTATATTGTAGCTAGCTTAGGTTTTATTTTACAGGTAAGTATTTAGTTTTAAATAGGAATTATTTAGGTAATAATAGTAAGTTTTTTTTAGATTTATTTTAATTATATTTAAGTTAGGGGGTGTTAGGGTTACGTTAGGATTAGGTTTAGGGGTTAATAGGTTTATTATAGTGGCGGTGTGGGCGGACGGCAGATTAAGGGTTAATAATATTTAAATAGTGTTTGCGATGCGGGAGGGTGGCGGTTTAGGGGTTAATCATTTTATTATAGTGGGGACGATGTCAGGAAGCGGCGGAATGGGGGTTAATAAATGTTTTAAGTGGCGGCGATGTCTCGAGCGGCAGATTAGGGGTCAATAATTATATTTTAGTGTTTGCGATGCATTAGGGCCTTGGTTTAGGGGTTAATAGGTAGTTTATGGGTGTTAGTGTACTTTGTATCAGTTTAGTTATGAGTTTTATGTTACAGCTTTGTAGCATAAAACTCATAACTACTGACTTTAGATGGTGGTACGGATCTTGTCATTTTAGGATGTACCTCTCACTTTTTGGCCTCACAGCAAAACTTGTAATACCGGCACTATTGAAGTCCCATTGAAAAAGGACTTTTCTTAAAGTGCAGCACTGATGTTGCGTGACGGACAAAATGGTGTACGGTACACCTATTCTGACAAGACTTGTAATAGTGGCGTTAGTGAAAAAGCATTGTTATAAAGCATAACAATGCTTTTTCACTCATAACGCAAAACTCCTAATCTAAATGTCTGTGCAGAATTATATAACATTATTTTGTAGGTTTACTGCCCCTTTAAAATGTCATGTCATTTAAAGGGACATAATATTCATATGCTAAATCACTTGAGTGGTGCAGTATAACTGTAAAAAACTGACATAAAAATACCACCTGAATATTTCTATGTAAAAAGGGAAAATATTTTACCTCATTTCTTCAGCTCATTAGAGTAAGTACTCTTTGAAAAGTTATACTTCAGTTGCTGTCCAGCAGTGCTGATGTCATGCTTTGCTGTGATCTCATGAGATTTCACTGAAATCTTGTGAGATTTCATAGTAAACTTTCTTAAACTGAATAGGAAAATAAAATGACTGTCCCTGCACATGCCAGATGCACACTCCTTTGCAAGTCATGGGACTAGCATCCTGATGGCTGCTTAAAGTACATTTACTGTGGGGTGTGAATACTTAGGAAATTGTGAGGTAAAATATCTTCCTTTTTTACATAGAGATGTTCAGGTGATATTTTCTAGTCAGTTTCTTACAGCTATGCTGCATCACTTTCAACATTTGGGTATCATGTCCCTTTAAGTTTAATTTTTACTCTACTGTCCCTTTTTTAACCCCTTAACAACCAAGGACGTACAGGGTACGTCCAACAAAAAATGGTTGTTAATGACCAAGGACATACCCTGTACGTCCTCAGGAGTTTCAAGTGGTGGAAGCGATCGTGATCGCTTCCATGCGCTTTCAGGGTATTGCAGCTATACCTCGATATTGAGGCATCGTGCAATACCCTTTTTTTAACAACCGATGCAGAGAGAGCTCTGTGGCCCTCTCTGCATCGGCCAGCGATGGTGCAGATCGTTGGTGGGAGCCATTGCAGGGAGGCGGCCTATCGCTGGAGGATATCCAACAGAGAGGGGCGGGATCCCATGCAGGGGTGCAGGGAGCGCTCATGGGCGCCGGGAGCGGGCACGGGGTGGGACCGCTACACTATGGGACTTGCAAAGTGTAAAGGGAAGGAGGGGGGGGAGATGTTAGCCAATAAATTTGGGAGGGGGTGGGAGGTAGGTTATTAAGGGGGGCAGCTACACTACAGATTTTTTTATTTTTTTTAATACATAAAGCTAATTGTATGGCAAACTGGGTACTGGCAGACAGCTGCCAATACCCTAGATGGCGGCAAATAGGTAGAGGTAGGAGGGTTAGAGAGCTGTTTGGGGGGGATCAGGGAGGTTGGGTGCTAAGGGGGGATCCTACGCAGCAGAATATATGTTTAAAAAAAAAAAGTTTTTTATTTTAGTACTGGCAAACTTTCTGCCAGTACTTAAGATGGCGGGGACAATTGTGGGGTGGGGGAGGGAAGAGAGCTGTTTTGGAGGGATCAAGGGGTGGGATGTGTCAGATGGGAGGCTGATCTCTAAAATAAAGCTAAAATTAACCCTACAAGCTACCTAATTAACCCCATTCACTGCTGGGCATAATACAAGTGTGGTGCACAGCGGTATTTAGTGGCCTTCTAATTACCAAAAAGTGAGAAAATTGAAAAGTGTTGTGGTCACTAAGGGGCCTATTTATTATGGTGCGAGCGGACTTGATCTGATATTGCGGATCATGTCCGCTAGACATGTGCATGGCGAAAAAATTTGTTTCGGATCGATTCGGATTTTTTTGAATTTCGGTTCGGAGCGATTCGAATTCGGAAAAATTTGAATCGATTCGGTTCGGATTCATTCGGATTCGAATAAATTCGGTTCGGTTTTGTTTCGGATTCATTCGGATTCGAATAAATTCGGCTGGATTCAGTTCGATTCGGTTCGTAAATTCGAAATTTCGGTAAGTGTTAGGTGGGATTAGACTAGTATTATGTACTAAATTCGGCTGGATTCGGTTCGATTTGGTTCGATTTGGTTCGGTTCAGTTCGGAATTTCGGTAAGTGTTAGGTGGGATTAGATTTATACTGTACAATACTAGTGTAATCCATGTTAATCCCTGGCCATCCGAAGTAATTCGGATTTATTCGGTAATTCGGCAGTATTTTAATTCGGAAATTCGGTTCGATTCGAATAGCCGAATTTTCCTAATTATCCGAATTTCCGAATCGATACGAAACGAATCGCACATATCTAATGTCCACTGCACATCGATAAATGCAGACAGCATACGCTCTCGGCATTTATCATTGCACCAGACTGAAGGCTCGCCGGAAACCCTAAGGGTTTAAGATCATCCCTGTATTTTACAATACGTGAAATGCTGATGACTATAGCTACATTTTCATCAGGCCATTTAAAAAAAAAATTGAGGGCATGTTCTGAAAAATACAAAAGCTTCAAGCTGTACATTTATTCTGCAGTGCAGTCTTCCCACTAGTGTAATATTCCAGGTGAGTTCTGCACATATGTACATGTAAATGAGAGTGGAAGCACGGGAATTTTAACGATTTTCGCACTTCGATTTAAAGCTTTCCATGTGAATATTTCTATAAAATATATATTTGCACACAAAAAACACCCACATATTGATGATTACCAGTGAACCAGTGGTTAATGCTTTTGTGCTTGTTTTTACTTTAGAAGAAGTGTATACATTTGAAAGACTGCTTTCTTGTTATGTATAGTGTCTCTTTAAATTATGCATGAAGACTTTAAACAGGAATTAAGCAACAAATATGAATTCCTATTAACTGGTGTAGTTTTTACTTTTGCTATTACACTTTTAATTTCGTAAGGGATTAAATTCCCTATCGTCCCTGTAGTGGCGTATTTAGGTTTTGTGCTGCCCTAGGCACTCAAAATTCTGCTGCCCCCCCCCCCAAAGGTTTTAGGCTTTTTTTCCCCCTTAAAGGACCAGTCAATACAATTTGCACATTTGCATAAGCAACAATGCATGATAAGAAGACAATGCAATAGCACTTAGTCTAAACTTCAAATGAGTAGTAGATGTTTTTTAAATAAAAAAGTTATGTCTATTTCCACTCCCCCTATATCATGTAACAGCCATCAGCCAATCACAAATGAGTATATACATATATGCTCTGAGTTCTTGCACATGCTCAGTAGGAGCTGGTGACTCAAAAAGTGTAAATATTAAAGCACTGTGCACATTTTGTTAATGGAAGTAAATTGGAAAGTTGTTTAAAATTGCTGCTCTATCTGAATCATGAGAGTTTAATTTTTTTTGACGAGAGAGAGAGAGAGAGAGAGAGAGAGAGAGAGATACTCTGAAACAATCACTGCCCTTCAAATGCAACAACATACAGTAATTGCCATCATTCAAGTAATAAAATTTTTTAAGTGTCCATTTAATATTTACTCCGTGGGTTCATGAATGCAGAGAAAGCTAGCTTTTAGTAGCTAACATACATTAGTTCTAAGAGTTTATGATTAGACATCACAAGCTAATCTAAGCAGTGCACAGACGCATCCAGTCTGTTAGTTACTAAGACCTGCAATAAGAACTGCGCTCGCCGATCTACCACAGCTGACAAGGGGAGGCAGCATATCGGCACAAGGTCTTCTCCTCCAGCCTCACCTTATAAGCATATCCCCAGGCAACGGTTTAAAGGAGCACTGCCTGTGAAGAGGGACCTTAATTAGCGCACGCGCCTTGTCTTCTCTGTAAAAGCCTGCACTTTATCGATCACTGTACTGTGTGCTGGCTTTTAAAGAGAGAATAGGGCAGATGTGCTGCCCCTCCCAAATCTGCTGCCCTAGGCACTTGGCCTTGTTGGCCTAGGCCATAATACGCCCCTGAGAATAACAACACTTAAACCAAACCTAAAAATGCATAATGAACAGTAAACGAAGACACTGACAAAGGTATTAGAAGCAAGGGTTCCTAGGACTTACAGAGCCAGGTCAACTAACCTTCCTCGGGCCCCAGACACACTAAGGACTCCCTCAGAAGTCTATAACTGAATGCAACAGGAAAATAGTAAAAGAGGGTGAGAAGCTTCTTGATTCTATAAGAAAAGAGGTGGTTGAACTTCTGACTTCTTCCTATAAAGTAAGAAACACAAACACACACACTCATTTAGCTCATAAGAGTGCTAACCCTTAAAGGTATACCAAACTTTCTAATTTACTCCTATTATCAATTTTCTTTGTTCTCTTGCTATCTTTATTTGAAAAGCAGTTTAAGGTTCAGCATCCCGGATAGCACTTGCTTATTGGCGACTACATTTAGCCACCAATCAGCAAGCGCTACTCAGGTGCTGAATCAAAAATGGTCCGACTCCTACTTTTCAAATAAAGATAGCAAGAGAACAAAAAAAATTGATAATATGAGTAAATTAGAAAGTTGCATGCTCCATCTGAATTATGAAAGAAAAAATTTGGGTTAAGTATCCCTTTAAGTAAGTTTCAGGCTAGGATGCTCTACACTTTCTTTATTCAGAGCAGGTTATAATTAATTTAATATACAGGGGTTTGTTCGATTTTTGGCCTTTGCAAAGTAAATTATGCTCATTAATCCAAATATAGAGGATTCAAATTACATTCACAGTGTAATGGGCAATGCATGATTCTCATTTAAAACCCATTTTCTTAATGTTGCTTTGTAACAAACATTGAAGTGCAAGCAACAGTGATTACCTATATTAAAACTTTTTCTTTCATTATTGTGGAATTTTTAAGCAAAAGTAAAAGCAAATGTTACTCTCCCTCGCTACATCATAACTAAATGCGAGCTTGTCTCAGATAATCCAGTTTCAAGTCTGTATAGAACTTAAAACATCCATAATAAAATCTCTCATACTTCATTATCATGATATCTTTAGCTAACACTACTATTCTTTTTTGTTTTAAAAATGTTTTAAGAATTAGAAAAGCTTACTTAAATGTCTGTAAAATAGTCCCTCGCAATGGTGTTTCCAAATGCCCCGGAAATGGGTAATTTTTTTACTTCTTGATCCCTGTCCAATCGGCATAGAAATGGGAGCGTGCGCAAACTAGCACACATACAAACTTCTACTACCAAAGCTGACTGACTGATGCACTAGGTATAGATATGTATTTTACATGGACAGTATCAGATACGGTATATATAGAAATCTATATTTAATATAGGAATGTAAAATATGCGTTTTGCGCATCGTGTTTTGCAATTTCGATTTTAGCACAGTTGAGTTAGCGCACATGAAAACTTAGTAATCTTAGGAAATATTACATATAAAATATTTTTTACAAGTATTACAAATCATTACACATACTGCAAAATATATAGATATATTCTATGAATTATTTAGAATATTATACTGTATGTTTAATACTTTTTAATATTTGTTTGTAATATTTTCTATGTAATACTTCAATAACACACTTTAAAGGGACAGTCTAGTCAAAATTTAATTTTCATTTTTCAGATAGGGCATGCAATTTGAAACAACTTTTCAATTTACATATATCTTGAAATGTGCTTTGTTCTCTTGGTATTTTTTGTTGCAAGCTAAACCTAGGTAGGCTTGTATGCTAATTTCTAAACCCTTGAAGTCCGCCTCTTATCTAAAAGCATTTGACAGTTTTTCACAGACAGAGGGAGTTAGTTCACGTTTGCCATATAGATAACAATGTTATCACACCCGTTGAGTTACTTATGAGAGGGCACTGATTTGCTAAAATGCAAGTTTATCAAAATAACTGAAATAAGGGGGCAGTCTGCAGAGGCTTAGATACAAGGTAATCACAGAGGTAAAAAATAATATTAATATAACTGTATTGGTTATGCAAAACTGGGGAATGGGTAATAAAGAGATTATCTTTTTAAACAATAAAAATTCTGGAGTACACTGTCCCTTTAAGTAGTGGAGTTCTTCATTTAGACCTGTGCTATACTATTTCATTGAAATGTAAGCATAAGACACTTCATAAGTGTATCACACTTGTTGGGTATTTAGTATTAATAATATTCAGCTATTTTGTAAGGGTTAACATACAGGGAGTCTATAACAAGGTCTGTAAATGTTAATTATTTTAGCCCATTATGGTTGATAGCTGTAAGAGGTTAAAAGTACATTCTGAGCTTGTCATACACATTAGCATATATCAACATACACCACGCTGTGAAATTACTTACATTGTATATTTGATATATCTTTATAAATTTGGTCGCATGCTTTAGTTAAGTAACATACACATTACCCCTGGGCGAGTGCATATCTAACTAATGAACATGAGGGTGTGTTCCTCCAAGCCTTCTAATTGGCTACATCACTCATGTTGTTCTCCAATCATTTGAGGGGGAGTGTACCTTACTAATGGCATAAAGAGCGCATGTTTGGGAGAAAAAGTTATGTTCTGTTTGGAAATCTCTTGACAAAGTCTGCTTAGAAGGCAGATGAAACGCGTAGAGTTACAGAGTTTTAAGCTAAAAGATTTCAAAAGGATCTGCATACATTGCTGGTCCTGGAAGCAATCAGCTGTTTAAACCTGCAAACATTTGACTTTTGAAAGACTGTACTTGCAGTGGTTCCTGAGCTGTCAGTGAAGCTGTTTATGGCCAGGATATCACTGATGTGCCTGTTTTTACCTGCAATCTTGTAAGTGCAATATAGCACACTGTGTTTAAATAAATTTTGTTTTACTTCCTTGAATCTGGGTTGCGCTTGTGTTTTTTTCCCCTGAATAAGACACTTCATACACACATATACAGATAGAACATGCAATTTTAAATAACGCTTCACTTTGCTCCCATTATCTAATCTGCTAATTTCCCTTGGTATCCTTTGTTGAAAAGAATATCCAGGTAGGCTCAGGAGCAGCAGTGCACTACTGGCAGCTAGCTGCTGATTAGTGGCTACATGTATATGCCTCTTGTCGTTGGCTTACCCAATGTGTTCAGCTAACTCCCAGTAATGCAATGCTGCTTCTTTAACCCCTTAAGGACAATGACATTTTTCAATTTTTTTCCCTTAAGGACCAGGGCTATTTTTACATTTCTGGGGTGTTTGTGTTTAGCTGTAATTTTCCTCTTACTCATTTACTCTACCCACACATATTTCTCGCCATTAAATGGACTTTCTGAAGATACCATTATTTTCATCATATCTTATAATTTACTATAAAAAAATATAAAATCTGATGAAAAAAAATGGAAAAAAACCACACTTTTTCTAACGTTGACCCCCAAAATCTGTTACACATCTACAACCACCAAAAAACAACCAAAATAAATAGTTTCTAAATTTTGTCCTGAGTTTAAAAATACCCAATGTTTACATGTTCTTTGCTTTTTTGTAAGTTATAGGGCAATAAATACAAATAGCACTTTGCTATTTCCAAACCATTTTTTTGTTCTCAAAATTAGCGCTAGTTACATTGGGACACTGATATCTGTCAGGAATCCCTGAATATCTGTTGACATGTATATATATATTTTCTTTAGTAGACAACCCAAAGTATTGATCTAGGCCCATTTTGGTATATTTCATGCTACCATTTCACCGCCAAATGGGATCAAATAAAAAAAAAGTTCACTTTTTCACAAACTTTATTTCACAAACTTTATGCCGCTGTGCACCACACTTGTATTATGCCCAGCAGTGAAGCGTTTAATTAGGTAGCTTGTAGGAAGCTTGTAGGGTTAATTTTAGCTGTAGTGTAGTAGACAACCCAAAGTTTTGATCTAGGCCCATTTTGGTATATTTCATGCCCCCATTTCACCGCCAAATGCGATCAAATAAAAAAAACTCACTTTTTCACTAACTTTAGGTTTCTCACTGAAATGATTTACAAACATCGTGTGCAATTATGGCGCAAATGGTTGTAAATGCTTCTCTGGGATCCCCTTTGTTCAAAAATAGCAGACATATATGACTTTAGCATTGCTTTTTGGTAAAAAGAAGGCCGCTAAATGACGCTGCACACCTCACTTGTATTAGTGAAGGAGTTAATTAAAGGTGGTAGCTTGTAGGGAGCTTAAAGGGTTATTTCTAGCTTTAGTGTAGAGATCAGCCTCCCACCTGACACATTCAACCCCCTGATCTCTTCCCTCCCCCACCCCACAAAAGTCCCCGCCATCTTTAGTACTGGCAGAAAGTTTACCAGTATTAAAATAAAAAAGTTTGTTTGTTATTTTTAATTTTTTTAAAAAAATATATATATTTTCTTCAGTGTAGGATCCCCCCTTACCACCCAACCTCCCCCCAAACAGCTCTCTAACCCTCCCCCCTCTCACTATTTGGCCCCATTTTGGGTACTGGCAGCTGTCCGCCAGTACCCACTTTTCAAACTAATGTGCATTTTTTTTAAATATTATTTTTTATTTTTCTGTAGTGTAGCAGCCCCCCCCCCCTCAATACCCCCATCCCCCTCTTCCAGATCCCTTTTATAAATACATTTTGTCCTCACACCACCCGCTCCCACCACAACACCACAATCGGTGTAGATCGCGGGACGCCTGCGCACGCAGCCCCGCCCCCGTGCGGGCTCCTGCACGCACCGGGGACTAATCTGGCAGAAGTTTCCCAGCGATGGGCCGCCCACCCTCCTCCCTGCAGCTGCTCCCACCCACCAACCATTGGCACCATCGCTGGCCGATGCAGAGAGGGCCACAGAGTGGCCCTCTCTGCATCGGTGTGCCAGAAAAGGTATTGCGGTAATGCCTCAATATCGAAGCATCACGACAATACCTTGAAAGTGGCTGGAAGCGATCAGGATCGATTCCAGCCACTTTAAACACCTACGTCGTACAGGGTACGTCGCTAGTCTTTAAAGACCAGTTTGTGTAAGACGTACGACATGAGTCGTAACAGAAGATAACAGGAGAATTAAGCAAAATTGATTAAAAAAAAAGTAAATAGAAAATTGCTTAACTTTGTGTGCTCTATCTGATTTATGATTTTAAAAAATGTGTTTTATGTACCTTTAATTAAAAGGAGAGTCTAGTCAAAAATAAAGTGTCATGATTCAGATAGGGCATGCCATTTTAAGCAACTTTCCAATTTACTTTTATCATCAAATTTGCTTTGTTCTTTTCATATTCTTAGTTGAAAACTAAACCTAGGTAGGCTAATATGCTAATTTCTAAGCACTTGAAGGCCGCCTCTTATCTGAATGCTTTTGACAGAAGGCGTTAGTTCATGTGTGCCATATAGATTGTACGCACTCCCATGTAGTTACTGAGGGCACTGATTGGCTAAAATGCAAGTCTGTCAAAAGAACTGAAATAAGGGGGCAGTCTGCAAAGGCTTAGATACAAGGTAATCACAGAGGTAAAAAGTATATTAATGTAACAGTGATGATTATGCAAAACTGGGGAATGAGTAATAAAGGGAGTATCTATTTTTTTAAACAATAACAATTCTGGAGTAGACCGTCCCTTCTTTAACACTTGTAAATAAGTTACAGGCAAATATATCTCCATAATTAGGATATGATATTTTAGGTAACATATTCTTTTTATGTTTTTAAGTATTCCTACTTGTGATAAAATTAAAATAGAATCTGAGTACAATGCAAATGAGATTCATTCTTAATCTTGTTAACCTTAAAATATTCCATATGTATATAACTGAAGCTCATTTTTTTATTTCTCCTTCACATTGCTGAGTCACAGTGATTACACACAGGGCTCTCTGGAAAGTGAAATGGGATTGCAAGTTTATGTGAGATGCATATTTAATGAGTGGGACCTCTATCAATTGCTGTGACATTTGTTCCAAGTCAAAATAAAAGAGAAATTGTGCTATATGCAAAGAACTGGTGGTGTTTATTTCTTTGCATAATATGACTCATCTGAGATCATTTCTTTCTCTCTCTCAGGATTGTGAATTTCTTAAGGATTTAATCTAAGTTATTAAAGGGATATTCTGTTTAGAATTGAAACCCACATTAGTGCATTTCAGCTAATCTTACAAGATTTTTTAAACATATACTTAAAGGGTCAGTCTACTCCAGAATTGTTATAGTTTCAAAAGATAGATAATCCCTGTATTACCCATTTCCTAGTTTTGCATAACATACATATAACATAATATACTTTTTACCTCTGTGATAACCTTGTATCTAAGCCTCTGCAGACTGCCTCCTTATTTCAGTTCTTTTGACTGACTTGCATTTTAGCCAATTAGTGCCTTCGTATAAGTAACTCCACAGGCATTAGCACAATTATATGACACACGTGAACTAAGGCCCTCTAGCTGTGAAAAACTGTCAAATGCATTTAGATAAGAGGCAGCCTTAGCTTATGAGCCTACCTAGGTTTAGCTTTCAACTAAGAATACCAAGAGAAAAAAGCAAATTTGATGATAAAAGTAAATTGGAACGTTGTTTAAAATTGCATGCCCTATGTGAATCATGAAAGTTTTATTTTGACTAGACTGTCACTTTAAAGGTACATTAAACACTAAGGGCTAGATTACAATTGGATCATAATCAATAGTGCTTAGGTTGCACTAGGTCTCGTGGTAAGAATAGCACACAATTTGTTATTACCAGTGGTTGTTTGAAAATTTTAACCAGAGCTTCTTAATGGCAAAACCTTTTTAGCACGCCCTACTGTTAATGGATAGCAGCAGTCATTGCTTTATACAGTGGAGTGCAATCCAAAGTAATGCTGTGAAATTGTTTTTTGAGAGTTGAAACAAACCGTTATTATTATTAATAGTATAGCACTGAACTACATTAAAGGGACATTAAAGTAAAAATTAAGTTTAAATGGATTGGATAGAGCATGGAGAATATATTACTGTTATGCTGAAGTTTGTACTTCCATTTATAACAGGAATTGAAAACCTACAATTTTCAGAATTAAATTACAGGAAAAGGCGACAAAATAAATAATTACAGTAAAATGCAAAATTGTTCTACTACGTCCTTTTAAAGGGGACACTATATTAAACTCAATTTGTTATTCCCCTTAAAATGTTTAATTATGCATAATTAAAAATAATTTGCAAGTGATGTTGCCTATTTTTTCTGTAATTTAACTGTGAAATTGTATTGTTTCCACTCCCCCATAGAGGCTGGAGTGAATTCTGTGAAATGCTGAACCCTGACATCCCTCTGTGCTGCACAGTGATTGGATGATTTCTTCATAATATTCTCTAAGAGCCAGACTACAAGTGGAGCGCTATGAAAGCAATATTTACACTCCACTGTGTAATATCAGTGAACGCTAATGTGCATTGGTATTACAAGTTAACAGCAATGCGAACTTGAGCTTGCATTCGTATTGCTGGGAAGCATTGCGCTCAAAAGCGCACGCTTCCATAGGCTCCAATAAGAGCCTCGTTCTCATGCCGTCACAGACAGCCTTAGAAGCTCACGCTAGAAGGGGTAAGTAGCACAGAGATGGCAATATATTTTTAAATATATATGTACATTTATATTTATGTGTATATGCACATATTAAAACATAAATATATATATATGTATATTGTCATATACATATATATTTAATGGGAACACAAAGTTCCCATAGACCTCAGTGTAAAGGCACTTTTCAGTGCCGTTTTTTTTTTTCTAACACCCCACTCCCACCAACTTTAGACCCCAAAAACTGCCTATTGCAGTTTTTTTTTTATTAAAAAATTGCTACTTTTTAAATAAAAAATTATATTGCCCTCTATTTTAAGGGCATTTGGGGCACTTTTAGAAAACTGACCAGAGATCGTATATCTGTTTAATTTTCTGAGCGCTAATTGGTACCGCAAGCTTGTGGTAGCAATAACAAGCCACTTGTAATTTCTGGTTAAATATCGCATGCCCTCAAATGGGCAAATTTACCTGTTTGGGGGCACGTGATAATTTAGCGCTCCACTTGTAATCTAGGCTCTAGCCCTAAATCTTTCCCACATTAGCTACAGCAAAGTAAATAATGTAAGCAACTTTCAATAAGCTTTTCTCGTGTGTATCTAAGCAGTGTATTTTGGGGAAAATGGTTCCCTTCAAAGTGTGGGGCTGTTATGTTATTTATATGTTGTTCTATTTGCATTTAAATATATTCTGTGTTACTTTATTATCTGATTTTTTATTATTGCATTCTTTTATTATTGCATGTTGTGGGGAACTCATTGTCTCAGTGTTGTGGTGAACTCATTGTCTCAGTGTTGTGGGTTCCTTGAGAATTGTTATCACTGAGTGGAGGCACTGTACGTTACATTAATCAGATGTCCCAGACTCCCTACTCCAGTGGAGACTTGGGTCATTCCTGTGAAGCCACAGCGTCAAAGGTGACCGTCCAACTTGTATCAATCTTACCAAAGATGGGTAAGGAAGGGGTTACATACAGTAATATATATATATATATATAAATAAACATACACACACATAAAGTATATATATATATATATATATATATATATATATATATATATATATGTCAGGTTAGGAAATATCCAGAAGTAGACCCAAATGCAAGGGCGAACTTAAACAACACCCTTGCACTCTGAGTTTAATCCAGGACGTGACCCCACGACAACCTCCAAAAAACAAAGTACTCACGATATGGAGCAGGGTTAGCCTGTGCCAAAGTAATTCATGATATCAGCCAGATAGACTTCTGAATAAGGAACCGGTTTAAGGAAATGCCTTCCACAGAATCAGGAGAGCAGGGATAGTCACTTATACTCAGACAGAAGGGTAAAACAGGAAACAGTTAATAATGCAGGAGTAGGTTATTTGTTATCAGGCAGTCTGAAGGTTAACACTGTGTAGACAGTCTTTGCAGAATATGCAACAGGTAATCAGGCAGTTTGAGGGTTAACACTGAGTAGACAGTCTTTGCAGAGTATGCAACAGGTAATCAGTCAGTTTGAGAGTTAACACTGTGTAGACAGTCTTTGCAGAGTATGCAACAGGTAATCAGGCAGTTTGAGAGTTAACACTGTGTAGACAGTCTTTGCAGAGTATGCAACAGGTAATCAGGCAGTTTGAGGGTAAACACTGTGTAGTCAGAACTTGCAGAATTAATAACATGTAATCAGGTAGTTTGAAGGTTAACACTGTGTTGTCAGAACTTGCAGTGATAGCAACAGGTAAGCTGGTAGTTTGAAGGTTAACACAGATAATCAGTACATGTGGAGATTGGCAACAGGATATCCAGCAGTTTGAAGGTTTACACTGAATAATAGTATTTGCAGAGTTTGGAAACAGGTAAACATGCAGATTGAAGGATTCACATAAATAACAGCATTTGAATAGTTTGCACTACACAGAGTAGTCTGAATATGCAGGTTTTGCAGCAGGTAAACAGGAAGTTTGAAAGTTTCACAAAACAAACAGTACTTGCATTGTTTGGAGACAGGTATTCAGGAGGTTGAAGGTTAATCCAGCATAGTAAGTCCTTGAAGAGATTGGCAACAGAAAAGCAGCAGTTAGAGAGATTCCTCAGCGAAATCCTAACAGAAGCCTCAAAGTTAACAAACAAACGGACACTGGAGAAACAGGAAGCCAGAATAAAAAGCCTGGTTGTGACATCATCAGGAAGGGGTGGCTCAGACACCTGTCAATCAAGCACACAGAGAGGACTGCAGAGCTTCCCAGCAGCTGAGCATGACAATATATATATATATATATATATATATATATATATATATATATATATATATATATATATATATATATATATATATATATATATATATCATGAAGAGAAAATAACTCATTATTTGACCCATTTACAAATATAGAAGTCAGAAGACTTGCTTTTCCCACAGAAACTCTCTGAATACATTGTTTCCAATGCAGCACAGGATTCTGGGTAAGATATGCAAATTAGGTTCACAATGACTCACTTTTTTACTTTTAGCCTGCTTTTTAAGGCAGACTTCCCTTTACACCATAGCATCGCCGTATTACAGAGCTTTTAAGCTTAGCTAGGGTTACTAGGGAGGGAGAGAGGGACTGGGTGCTGAGTTTACACTTGCTGTTTAAAGTGCCGGTGACAGAAAATAATAAAAAAAAAATCCTGATTTTATATTTGAGAGAGAAAGCTGGGGGATTTTCCTGTACAGTTCCTATGTCCACCATGCCCCCCACAGTAGTCCTGCATCTGCGATTGCATACTGAAACTCAACCGTAGAAGTTATTTATTGATAATATTTATTCTTAAAAATGCTTTTTTATTATAATCATTTTATTATGAAAGTGTTTATATTTCAGCATTAATTATGGAATAATCTTATATTTTTGTGATTTCAGATAAAAACAAACAAACAAATTATTATAGGGCTGCAGTATTTTAGCAAACTGTCCTGTAAAACTATTAATACTAACTTAAAGGCTAGTAGGCTATATGAAATATGTATACTATACAATTTCAATATTGAAGCTTTTTAATATATGTGTATCTCACACACACACATCATTGACACCCAAAAATTAGATTTCATTCCAGATATATTAAAGAGAAAAATATAATCACCCAACAGAGAGCAATTTAAAACGTGTTGCACACTTGTATTCTCTGTTTAACTTCTTCAGTGATGAAGTCATAGGCTACTAGTGTACAGTATATATAGGGCTAAAAGATAAGCCACAATAATATAGAAATGTTTTAATGGCAAACTAAGCACACTCTCTTACTCATATGCTTTACAACCTGACATCTGACTCACACCTAAAGCTGTCTGAAATGTACAATATATGTGTACCCTGATCTAAATAATACATATCTTATTATATAAAATGAAAATGCCTATTTATACTTAATATTTGCCATGATCCACCAAAAGCCAAAAGTGGCAAGGATTCAGGGTTCTAACAACAGTGAACAGTCTAGTACCCAGTGAGGCAGAGTAGTTGTCTAATCTAGGCCTGATCTGATAATAATTATCTTGTTAAAGGGACATAAAAACCCAAACATTTTCTTTCATGATTTAGGTTGAACATACAATTTTAAACAACTTTACAGTTTACTTCTATTATCAAATTTGCTTTATTCTGTTGGTATCATTTGTTGAAGGAGCAGCATTGCACTACTGGTTTCTAACCAATTCTCCAATGAGAATTGGTGTATATATGCAGCCACCAATCAACAGCTAGAACCTAGGTTCTTTGCTGCTCCTGAGCTTACCTAGATTAACCTTTCAGCAAAGGATAACAAGAGAATGAAGCAAATTAAATAACAGAAGTAAATTGAAAAGTTGTTTAAAATTGTATGCTCTGTCTAAATCATGAATGTCTAATTATGACTTTACTGTCCCTTTAAGTACTGTACACATTCCCAAATTTGTAGGTTCAGACATCCCATGACAAGTCAAACAGATTGTTTTCAGACATTCTTTAGATAGAGCTACACAAAAGCATTCCTTCCTAGTTATGAATAATGAGAAAACTTTGTAATATATTTTCATTATTTATTTTGCCCCTTTCTAATGTAATTTAGCACTGAAAGTTGAGCAATGTCTAATTATCAGAACATGGAATGCACCTTGCTGACTTATCAAGGCTAAGCTTGCTACATATCTGTCCTTATTTGGCTTTAGTGGGTAACAGCTGCAAAACTCTTTATACTAACTTTACAACAGTGGCCTTATTGTCTGAGGAATAAAGCCCAGATTGGCTTTTCCATATAAAGCAAATTGTGAATGGAGTTTAACTACTGGAGAATAGCTGCTGTAAAAAGGATGTTAATTTGTTTTAAAATGTTAAAGGAGCATTAAACGCAAAATATTTACTTCACGTTTCAGATAGAACATACAATATTAAACAACTTTACATTTTACTTCTGTTCTCTAATTTCCTTTTTTGTTTTGGTATCCTTTGTTGAAAAGCATACCTAGGTAGACAAAGGAGCAGCAATGCACTACTAGGAGCAGCTGGTGATTGGTGGCTGTACATATACACCTCTTCTCATTGGCTTACCTGATGTGTTCAGCTAGCTCCTAGTAGGTCATTTATGTTCCTTCAACAAAGGATACTAGGTGTGTGTTGTATAGAATTATAATCATAATTGTGTAACCTGCTAATTTAATTGTTAATTTATGCTACCTCTATTGAGTTCATATATGTGCTTCTCAGGCATATCATAGCCAGTGCCTCACCAGCCTCTGACCTCACCGCTTGTCACTGCTGCATAGACTATTCTACTAATTAAAAAAAATGCAAGTTGGGCGTGGTCCTAAGCCTCTAGTCACTTCCAAGGTGCACTGCTTGGTGGTGTTATATCGCATAAGTGCTGCAGGTGTCATTGGTGGGATAATGATCTCCAGGTGCATTCTGTAGTGCTGCTGCCTACAGTGTGTGCTATATATAGCACATCTTCTGCAGCTCACATGTTTTTCCCCCCATTTCTGTATATATGAGCTGCTCCTGTGATGTAGGCATACTTTAGCTGTGGGGCAGGGGAACTAGCAGGTCCATCATGCCGCATGGCCATAGAAGAGGACACCTACATTACGGGAGCAGCCTAGAAAGGAACCAGCCCCCCCCCCCCTTGGGTACATTTTAGATGTGGCTGGCAGCAGCAAGCTGACTATGTCGGGAGTTAGTAGGGGGGCAGCCATGGGTGTTTTGTGGGCTCCAGCCCTGTGTTATGCAATCCTCCTGCCTCATTTAACCAAACCCTTGTAAGGCTGTGACAGGTTCCTTTTAAAATGATGAATAATGCATATTCCAATGATTTCTATTAAGTATAACCCAAACTTCTGCCTTGGAAAAGGATCCATCATTACATCTTCTTGAGTCCAAAATACCCAATAATTAGGATATTGTTAATTGTCATTCTATTCATGTGCTGACAAAGGAACATAGGGGGCGCCACAGAGTATTACAATATCACCACTTTGTTTTCAAGATTTAAATGTACAATTCTACTCACATTTAAAAGGACAGTAAAGGTTCAGAATAATGTTATATAATTCTGCACACAGTGCAGAATTATATAACATTATTTAAGCCGTAACTTCAAAAATGTAAAAGTATTTTCAGATTTTTAAATGAACGTTGGACTCCGCTCCAGGATCTAATGAGCGGGTCTTGAATATCCAAAGCACTTTGCGGGCTTGCTGGCTAGTCACAGCACACCCGGTCGAGCTATTGGAATAAATGTAGCTCGCTCCCACTACTAGACCAGAGCGGGAGAGAGTTACATTTATTCCAATAGCGCGACCGGGCGTGCTGTGACTAGCCAGCAATCCTGCAAATTGCTTTGGATATTCAAGACCCGCTCAGTAGATCCTGGACCGGAGTCCAACGTTCATTTAAAAATCTGAAAATACTTTTACATTTTTGAAGTTACCATTTAAATAATGTTATATAATTCTGCACTGTATGCAGAATTATATAACATTATCCTGAATCTTTACTGTCCCTTTAATAATTACCAATGGACGGAGATCATAGGTAGACTGAACTCTCAGAGACGTTCAGCTGGCTCACCTCCCAACTGCAGGAATACTCAGGATGACGTACTGTTGTTGTAAACCTCAGGGGAAGGTAGGTCCTTTAACAAAAAGAAGCTTCCAAGTAGTGAAAAAGTTTTAAAAACTTTATTTAAAGACAAACATGAGGTCAAAATTAAAAAGTACAAACCGTTAAAAAGTGCAACTGTTTTTTTTAGCCTGACAGACTGGCTGTTTCATCATGCAGTGTAATACATCTCACACACAAGGACGCTTTAAATGGATATGAAACCCACATTTTTTCTTTCATGATTCAGATAGCGTATGCAATTTTAAGCAACTTTCTAATTTACTCCTATTATACATTTTTCTTCATTCTGTTGGTATCTTTATTTGAAAAAGCAAGAATGTATGCTTATGGGGTGGGCCATTTTTGGTTCAGAACCTGGGTAGCGCTTGCTGATTGGTGGCTACATTCGCTTAAAATGACATGCTCTATCTGATTTATGAAAGAAAAAAAAATGGGGTTTATATTCCATTAAATATGCATACAAATGGTAAAAACATGTGCATTCAATTACAAGAGTTAATTCATGGGTTAAAAGTATTTTCTTCATTCAACATTATGTGAAGGGGGTGCTTGATGCTAAGGTTACGTCCAAAAATGTATTTTCAGTGTATAATGTCATGCATTCAAGGTTAAATTGGTAATTTTGTATCTTTCTTTGTAATTTAAATATATTAGTTCCAAGTGGTTGTTAACCTTTTTGTCCAATAATTCATATGCAAATTTATATAATTACACCTTTACACGAGTCTGGAACGATGTGAATGCGGTGAAAAAATATGTTTTCAAATTAGAAGATGCATCAAGTGCATTATTATTGGATTTTATGACCTTGAATATGTCAAATGAATCAAATAAAAGTGTATTTTATTTATTGTACTGGAGTACATGGACAGGAATGTTGGGAACACAAATACTGATTGAATAAAATAAGGCAATTAGTTTCTATACATGGTTATGAAATAGTAGAAGTTGCACTTAAAGGGATATAAAATCCAAAAATGTTATTTTATGATTCAAATAGAACATACAATTTTAACCCCTTAATGACCAGTGCCATACCCTCTACCTGGGCCTCTCTCTGCTGCGATCTCCCCAAAAGTACTCTGTGGCTCTCTCTGCATTGGGCAGTGGTGGTGCCGATCGTTGGTGGCGTGGGAGGGTAAGGAGGGAGGCGGGTGGGTGGCCTTTGCAGAAGGGGCGGGACCGCTATGCTTCAGAGAAAAAATCTCTCAGAGTGGCAGAGAGGGGGATCATACAGTGGAGGTTAGATTAGAAGGTGGGAAAGTGATCCAGGAGGGGGTAAATGAGGTGGGGGGCAGCTACACTACAGAAAAAAATTGTTTTTTTTAATTAAATAAAATTTCCAAATTTTGGAAAACTGAGTACTGACAGACAGCTTCCAGTATTTAAGATGGTGGTAATTAGTTAGAGGGGGAAGGGTTATAAAGATTTTTGGGAGGCATCAAGGAGGTGGGAAGGTAAGGGGGTAATCCTACACTAAGGACAATAATAACAATAAAAAAATAAAAATAAATAAAAAAGGTGTAATACTGCATACTGGCAGACAGTACTTAAGATGGGAATGACCATTGGAGAGTGGGGAGGGAAGAGAGCTGTTCGAAAAGGATCAGGGGGTGGGAAGTGTCAAGTAGGAGACTGATCTCTACACTAAAGCTAAAATTAACCTTACATGCTACCTAATTAACTCCTCCATTGCTGGGAATAATAAAAGTGTGGTGCACAGCTGCAATTAGCAGCCTTCTAATTACCAAAAAGCAATATGTCTGCTATTTCTGAACAAAGGGGATCCCAGAGAAGCTTTTACAACCATTTGTGCCATGATTGCACAAACTGTTTGTAAGTATTTTCAGTGAGAAAGCTAAAGTTTGTGAAAAAGTTAACAATTTTTTTTTATTTGATTACATTTGGCGGTGAAATGGTGGCATGAAATATACTAAAATGGGCCTAGATAGAGACTTTGGTTGCCTACTAAAAAAAATATATATAGTTTTGATAGGTAAATAAAAAAACAACAAAACAAGGCTCTATTTCTGTTTAAATGGAGTGATGGCAAAAATGCCCTGGTCTTTTGGGAAAGTTTTAGTCTGAAATGCCCAGTCCTTAAAGGGACATAAACCCAAAATTCCTCTTTCAGGATTTAGGTAGAACATAAAATTTGAAACAACTTTCCAATTTACTTCTATTATTTAATTTGCTTCCTTCTCTTGTTATTCTTTTGCTGAAAGTTTTATCTGGGAAAGCTCAGGAGCAGCAAAGAACCTAGGTTCTAGCTGCTGATTGGTGGTAGCATATATATACCGATTGTCATTGGCTCACCCATGTTTTCAGTTAGAAACCAGTAGTGCTATGCTGCTCCTTCAACAAATGATACCAAGAGAATGAATCACATTTGATAATAGAAGTAAACTGGAAAGTTGTTTAAAATTGTATGTTCTACCTAAATCATGAGTGGAAAATTTAGGGTTTCATGTCCCTTTAAGGAGTTTTAACAACTTTCCAATTTACTTCTATTATCAAATTTTCTTTGTAATTTTTGTTATTCTTTGTTGAAAAAGCAAGCAAGTTCAGGAGCATGCACGTCTCTGCAGGACTATATGGCAGCAGTTTTGCAGCAATGCTATACATAAGCAAGAGCACTAGATGGCAGCACTATTTCCTGTTATGTAGTGTGGCAGACATGTGCACACTATCTATCTCATCAACAAACAATTACAAGAGAACAAAGCAAATTTGATAATAGTAAATTGAAAACTTTTTTTAAAATTGTGTTCTCTATCTGAATCATAAGAGAAAAAAAAATGGGTTTCATGTTCCTTTAATAACCTAAAAACACGGTAATTTTATCAATTAAATATAATTTAATAAACACAGCATATTTTTCAAAGAAATAGAAAGATATTACAAAAGTCAGTTTACAGCACCAAATGATGTTATATGTTCAATCAATGACATCGAAAATCTATATAGACCTTAACCACTTAACAACCTTTAAGGGGTTTCTTGTTTATTATAGCACGGTTATGTCGCTGATCTCTAAGGGGTTAAAGGGACTCAAAAGACTAAATGTATTTCATGCACCTCCCTCTTAATATGGATGCCTCCATTTTAGAACCTAGGTTTCACTGCAAGTATCTGCAAATACATCAGCACTAGAACGCATTAAAATCCACTATAAGTCAATATGGCAGCACCCATGGCTAGAAGGAGGTAGGGAATAACCTTAATACTATGCTTTTAAAATATATTCAGTGTTTAATTTCCCTTTAAAATGACAGTCTAGACAAAATTAAACTTTCATGATTCAGATAGGGAATGCAATTTTAAACACCTTTCCAATTTACTTTTATCATCAAATTTGCTTTGTTCTCTTGCTATTCTTTGTTGAAAGCTAAACATAGCTAGGCTCATATGCTAATGTATAAGCCCTTGAAGGCCGCCTCTTATTTTGACACCGTTTCACAGATAGACACTACTAGTTCATGTGTGCCATATCAATGACATTGTGCTTTCTCCTGTGGAGTTATTTATGAGTCAGCACTGATTGGCTAAAAGGCAAGTCTGTCAAAAGAATCACAGAGGTAAAAAGTGTATTAATATAACTGTTGGTTATAAACAAGTGGGTAATGGCTAATAAAGGGGTTTTCTATCTTTTTAAACAATACAAATGCTGGCGTAGACTGCCCCTTTAAAGGGACATTATAGTGCAAAAATGACCTGCGCTAAGTCTTTACAGCTTATAATTTTAGTGCTTGTGACCCTGCAATGTAATATGTTTGACCCATGCAAAGGGATTAAAACCATAGGTAAAGTAATGTTTGGTTGTTGCAGAGCACTACTCTTCCTAATTGGAAACTGCAGCTAAAACCATGAGCAGTGGAAGTTGCATGACCTAGCTGTGTGACTGCTGCTGCTCATTATCTCAGCACTTACGATCCGTGTTTGCAAACGGATGCCACATATACCATTGTGGCATCCGTAACTCTAATATCTCAACCAGAAATAATATCACCTGTTGTCGTGGAAAAATCACACATAGCAATTCCTTATGCATTTTGAAGGTTTAAGAAGGCCCTTCTTCATCAGTGGAAATGGATGTGTCTGTAGGGTTAGTTTTCCTTATTGTAAAACACATTTCCCCACCTCTGCTGGGGGGCTAAATAGGGGTGTTCCATCTGCAAAACTGAAAGTAGTCTGCCAGGTCTCAGAATGTTCTCTAAACATTTTACACCTGCAGAACTTGCTGTTTTATCATACATACTGAACTGTGGCGAAATTGCGTGAAAACTTATTACCCTAATACAAAAACATCTGCATACAAAAATGTTATTGTTAGATACTATACACTAAAAGCATGGTAATCTGATTAATATTAGCTGCAGCATTTAATTTTTAAAGTGCGCTCCCTGCTAACTTTCCTCTCCCCAGCAAAATTTCTTTTTCCAGCAAACTTTATTATTTTCTCAGGGAGGCTTCCTACAACTTGTAGGGAGAGAATTGTTTTGTGCGCTTGAATAAAATCTTTTTGCAAGGATTCCAGGTGCTGCTGCCATCTTTTTGCTGTGATATTGTGTATGGATCTTTGATGTGAGGCCTTTGCAGCTAGCACAGGACACACTGGTGCTGAATCATTTGGTATATACTAGCGAATTCCCTGAGGCAGCCCTCTGTGAGTGTCAGCAAGGTTTTTCACATCCCATCTGGTGCATTTTACATAATTAGGCCATACCTTATTGCCACTTAAAAATGCAAGGGTAATTGTACTGGGCATGAGCATAATTGTGTTCATTTACATATAGCTAACTAAAAGGTTCTCTGGCATGTGCACTGCAATTTAATGAGAAAATTCCACCAGGTGTATTTTGTTATACCATTTACTACTATTTTTTATAATTTATTTTAGACATTTTAAGATATTAAAATACTGACTTGAAACTTTAGTGAAGTACAGTCTGTTTCTATGATTTTGTAAATATTTCTGTAATGTATTTGCATATATTCATAATGTATATAATTAAACATCTGTTCTCAATTTAAAATAATCATAGCTACATAACACTTCTTTAAGCCAAAGCATAACTTGAAGTTTTAGCATATTGCTTTCAACATGTAATAGTTAAAACATTCATTAAGCAGCTTCAGTTTGTTTTACAAAATGTGCGCACACACACATATATTTTATATTTTATATATATATACACACACACATACATACATATACACATATACATGTACATGCACACACTAACATTATATGTGCACATAGACATAAACATGCAGCAGATCTGACTATTAGATTAAAAGAGAGAGGCTATGATGAACAAAGCTTGTTGAAGATATCGGAACAAGTGAGCAAATTTGATAGAAACAGTTTACTGAAAGATAAGGTTAAAAATATCGGGATAAAAGATGGTGTTAATTTTATTACATCTTACAGCAGACAATTTGATAACATCAGTAGAATTATTAGGAATAGATTACCTATTTTAGATAGGGATTCAGATCTAAAACATATCTCTAGTAAATGTAATTTTATCTCTCGAAAAGCTAAAACCATTGGAGATATGGTTAGAAAGGATTTTAGCAAGAAGAGCTCACATACTATACAGTCGACCAATTGGTTAACATCGAAACCAGGTTTCTACAAATGCAATGTCAGACCATGTAAGAGTTGCAGTTATGTCACATGTGGGGATACCTTTACCTCTACATGTACAGGTCAAACATTCAAGATTAAAGAACATATTTCTTGCACTTCCACTTTTGTTATATATCTCTTGACCTGCAGGTCTTGTAATTTTCAATATACAGGGTTAACATCGAGAATGCTCAAAGATCGTATAAGAGAGCACTTACTTTCCCTGGAGGCAGAAATTCCTAAAACCCCTGTGGCTAAGCATTTTGCTTTACATGAAGATAGTTCAGCTGGTTTTACGTTCCAAGGGATTGAGGTAGTTAAACTAGGACCCAGAGGTGGAAATAGATATGCAGCACTCAGTAAACGAGAAGTCTACTGGATTCATACCTTAAAAACTGGTGCTCCTTTTGGTATTAATAAAATAAGTGACATCAAATTGTTCATTGATAATACGTAGATCACGGAGTCATGTATTTTTTCCTTGATTTGCAATGCCCCAATTTTTCAATATTCTTTCATTGTTCTATACACACACCTAGGATCTGGATCTTACAATAGATCTAAATTCTAGCATAGCCTAGATCATACAAATTTATAATGATAAATTATTCATGTTTGGTCTCACGGAGAGCAGGCAGTTTGTGCCTTTTCAATGTGTTTATACTCTTTAGCATTTGACTTTTATATAATATAATACACATTGACACATTTAACTGCTTTTGCTCTCTGTGTATTTCTTAATACATGAATATACTTTACATCTTACATCAACTATGGTTGATTAGAATAACAAATACCTTTTTATATTATATGTTCTTATCTTGTGTAAACCAACTACAGTAAACTGGGAATTAATCCACAGATATCCATGTATTAAGTTATAGAAAGAATCGTTATCCCCCCAATTTGAATTGTACTATCGTTTTTAATGTGCATACTAAATAATACAATTTTATATGAAAGCATAGTCTTAGTGTGTAAAAATGTATATACTTTTTTGTTCATG
Organism: Bombina bombina; assembly: GCF_027579735.1. Classification (NCBI taxonomy): domain Eukaryota; kingdom Metazoa; phylum Chordata; class Amphibia; order Anura; family Bombinatoridae; genus Bombina; species Bombina bombina. The sequence continues at coordinate 884,399,505 of NC_069502.1, forward strand.
ATCGATATTTTCAAGTTTATTTGTTATGCATAATGTTTATTATTATCTTTCACGTTTGATCTGGTGTTTATTTCACAATACCATTTTTTGTTGTTATAATTAATTATGCAGCAGGTGTGTAGGGCTCATATCCTGTTTTTAAGGAGTCCTTACACACCTGTCAGGTAGCTCTGATGAAGTGCCCAATAGGGCAGGAAACGCGTCAGCGGTAGTCAAGTCTGTGTGCTGTGCCTTTGTCTTTTTATTCACGGAGTTTCAATAAAGGTGAAGTTTTAACACATATTTCATCAGCCTTACTGTTTTTTCGATTATTGGGCTCTATTTTTGTTTCACTCAGAGGTGTTGAAAAATATTTGTCTACTTACTACTACAAACGAGGGCTTAGCAGGGGAGCCCTTCCCAACACCTGTGGAACAAGCCGAGATGCTGCTATGAACTTAGGCAGTATCTGTGACTGTTGCAACAGATTGCACTACTAAGAGTGGATACAACAGTTCCGTTTTCCTGGATCTCATCAGACGTCGGACATCATTCTCAGAATCAAGTGAGTTTGTTACACTGTCTTTTGTTTGCTAGAACTATCTGGCTTATGTCTTATTTGCAACGATGAGTCTTGCGAATGTAAGGGGTTAACGGTTCTTGTAATCAATTGCCACAGTTTAACACAGGTTCACCACAATTGTTTCATAATTGGATAAAGCGATACATTGTCTCAGCTAGCACACACAGATACATTGTGCTGCTTACTCAACATTATTACGTGCTTTTGATCCTTACATTGAATTACACAGCCCGAGCTGTTTATTTGCACATAGACATTACCCCTGGCCACTAGGAGAAGGCAAAGATAGCCAGCATTCCAAAAGGTTTTAATCCCTTTTACCTCTATGGTATCCCAGTCTCATCTTTGCCTCCACAGGAGGAAGGTGAAGAATAGAGGTGCTCCAGATTCTTCATTGAACTGGGTTCTCAGACTTACTTGAAGCCTGTTTTCCCCTCTCAGAACTAGGAATAGAAGAGAGGAGAGAAAGGCGTACAAGGTAGTGATAGAAAAACACCCCCTGGTAGTAAGTCAAAGGCTGCCACAGGTATTGCGGGGACTTGTCCCTTAGCTTCCTCCTGTTGGATCATCCTGTTACAGGTGAACCTGGCACTTGTCCCTTAGCCTCCTCCTGTCCGGTCAGGTACTTTAATGTCCTTTGCTGTTGCTTGCTCAGCACTGGATGGGCGCTTTAATAGAAGCAGTGTTTTCTGCAGCTGGCAAGCACGAATATGGTGAGTGCATCTTATGGTAAGTGAAGACATTTTCATGCACTCACATAGCACACAGGTTATTAGAAGGTGCATACAGTGACTCTGAGGTACATCATAGCCAGGGGACATAGACATGCAACAGACGATTTCCACCTTTATTACTTAGACTTTTCATACTTAGTTTAGTAATTATGGAAACTTTATTATGGGGCTATAGCTGCTATTTACTATTAACTGTTTGGCAATGTTTTATTTTATGGCGCTCCCAACCTTGGATAGCAAGCCCGCCTTAATACATTGTTTGTTATGGAGCTAGAAGTAATAGTTAGCACAGCAGTTACAATTAGTAGCTGCACTATTTCCCGCTCTTTTTTGAAATTCTTCAACTGCTCCTTTGGTTCTGAGTGCAATGGCTGTTTTCAAAATTTTGAAGTTCCTGCCACTTCAATGTTACCTCATTAATGTCTAGAAAACTCTACAAGCTGGAGAGTTTTTGAGAATTGAACCCCATAAGACTATGGACTCCATTTATCAAGCTGTGGATGCTGCTTAGGAGGCTCGTCTGAAACAAAATTTAAGAAGCAGCAGTCGTAAGAATGATGCTCTTTAACCTCTTCACCTATGATTGGGATGATTGACTGCCAGTGAGCAAAGGACGGTAATTGCACACGCATTTCTAGTGAAATGCTTGTGCAATGATAAATGCAAACCGTATATACTGTCCGACTGCAGCAATGTCCAGCAGATTTAAGCCCTAAATGTTGATTTTGACCATTCAGCATCTGTGAAATTCACAGCACACTAGTGGGACCATATAAATTATTTTTACTACTTTTATGTAATGCACCCATATTATGTTTGTCTATAAACGTCCTAGAAATACAATAAGAAAGAATTTCTTAATTATACTACTTATTTACTTATCAGTACTTATTAATCAGTATTATTTTGCTTATTAATGTTTTTCACGGCTTTGTCATTTGCAACATGTATATTATTATTTGAATTATATAGAGTTGAGAATTATTCACATACTGTTTCAGGCAAATTAGAATGTAATAGGCTATTATTTTATGTTGAGATCTTTTTCAGCCCCAATATTGATGCTATTATAAATTAAGAAAGAGAGAAAGGGGCGCCTTATAGTGTATCTCAAAAAACAATGTGTGTGTAGGAATAAGTGAAAATACACTCACAAAATCGCTAGCATCGTACTGTGAGTCTGTGACCGATGCAATACGTCAGGCCGGCACTTAACAGTGGCTGGCTCACTGGCGGCAAGCTGTTGCTGAGCTGGAGAAAACAAGCGGATATCTGTTTGTTCCAAAAATCCCCTTGTCTGGCTGGAACACTAACTCCACCTCTGACAGCGGGCTGGAATTGCAGAAGAATCGAAAGCTAAATGCTAATCTTGTTCAATCTCTGGAGTGATCCTGTTTAGTAAAAGCCCTTGTGTAATGAGACACCTGGCAACCAGATATCGGGTCTACCCTAGAGAGACCGCTTCCAGTAGATCTGGTATCTCAGACTGGAAGTATAAATGAGACCTCGAGGGGTGGGGCGGGAGTGAGTGTATGGATCATCTGTGTTTGAACAACACTGTTTCCTCTACCATTCCCCCCGGAGTCTTAAACATTTAAGAGACTGGTGGACATTTCACTATACACCATTAGGGTGGTTTTATATTCCATTGGTTTGCATTTTTATTATTATTATTACTTTTGCACATGTTTTAATTTTACATTTGATTTTCTTTTTGTTTGATTTTATTTTATCTTTATTCATTATTTATTATTCTCTATTCACTCATTCAAAGTTTTTTGTATATGTGACCTTCACACAGGGTATCACCATTTTAAGTATTTGATCATTGGCTTTGAATATTCAGGTGCACCCCCTTTAGGATACCCTCTTGTTGATATCCTTTGGTCTATTATAAATTAACTCTATCTATCAATTAACACTTTTGAATAAAGACATCATTGATTGGGCCATGGACAGTATAAAACATATGCTTTACAGGACAAATGTTGTTAAGAAAAGGACACACAATCTGCAACTATTGCAAACAATATACATATATAGGGCTAGAGGACAAGTTAAACCCTAAATTATTTGCCCGTTTGTGGGCGTGCGATAAATAACCAGCCATTACAAGCGGCTGGTTATTGCTACCGCATGCTCACGGTAGCAATTAAACATGTGCAATTTGTTTCGTTCCGAATCAAAATTCGGACGAAAATCGGGTGATTCGGATATATCCGAATCTCCGAATTACCCTAGTAATGAAACTAAACTTGTACGAATCAATTTGTAACAAAAAATCCAAATTAGTTTGGATTCATTTGTTTTATTCGAATGGCCATGGTGCGATAGTCTGACTCTCAGGACTAATCCCAATTCCTTTGCCATTCCATATTTATTATTAAAAAAACTAATAGAGATATATTAAAATTAAATATAGTGAGATAGAACAGTGAAATTATTTTTTTTGTGTTGGTTGGAACCATCCAAATCAACATAACATAATGAATTAATCTGAACATACCGAACGTTTGAATCTCCGAATGCATCTGAAACGAATGACCGCTATAACGAATCAATCCAAATGCATCCGAAACGAATGAATGATATAACCAATAGATCCGAATGCATCCGAAAATAAATAAAAAAAAAATACAGAGTCAATATGAAGCAAAACAAAAAAATTTCGGCGTGTACATGTCTAGTAGCAATTAGCCCTCAGAAAATTAACCAGAGGTCAGACCTCTGGTGCCCCAAACGCACCCAATGCTTTCTAGCAATGCAAATGCAAGGTCACGTTCACATTGCGCTCAACTTGTAATACCAGAGCACATTAGCGATATTTAGCGCTCCACTTGTAATCTGGCCCATAATCAGCACACTTAAAGGGACAGTCTACACCAGAATTTTCATTGTTTTAAAAGATAGATAATCCCTTTATTACCCATTCCCCAGTTTTGCATAACCAACACAGTTATATTAATATACTTTTAACCTCTGTGAATAGCTTGTATCTAAGCCTCTGCAAACTGCCCCTTTATTTCAGTTATTTTGACAGACTTGCAGTTTAGCCAATCAGTGCCTGCTCCCAGATAACTTCACGTGCATGAGCACAGTGTTATCTATATGAAACACGTGAACTAACACCCTCTAGTGGTGAAAAACTGTTAAAATGCATTCTGAAAAGAGGTGGCCTTCAAGGTTTAAGAAATTAGCATATGAACCTCCTAGGTTAAGCTTTCAACTAAGAATACCAAGAGAACAAAGCAAAATTGGTGATAAAAGTAAATTGAAAAATTGTTTAAAATTACATGCCCTATCTGAATCATGAAAGTTTATTTTGGACTAGACTGTCCCTTTAACCAAATTCTAGAAAACTATTACGGTGGTTGGTCTAATTACTATTAAAGGGACATGAAACCCCAATTTTCGTTTTCATTGTTCAGATAGAACTTTCCAGTTTACTTCAGTCAACAAGTTCACTTAATTCTCTTGATATCTTTTGTTGAAGGCACAGTAAGGCATTTCTAGGAGCTTGCTGAACACATTAGGTAAACCAATGACAAGAGGCATATATGTGCAGCCACCAATCAGCAGCTAGTTACTAGTAGGGCTTTGCTGTTCCAGAATCTCCTTAGGTCTGTTTTTCAACAATGGGTGCCAAGAGAACAAAGCAAATTTGATAATAAAGGTAAACTGGAAAGTTGTTTAAAATCATGTTCTCTCTGAATAATAAATATTTAATTTGGATTTTACTGTCCATTTAAAGGGCCAGTAAACACTAATATCTTTACTCTTGATCCAAATCCAATCCTCTGTGTCCTTCTCACTTCTTTACATACAGAGTTATGCCCTTTTAATGTATTTTTAAAAGCTTCCCCCCCCCCCCAGCCACCTCTTCCCCCACAGCCACTCCTCAGCAAAAGGCTTTTATTTAGTTTTGCTTCAATGGGGGTTCTGTTTGCGAGAAGCTGTACCTCCTTTTCTACATGCTTTGTGTTGTGCATACTCCTGTACTGAAAATGCCTTGCATACATTTTCAATATAGGAAAGCACACAAAGCCGTTGGAAATTAAAAAAGCCTTTTACTGAGAGGCTGTTAGCGAGGGGCTTCCTGAGGAAAACTTTGGGGACCAATTATCTGCAGGGGTCGACAAATTTGTTTAAAATTTAGGTGCCCATAAGAATATTTAGGAGCCAGATATACCTATAGGAGACACAGTGGTATTTGTATTTAAATATATGGACAATACCACAAAAAGTCAGGAGCCATGGGTAAAATTCTAGGAGCCAGTGGCTACCTGGCTACTAGGATTGTTGAGCCCTGATATAAAGGTCTCTGGGCTGGTGAGATTCCTTCTATTTCCCTGGTGGGATTCTATAAAGCCACTTTTTACCCTGAAAACTCTGTGTCTCGCAAAGGGGCTTATACTGTGTTAAAGTCGTAATTTAAAAATCACGAAAATGAGTAACATAACCATTCACACAAAAATGCACAGGAAAAATTGTATTGTTATGGTGCATCAAAAATCATAACAAAATTGTTCACCAAAAATCGTATTTGATCTAAAACGTAATATTTGTATGTATATTACACAGGAATAAATCATATTAAATATGCACAGTGTTAACTGTAATTTAAGTACACTAGATAGAAAAAAAACACATATAAATACAAAATACAAAGTGTATTCTTTTTTTTTTTTTTGTACATTGGGCTGAACATGGGCGTTCCATGAGTGTGTATGAAATTTTCTTTCAAATATCAGCATAATTCTCTAAATATTTCTCGCAAATGAAAAGGTATCAAGGTTGTGACAAAGTATTCAAAATACTTATACCCTAATAGAAATGCATAGGAAAATACAGGCGATTGTAAGGTGCTATATGCAGAAAGCAGCACAATGAGATTAATATTGGCTGCAGGATTTAATTTTTAAAGTACACCCCTGCTCAGTGCTAATTTCACTCTACACATTGAAGTTTCCCTTTCAAGCCAGTTCCATTAAAGGGACAGTCTAGTCAAAATTAAACTTTCATGATTCAGATAGGGCATGCAATTTTAAACAACTTTCCAACTGACTTTTATCTTTAAATTTGCTTTGTTCCCTTGGTGGTATTTTTGAAAAGCTAAACCTAGGCAGGCTCAAACTGATTTATAAAACTGTTGAAAACCGCCTCTTAACTCGGAGCATTTTGATTTTTTTTTACAGTTAGACAGTAATAGTTCATGTGTATCATATAGATAACATTGTGCTCACTCCTGTGGAGTTATTTAGGAGTCTGCACTGATTGACTAAACTGTATGTATGTCAAAAGCACTGAGATACAGGGGCATTCTACAGAGGCTTAGATACAAGGCAATCACATAGGTAAAACATATATTAATATAACTGTGTTGGTTATGCAAAACTGGGGAATGGGTAAAGGGATTGGCTATCTTTTTAAACAATAAACATTCTGGTGTAGACTGTCCCTTTAATTTTAATAGGGGACATCTTAGTTACTGCCTCTCTTTTAAGAAAATTCCACCAGGACAGTCCCGTGAGGGTCGGCGTGAAAAACCACGTCTGCCCCTGGGAGTGACGTATAGATAATCATCTCCGATGAATTAAACATGGCATTATGTGTAACAAATGATAAGGACATAGATAATTGGATGTAAAAGTAGCATATATTAATGATTACTGTCCCTTTAACAATTTAATCTCATTCTGATCTTCTAATTGTTGGCTTTTTTAGACATTAGGACACTGAGAACCTAATTTAAACTATACAATATAGCGTGCATAGACTAAAAAGAACGAGTGCATGTTTTCCATTTTGAAAACTGTCTTGCAGCTATTAGTTTGCAAAGGTGGAATCAAATTTTATGAAAGAAGAGATCTAAACTGCTAATTCTGTAAATCTATTCCAATGGGACAACTGAAACTACAGCATTTTTATAATAATAGCTTATTATGGTGGTGATTTATGTTAGCAACAGTTTCTTTTTACCATTATGCATTTTTTGTGTCGTGTTCCTTTTATAAAGAATTTAAAAGGATTTCTTTTTCAAACAACCTGTTGCTAAGCAACCTACATTTAAAGACAAGGCAGGATACTCAGCACAGTCAAAATGAAACAAAATATATGTTACAACCTCTGGGAAAATGATCATAAAATTCTGTGTATGCATAAAAATGTTACATAACATTGACATTCTTATTTTATTTTTTTTCCTAATGTTTATTTGTAAACTATGCCATAACTAATGGGTAACTTTATAAACGACGTCTAATAAGTCATTCAAATAATGTTATTAAACTTTTATTCTGAAAAAAATGGTCCTGTGTTTAAAAAAAAAAAAAAATACTTAAAGTGAAAGTAAATTTTGATGCTAAAGTGCCCATTTTTAAAAATTCGATTAAAAACAGGGGCACTTTAATTCATCAAAATTTACATTTCCCTCCTGTTGTGAAAAAACACTTACCTTTTAATCTGGACAGCAGCTCCAGCTTCCTCCGCCCGTCGCAAAGCCTCTTCCTGAGTCTAAAATGAGGAATCCGGCTTCTTCCAATCACGGTGTTGAATCAGACACTGATTCCCCTGGGGGGGAAGTTGTGATTAGAGGATGACCCATCCATCATTTATGATGTCAGAAATGGCTGTCAAGTTTAAAAGGTAAGTATTTTTTCACGAGTAAATTGTAAATTTTGATGAAATAAAGTGCCCCTGTTTTTATTCTAATTTTTAAGAACAGGGCACTTTTGCATCAAAACTTACATTCAATTTAACCCCTTAATGACAACTGACGTACCAGGTACGTCATGCATTAACAAGCAGTTAATGACAATGGACGTACCTGGTACGTCAGTTGTCTAACAGAGTGCTGGAAGTGATCACAATCGCTTCCAGCAGCTCTGAGGGTATTGCAGTGATGCCTCGATATGGAGGCATCCTGCAATACCCCTTTACAAGACTCCGATGCAGAGAGAGCCTTTAGCCACACTGACACCAATGAAAAAGGAAGGGGAAAAATTTTTTTTTGTTTTTTTTTACATTTAAAAGGATCTGGGAGGGGGAGGGGGTGGGGGTATTGTGGGGGGGGGCTGCTACACTACAGAAATAATTAAACATACAAATAAAAGTTATAAATAAAATTAAAATAGTTTGGTTTGTGGGGCCAAACTGGGTACTGGCAGACAGCTGCCAGTACCCAAGATGGCGGTAATTAGGTAGGGGAGAGGGTTAGAGAGCTGGAGGGGGGATCAGGGAGGTTGGTGCTAAGGCAGGGGTCCATCACAACTAAAATATTTTATAATTTTTATTTAAAAAAAAAAAAAAAACTCTTTTATTTAGTACTGGCAGACTTTCTGCCAGTACTTAAGATGGCGGTAACAATTGTGGGGTGGGGGAGGGAAGAGAGCTGTTTGGGAGGGATCAGGGGGTGGGATGTGTCAGGTGGGAGGCTGATCTCTAAAATTAACCCTGCAAGCTCCCTACAAGCTACCTAATTTAACCCCTTCACTGCTGGGCATAATTCACGTGTGGTGCGCAGCAGCATTTAGCGGCCTTCTAATTACAAAAAAGCAACGCCAAAGCCATATATGTCTGCTATTTCTGAACAAAGGGGATCCCAGAGAAGCTTTTACAACAATTTCTGCCATAATAGCACAAGCTGTTTGTAAATAATTTCAGTGAGAAACCTAAAATTGTGAAAAATGTAAAGTTTTTTTTTTTATTTGCTCGCATTTGGCAGTGAAATGGTGGCATAAAATATACCAAAATGGGCCTAGATCAATACTTGGGGTTGTCTACTACACTACACTAAAGCTAAAATTAACCCTACAAGCTCCCTACAAGCTCCCTAATTAACCCCTTCACTCCTGGGCATAAAACATGTGTGGTGCGCAGCGGCATTTAGCGGCCTTCTAATTATCAAAAAGCAACCACAAAGCCATATAAGTCTGTTATTTCTGAAAAAGGGGATCCCAGAGAAGCATTTACAACCATTTGTGCCATAATTGCAGAAGCTGTTTGTAAATAATTTCAGTGGGAAACCTAAAGTTTGTGACAAAATTTGTGAAAAAGTAAACTTTTTTTTTTTCGCATTTGGCGGTGAAATGGTGGCATGAAATATACCAAAATGGGCCTAGATCAATACTTTGGGATGTCTTCTAAAACAAAATATATACATGTCAAGGGATATTCAGGTATTCCTGACAGATATCAGGGTTCCAAAGTAACTAGCGCTAATTTTGAAAAAAAGTGGTTTGGAAATAGCAAAGTGCTACTTGTATGTATTTCCCCATAAATTGCAAAAAAAGTAAAGAACATGTAAACATTGGGTATTTCTAAACTCAGGACAAAATTTAGAAACTATTTAGCATGGGTGTTTTTTGGTGATTGTAGATGTGTAACAGATTTTGGGGGTCAAAGTTAGAAAAAGTGTGTTTTTTTCCATTTTTTCCTCATATTTTATCATTTAGTAAATTATAAGATATGATGAAAATAATGGTATCTTTAGAAAGTCCATTTAATGACGAGAAAAACGGTATATAATATGTGTGGGTACAGTAAACGAGTAAGAGGAAAATTACAGCTAAACGCAAACACTGCAGAAATGTAAAAATTGCCATTGTCATTAAGGGTCAGAAAATTGAAAAATGGTCCGGTCATTAAGGGGTTAAAGGGATGTGAAACCCAATTATTTTTAATTTCATGATTCTGATAGAGCATACAATTTTAGACAGCTTTCCAAATTACTTCTATTTTGACATTTGCTTTATTCTCTTAGTATCCTTTGTTGAAGAAGTAGCAATGCACTACTGGGAGCTAACTGCCAATGACAAGAGGCTTATATGTGCTGTCAGCTATCCGTGGTGCATTGCTGCTCCAAGGCATACCGAGGTATTCTTTTCATCAAAGGATACTAAGAGAAGGAAACAAATTAGATAATAGTCTCGACTCAAAGCTGATGGGTGTTGCATCCTTATGAGCTTTGTTGCTTGAGGAGGTGTGCTCGCACGTTGCTAGGGGCTACTGTTCACGGGCTTACACCATATACAACATCAGTGCAAGCAGTAAATCCTGGTCTTGCCATTGCGCTATAGAGGGCTTCTCTGTGAAATCCACGTGATTGGATTCACAGAGGAAAACTAAAAAATATACCCACAAGAGTATAGATAGGGGCGCTATCAATATATACAAAGTATCAAGAAATATGATATACAAAATCAAGGTAACACACACATATAACTGATAGTAAATATTAGCACCAGAGTGGGGTGTCACCTGTACAGAAAATTACATACGGGGAATCCAGGTAATCAAAACCTGTGTGTAACAAGATTGTCCCACAGAACTTAGTAAGTCCAATGAGTATCCAATGCAGTTACAATTGGTATTATACAATCGCAACCTGTATAGAATCTACACAGGTTGCGATTGTATAATACCAATTGTAACTGCATGCTGTGTAACATTAGCACATACTATTGCAGATGCCTGGGAAACACTTGAATTGTTATGTTGTACACATGATCAAGTTTTTATATTTATTATTTTTATAAATTTTCGAATGATGTGTATATAATGTATTACTATTTATGATGTTTATTATTATGTAATTTTTATCAGCATTATTATTTATCAGCAAATTATTGTGTGTTTGATAAACAGCCATTTCTATTGGCTACATTAGTGTATATTAAGTAGCAAGTTTAGTATAGTTTTATCAGCCTGAGGAAACAGTACTGGATACTGAGAAACGCGTTGCTGTGTTTTTAATGTGTTAACAAAAAACACTTTTATACATACTACTTGCTACGTTGCCTCTTTTGGATATCCCTGCCTGTTGCAACCCTCTAATTCCTGGAGGTGAAACAGTGAAATTGACCTACAAGTATCACGTACATCTAGTGATTACTAATTGGTTCCTGGAAGTCTGAGCTTGAGAGGAGAGTTTTACCGGACAACTCTGAGGTTCCGGTCTGCCCAGCTTGCACCACATCTTGGTGCTTTACAACACGTGAGTGTATCAGAGTTTCTACTTATATTCTGACATATCACACAGAATTATACTATGTGGTGCCTTCTCTGTCTCTTTACAGAGGAAAACTAGTTTTAAACATGGCGGCACCCCTCACATCCTGCAGGTGGTGGTTTCACTGTGAATTTTAAACTGCTTGTTTTTAGCAAGAAAACATATTTTTTAATTTTTTTCTCATATTGGGGCCTATTTATCAAAGCATCAACTATGTTGCATTCGCCAGCGTCAATACGCTCGCCAGACATCGCTGCCACAGATCTGAATACGATGCCCTTATTTATAAAAAAAACGTCAAAAACACAAGCGTCAAGTACAGTGCGAAGAGCATCGGACTGGTGTTAACTGTCATCGATGTTGCGGTTATTCAGGTTTTTACCAACTTTATTTATACCATTTCATTACTGTCCATGAACAAGCACATTTCTCTAAAGCTAATCTTTTATTTTTCATCTGTTAATGTCCAAGAAATAGATTGATTTATACCTCAACAAACAATATCTCATAGAAGTTATTTTTATATTTATTTGTTATATGATACTTTCACATAAATTAATGTGTATTTGTATTTCTAGAAGTTATATATATATATATATATATATATTATAATTATTACTAATGCTAGAATTTGTACATATATCCTTCCACATACGTGTATGAATGTGTATATGTATGTATATATATATATATATATATATATATATATATATATATATATATATATATATATATATATATATATATATATGTGTGTGTGTGTGTTATGGCAGAAATCTTTTACAAACATATTTACATGTCCCTAAGTTCCTTTTTTTTGTTCTAAACAATGTTGTCTGTCATATCTCTACGTTTATTTATACCACTATATCTATATATTGTAAATGCATTATTATTCTGAGCAGGAATAATTGCGAATATAACGTAATCAGAGTATCATAAGTATTTATTTGCAACCAATGGATATTTTAAGAGCTGGGCCAGTTTTCTCTCTGCACCTGTCTAACCCCTCCTGATTGCAATCTATTTTTAAAAAACACCCCTACACAGGTGTTATGAACAGAAATCCGCTTGAGAACCACTGTTTTCAAGTCGCAACGATCTGCATCGGATTGAGATTGCGGGATCGTATATTACATCACAAATTTCAACATTTGCCGATTTTGACGCTTTGATAACTATGGTGGATCAATCTCGCAACAAATACGACACGGAATTCAAGCGTATTTTCAGTTGACACTTTGATAAATAGGCCCCACTGTCTGCTTTATTTTACTTTTGTTTTTGTGGTCTTGTATTTTTTACCTAAAATATAAACTGTTTGATGTCCCTTTAAGTTAGATATATGCATGCAGATACATCATTCTGTGTAGAAGCTGAACAATAAAATTTTGTTTAAAAAATATTAATGTTAAAATTTAAGAACTATGTTTTCAGTCTCTCCTAAAATAATATTCTGCAAATGATGATAAATCATTAGTTCTTAGTCAAGTGTTAAATGCAGTCTAAGGGTTAGATTTAACAACGGTCGAGCCGACATAATTCGCTGTAGCATACGCTGTCTGCATTTAATATTGCACAAGCACTGCTGGTGAAATGCTTGTGCAATGCCGCCCCTGTTCACTGGCGGCCAGTCAGCCACTAGCAGGGGCTGTCAATCATCGGATCGGGATGATTTCAGTCCGCCACCTAAAAGGTGGCATAGAAGTTAAAGGGGCAGTCTAGTCAAAATTAAACTTTCATGATTCAGATAGGGCATGTAATTTTAAACAACTTTCCAATTTACTTCTATTATCTAATTTGCTCAATTCTTTAGATATCCTTTGTTAAAGAAATATAAATGCACATGTGTGAGCCAATCACACAAGGCCTCTATGTGCAGCAACCAATCAGCATCTACTGAGCATATATAGATATGCTTTTCAGCAAGTGATATCAAGAGAATGAAGCAAATGAGATAATAGAAGTAAATTAGAAAGTTTTTTAAAATGACATGCTCTTTCTAAATCACAAAAGAAAAAAATTGGGTTTCATGTCCCTTTAAGGAGCTTCCAAACTTCCGTTTCAGGTGCACCTGAAACAATAGGGCTCCGAAGCAGTTTCCGCTGCTTAAAAAAATTAAGCCCCATGTATTCACTTTAGTAATGCAAGGCACAATCATCAAAGTTATAACGGTGTCAAATTATTTACATTTTTTGCAGCATAATTTAAATACATTTTATTTGAACCCGTAGCATCTTTGTATAGAACATTACACATTTATTTGGATGTTTGGTTTCAATGGTATATACTTTTTGGAGAATATACAAACTATAGCCATAATTCAATACTGTTTCACCTACATATTGTAAACAATTACTTGAAAAGTATGCACACTAATATCTTTATTTCATATATAATTAATGATTTTTTGACATATTATTGCCTTAGGAGTCTTAATAGTGTGAGGTCCCTCAAAGAATCATAGAAAGGCAAATTTTAGCTTGAGCTGTTTATCTCACTAATTGGTAGACTTGTGCAGCAGCGACAAATTCAGTTTTTCTGAATCTTTGGGAACGAAGTAGTCTGAAAAATTAGCTCTTCAGAATATTCGTCTGCTGCACTATTCAGTTTAGTTTAAAATGAAGCGAATACTGAATACTTGTGGAACGTTTTCCTTCATTTTCATTAAATACATTTAAATGTTCCTTTGCTACAGGTGAACAATTAATCCGTAGTATTATACTTACTTCTAGCGAGGTGGGGAGCCGCGGTAATCCTGACCCTTCTTCATAGAGACCCGGGCTGTGCTAATAGGAGGCTTAGCACAGTGAATCCCAGGGCCAGCGCTAACGATCCTTCTCCTACAACACAGGCTCTAGGATTTGCCGCACTAAGCCTCCTATTAGCGTAGCCAAGGCTCTGTGCAGAAGTGTCGGCATTAGCACGACTCACCAGCGCCCTAGAGTAAGTATTAAACCCCTAAATGTAATTTAAAGGAAACTAATGAATACTAATGAATATCATAAGTATTTATTTATTTATTATTTATTTTTTTATTTAGTGTGTGCATTTGTTCAGATATTCACTTCGTTTTCACGTGTTTTTGGTACAAATTCACTTTTGTACAGAAAAGAATGCAGATGCCTACAAATTGGGGCTCTGGATGTGAAGAATAGACATATATGTTACAATATTATGCTAAAAACAACAACAAAAGAACGTTTTTTTTTTTAATAATTTTTTTCCCATGCTAGCAATGTTTTTTATAATAGAGACCCTAGTGATAACAATTTGTATGACTGTTAAGTTAATGTACATAAAACTCTTCAATGTAATGGTACCTGAAGATTTTTTTTTTTTTAAGGTCTGCAGAATTAATAAAGATCCCTAGAACCCCTCCCCGCCGCCCAGCACATGTCTCCTGGTGCCACTGCACCTGCTGAACCAATATTAGTTCCACCCCTAGATAGATAGATAGATAGATAGATAGATAGATAGATAGATAGATAGATAGAGAGATAGATAGATAGATAGATAGATAGATAGATAGATAGATAGATAGATAGATAGAGAGAGAGATATATTAGAGATATAGATGGATGGATTGATGAGATAGATAGATTAGAGAGATGGATAGATAGAAAGATAGATAGATAAATAGTTAGAGAGTGTCAGGGTGCCAGGAATCAGACTGAGACGAGAAGTGCAAAAATAATCACACCTTTATTAATAGCAAAAAATAATAAAAAGTCCACAAGTCAAATAACAAGCCAGGAATCAAAACCAGAGCTGGTAGTCAGACAAGCCAAGTCAGGAGCCAAAGCGAATAGTCAGACGAGCCGGAATCAGGAACAAGGAAAACAGCAGAGTCAGGAACAAGCCAGGGATCAGGAACCAGGAAGGACGTCAGGCAGCCAGGTAATACACAGGAACTCTCACAAACAGGTCTGAGACAACGCAAAATCAAAGCATACTGAACAGAGGCCCTTTAAATAATAAGTGATGACATCACAATTCTGAGACTGCATCCTGTCTCACATGGATGATGCACACCAGTCTGGCCATAAAAGGAAGTGCAGGAATTGAGCAGCATCCCCCTCAATGCACCATAGTCAGGAAGAGAGGTGAGTAAAATGGCTGCCAGCAGCACATGGCAAATACAACAGGGAAAAACACCCTGACAGAGAGATACAGAGATAATCATAGGATGCCACTTTTGCCACAATTTTGTGAAATTTCTGCCATTCCAAGATCTGCCCCCTGTTAACTATAAGTAATATTATTGTGAACTGAAAGCATCTAGGACTAACAGTGGTAGACCAGAGGAGTGGTGGCTAATATAAAGGGGGTTGAGCAACTCCATATTAGTGCCCATCGTTTTGGAATGGTCAGGTGTCCATGAACTTTTGGCCATATAGTGTATATATAGTATGTGGCACTTAAAAGGACACATACAGTATATGCAGACCAATTAAGCAGAATTTCAAATAAATTCGGAATATTTTAACCTACTAACTTAAATCTAAATCATCCACGTCGGTTGAAAAGGCAGTACGTGGGATGGTTTCTGATTTTGTTTTATCCAATGCCTTTAATATTAAGGCTACATTTACATCTAGTGTTGCTAAGAATTCCCAATAGATGCAATTAAAATATAAAAAAAATAAAAAAATGCAGAATAAAGTCTAATTATAAAGCATCAAGAATGGAAATATATATACTGTATATTTTTTAATATTTGAAATATCACAACATTCTGAAGACAATGGTTGCGTTGTATAGTGTGTTTGGTGTTAAATTACAATTAGCTTTTTTCTTTAAAGGGGTACTAAGCACTTTGTAATTCGAAATGATAAACATAGGGAACAACATTGAATATAATATGAACAGGAAATAAGTGTAAGAAAAAATCACATCAGTGAATGGACAATAACATCTGATGACCCATATAATGTAAAACGTTCATTTTCAGCCTTGTAGGTAAAGTGTCCACACAAAAAAAGATTTGCCCAGGCAGCACTCTGTACGGGATCTGGCTCTTCTCTCAATATGAAAGATCTACAACGATATAAACACACAGGGGCACCAAATGGTCTAGCATAGTCCAATCAGGGAAAGCAAAGCAATAATGTATAAGAAATGCACTGACAAATCAGGAGCACCTATCTAAGGGTGCATGTCAGGCAGGCTGGATCATTGCAGTCGCCCAGCAGACTGAACATTCCGGTGACGGTAACAGTGAAATCACTCCAATATGCGTATAAGAGAAGCAACTCAAAGTCTCTGCTAATGGGCTGAACTTGTGCATTCTATGGGTGTAGCTGAAATTTCTCCACCAGGTCTGGTGTATGGTGTACACATTTGCTGCTGCAGAGCTCGCTGTTTTTCTCATAAAAAATAAAGGTAGCAAACTTTTATTTCTTTCATGTAATTAGCAAGAGTCCATGAGCTAGTGACGTATGGGATATAGATTCCTACCAGGAGGGGCAAAGTTTCCCAAACCTCAAAATGCCTATAAATACACCCCTCACCAAACCCACAAATCAGTTTTACAAACTTTGCCTCCTATGGAGGTGGTGAAGTAAGTTTGTGCTAGATTCTACGTTGATATGCGCTCCGCAGCAGGTTGGAGCCCGGTTTTCCTCTCAACGTGCAGTGAATGTCAGAGGGATGTGAAGAGAGTATTGCCTATTTGAATTCAATGATCTCCTTCTACGGGGTCTATTTCATAGGTTCTCTGTTATCGGTCATAGAGATTCATCTCTTACCTCCCTTTTCAGATCGACGATATACTCTTATATATACCATTACCTCTACTGATTCTCGTTTCAGTACTGGTTTGGCTTTCTACTACATGTAGATGAGTGTCCTGGGGTAAGTAAGTCTTATTTTCTGTGACACTCTAAGCTATGGTTGGGCACTTTTATATAAAGTTCTAAATATGTGTTCAAACATTTATTTGCCTTGATTCAGGATGTTCAACGTTCCTTATTTCAGACAGTCAGTTTCATATTTGGGATAATGCATATGAATAAATCAATTTTTTTCTTACCTTAAAATTTGACTTTTTCCCTGTGGGCTGTTAGGCTTGCGGGGGCTGAAAATGCTTCATTTTATTGCGTCATTCTTGGCGCAGACTTTTTTGGCGCAAAATTTTTTTTCTTGGTTTCCGGCGTCATACGTGTCGCCGGAAGTTGCGTCATTTTTTACTTTTTTTGCGCCAAAAGTGTCGGCGTTCCGGATGTGGCGTCATTTTTGGCACCAAAAGCATTTAGGCACCAAATAATGTGGGCGTCTTTTTTTGGCGCTAAAAAATGTGGGCGTCACTATTGTCTCCACATTATTTTAGTCTCTTTGTTTATTGCTTCTGGTTGCTAGAAGCTTGTTCACTGGCATTTTTTTCCATTCCTGAAACTGTCATTTAAGGAATTTGATCAATTTTGCTTTATATGTTGTTTTTTTCTATTACATATTGCAAGATGTCCCAGATTGACCCTGAGTCAGAAGATACTTCTGGAAAACCGCTGCCTAGTGCTGGATCTACCAAAGTTAAGTGTATTTGCTGTAAACTTGTGGTATCTGTTCCTCCAGCTGTTGTTTGTAATGAATGTCATGACAAACTTGTTAATGCAGATAATATTTCCTTTAGTAATGTTACATTACCTGTTGTTGTTCCATCAACATCTAATACTCAGAGTGTTCCTGTTAACATAAGAGATTTTGTTTCTAAATCCATTAAGAAGGCTATGTCTGTTATTCCTCCTTCTAGTAAACGTAAAAGGTCTTTTAAAACTTCTCATTTTTCAGATGAATTTTTAAATGAACATCATCATTCTGATAATGATTCCTCTGGTTCAGAGGATTCTGTTTCAGAGGTTGATGCTGTTAAATCTTCATATTTATTCAAAATTGAATTTATTCGTTCTTTACTTAAAGAAGTCTTAATTGCATTAGAAATAGAGGATTCTGGTCCTCTTGATACTAAATCTAAACGTTTAAATAAGGTTTTTAAATCTCCTGTAGTTATTCCAGAAGTTTTTCCTGTCCCTGATGCTATTTCTGAAGTAATCTCCAGGGAATGGAATAATTTGGGTAATTCATTTACTCCTTCTAAACGTTTTAAGCAATTATATCCTGTGCCATCTGACAGATTAGAGTTTTGGGACAAAATCCCTAAGGTTGATGGGGCTATCTCTACTCTTGCTAAACGTACTACTATTCCTACGGCAGATAGTACTTCCTTTAAGGATCCTTTAGATAGGAAAATTGAATCCTTTCTAAGAAAAGCTTACTTATGTTCAGGTAATCTTCTTAGACCTGCTATATCTTTAGCGGATGTTGCTGCAGCTTCAACTTTTTGGTTGGAAGCTTTAGCGCAACAAGTAACAAATCATAATTCTCATAGCATTGTTAATCTTCTTCAACATGCTAATAACTTTATTTGTGATACCATCTTTAATATCATTAGGGTTGATGTCAGGTATATGTCTCTAGCCATTTTAGCTAGAAGAGCTTTATGGCTTAAAACTTGGAATGCTGATATGTCTTCTAAGTCAACTTTGCTTTCACTTTCTTTCCAGGGTAATAAATTATTTGGTTCACAGTTGGATTCTATTATCTCAACTGTTACTGGAGGGAAAGGAACTTTTTTACCACAAGATAAAAAATCTAAAGGTTAATTTAGGTCTAATAATCGTTTTCGTTCCTTTCGTCACAATAAGGAACAAAAGCCTGATCCTTCACCCACAGGAGCGGCATCAGTCTGGAAACCATCTCCAGTCTGGAATAAATCCAAGCCTTTTAGAAAACCAAAGCCAGCTCCAAAGTCCACATGAAGGTGCAGCCCTCATTCCAGCCCAGCTGGTAGGGGGCAGATTACAATTTTTCAAAGAAATTTGGATCAATTCAATTCACAATCTTTGGATTCAGAACATTGTTTCAGAAGGGTACAGAATTGGCTTCAAGATAAGGCCTCCTGCAAAAAGATTTTTTCTTTCCCGTGTCCCAGTAAATCCAGCGAAGGCTCAAGCATTTCTGAAATGTGTTTCAGATCTAGAGTTGGCTGGAGTAATTATGCCAGTTCTGGAACAGGGACTGGGGTTTTATTCAAATCTCTTCATTGTACCAAAGAAGGAGAATTCCTTCAGACCAGTTCTGGATTTAAAAATATTGAATCATTATGTAAGGATACCAACATTCAAAATGGTAACTATAAGGACTATCCTGCCTTTTGTTCAGCAAGGGCATTATATGTCCACAATAGATTTGCAGGATGCATATCTGCATATTCCGATTCATCCAGATCACTTTCAGTTTCTGAGATTCTCTTTCCTAGACAAGCATTACCAGTTTGTGGCTCTGCCGTTTGGCCTAGCAACAGCTCCAAGGATTTTTACAAAGGTTCTCGGTGCCCTTCTGTCTGTAATCAGAGAACAGGGTATTGTGGTATTTCCTTATTTGGACGATATCTTGGTACTTGCTCAGTCTTCACATTTAGCAGAATCTCATACGAATCGACTTGTATTGTTTCTTCAAGATCATGGTTGGAGGATCAATTTACCGAAAAGTTCATTGATTCCTCAGACAAGGGTGACCTTTTTAGGTTTCCAGATAGATTCAGTGTCCATGACTCTGTCACTAACGAACAAGAGACGTCTAAAATTGATTTCAGCTTGTCAAAACCTTCAGTCTCAATCATTCCCTTCGGTAGCCTTATGCATGGAAATTCTAGGTCTTATGACTGCTTCATCGGACGCGATCCCCTTTGCTCGTTTTCACATGCGACCTCTTCAGCTCTGTATGCTGAACCAGTGGTGCAGGGATTACACAAAGATATCTTAATTGATATCTTTAAAACCGATTGTACGATACTCTCTGACGTGGTGGTCAGAACACCATCGTTTAGTTCAGGGGGCTTCTTTTGTTCTTCCGACCTGGACTGTGATTTCAACAGATGCAAGTCTGACAGGTTGGGGAGCTGTTTGGGGGTCTCTGACAGCACAAGGAGTTTGGGAATCTCAGGAGGTGAGATTGCCAATCAATATTTTGGAACTCCGTGCAATTTTCAGAGCTCTTCAGTCATGGCCTCTTCTAAAGAGAGAATTGTTCATTTGTTTTCAGACAGACAATGTCACAACTGTGGCATATATCAATCATCAAGGAGGGACTCACAGCCCTCTGGCTATGAAAGAAGTATCTTGAATACTGGTATGGGCGGAATCCAGCTCCTGTCTAATTTCTGCGGTTCATATCCCAGGTATAGACAATTGGGAAGCGGATTATCTCAGTCGCCAAACGTTACATCCGGGCGAATGGTTTCTTCACCCAGAGGTATTTCTTCAGATTGTTCAAATGTGGGGGCTTCCAGAAATAGATCTGATGGCTTCTCATCTAAATAAGAAACTTCCCAGGTATCTGTCCAGATCCAGGGATCCTCAGGCGGAAGCAGTGGATGCATTGTCACTTCCTTGGAAGTATCATCCTGCCTATATCTTTCCGCCTCTAGTTCTTCTTCCAAGAGTAATCTCCAAGATTCTGAAGGAATGCTCGTTTGTTCTGCTGGTGGTTCCAGCATGGCCTCACAGGTTTTGGTATGCGGATCTTGTCCGGATCGCCTCTTGCCAACTGTGGACTCTTCCGTTAAGACCAGACCTTCTGTCACAAGGTCCTTTTTTTCCATCAGGATCTCAAATCCTTAAATTTGAAGGTATGGAGATTGAACGCTTGATTCTTAGTCAAAGAGGTTTCTCTGACTCTGTGATTAATACTATGTTACAGGCTCGTAAATCTGTATCTAGGAAGATATATTATCGAGTATGGAAGACTTACATTTCTTGGTGTCTTTCTCATCATTTTTCCTGCCATTCTTTTAGAATTCCGAGAATTTTACAGTTTCTTCAGGATGGTTTGGATAAAGGTTTGTCTGAAAGTTCCTTGAAAGGACAAATCTCTGCTCTTTCTGTTCTTTTTCACAGAAAGATTGCTAATCTTCCTGATATTCATTGTTCAAGCTCCTCCGTTTGAACCTATGCATTCACTGGACATTAAATTACTTTCTTGGAAAGTTTTGTTTCTTTTGGCCATCTCTTCTGCTAGAAGAGTTTCTGAATTATCTGCTCTTTCTTGTGAGTCTCCTTTTCTGATTTTTCATCAGGATAAGGCGGTGTTGCGAACTTCTTTAAAATTTTTTCCTAAGGTTGTGAATTCTAACAACATTAGTAGAGAAATTGTGGTTCCTTCATTGTGTCCTAATCCTAAGAATTCTAAGGAGAGATCATTGCATTCTTTGGATGTAGTTAGAGCTTTGAAATATTATGTTGAAGCTACTAAGAATTTCCGAAAGACTTCTAGTCTATTTGTTATCTTTTCCGGTTCTAGGAAAGGTCAGAAGGCCTCTGCCATTTCTTTGGCATCTTGGTTGAAATCTTTAATTCATCATGCTTATGTCGAGTCGGGTAAAACTCCGCCTCAAAGGATTACAGCTCATTCTACTAGGTCCGTTTCTACTTCCTGGGCGTTTAGGAATGAAGCTTCGGTTGATCAGATTTGCAAAGCAGCAACTTGGTCTTCTTTGCATACTTTTACTAAATTCTACCATTTTGATGTGTTTTCTTCTTCTGAAGCAGTTTTTGGTAGAAAAGTACTTCAGGCAGCTGTTTCAGTTTGATTCTTCTGCTTATAATTTCAGTTTTTTTCATTATAAGATTTAAACTTTATTTTGGGTGTGGATTATTTTCAGCGGAATTGGCTGTCTTTATTTTATCCCTCCCTCTCTAGTGACTCTTGCGTGGAAGATCCACATCTTGGGTAGTCATTATCCCATACGTCACTAGCTCATGGACTCTTGCTAATTACATGAAAGAAAACATAATTTATGTAAGAACTTACCTGATAAATTCATTTCTTTCATATTAGCAAGAGTCCATGAGGCCCACCCTGTTTTTGTGGTGGTTATGATTTTTTTGTATAAAGCACAATTATTCCAATTCCTTATTTTTTTTATGCTTTCACACTTTGTCTTATCACCCCACTTCTTGGCTATGCGTTAAACTGATTTGTGGGTGTGGTGAGGGGTGTATTTATAGGCATTTTGAGGTTTGGGAAACTTTGCCCCTCCTGGTAGGAATGTATATCCCATACGTCACTAGCTCATGGACTCTTGCTAATATGAAAGAAATTAATTTATCAGGTAAGTTCTTACATAAATTATGTTTTTTTTTAATGATAAAGCTGTGTAATGCTACAGATTAACTTTTTTACCTGTAGCAAAGGAACTTTTTCACCTGTAGCAAATGTTCTATTTGTTTCATTTTAAACAAAACATATACTGAATTGTGAAGCAGAAGAATATTCTGAAGAACTAATTTTTCAGAATATTTGTTCTGAAAGATTGAGACAAACCAAATTTTTCGCTGCTGCACAAGTCTACCAATTATTAAAATAAACAGTTCACAAGCTAAAATGTGCCTTTCTGTGATTCTTTGAGGGATCTCACATTATTAAGACTTCTTACGTAATTTTGCCAATCCAGAGAGCTTTAGAGAATTTGGTATGTTATATGGAAATTATATTCTAAAATGTATATAAAGCATTTGTTTAATGCCAAAAATAAAATAGTTATATGGAAAATAAAGATATTAGTGTGCATACTTTTCAAGTAATTGTTTACAATATGTAGGAGAAACAATATTAAATTATGGCTATAGTTTCTATATTCTCCAAAAAGAATATACTATTTAAAGCAAACATCCAAATAAATGTGTAATGTTATATATAAAGACGCTACAGGTTAAAATAACATTTATTTAAATTATGCTGCAAAAAATGTAAATAATTTGACACAGTTATAGCTTTGACGATTGTGCCTTGCATTGCTAAAGTGAATACATAGGGGCCGATTTGTCATTGGTCTGTCCGACAGACATCGATGAATACCGACATACGCTTTCGGCATTTATCATTGCACAAGCAGTTCCTGTGAACTGCTCATGCAATGCCGCCCCCTGCAGATTCACGGCCAAGCAGGGGGTGTCAATCAGCCCGATCATAAAGAATCGCTGCTTCATTATTGCTGTTTTAGGAGCTTGATAATTCGGCCCCTTAAACTGTATTTAACACTTGACTAAGAACTAATGATTTATTATTTGCAGAAAATTATTTTAGGAGAGACCAGAAACATAGCTCTTAAATGTTAACATTAATGTTTTTTATACAAAATGTTATTGTTCAGATTCTACACAAAATGTTTCTGCATGCATATATCTAACTTAAAGGGAAATCAAACAGTTTATATTTTAAAATACAAGACCTCACAAACTATAATAAAATAAAGCAGACAATATGAGAAAAATGTAAAAAAAACAGATTTTGTATTGCTAAAACAAGCAGTTTCAAATTTGCAGTGAAACCACCACCTGCAGGATGTGAGGGGTGCAGCCATGTTAAAAACTAGTTTTCCTCTGTGAATCTGATCACGCGGATTTCACAGAGAAGCCCTCTATGGCACAATGGCAAGACCAGGATTTACTGCTTCATATGCTGGTGTATATGGTGTAAGCCTGAATACAAGAGAACAATTCTGATCAACCACCAAGATTAACTCCAAGATTTAGTAAAATATGCACATGTGACACCTGTTATATATCAGCTATCTCCCCCTGAATTAGTGCTAAGAATTCATAACGGGAAATTAAAGGAATATGAAACAGTGTTCCTTTAGTAAAAATAAAAAAAAATATGGTCAATCAATGTAGACAAAAAAAAAACAGGTTGTGCAAAAAACATACTTTTTTGTTGCAAAATGAGCACTTAAAAATTCTCAGTGTAGGCACTGTTTGTAGGGAGATAGAGGAAGCTTATGTTCTATTGTCACATTATTTTTGCAGCAAAAATCCTCTATTTGAGCATGGGCAAGAAACGAATTGAAATTATAGCAACCACTTCAAAAGGTTAAACCACTCCTTTACCTTTTTGTAGAACAGTGTTTATCAACTCCAGTCCTCAAGTACCCCTAACAGGCCAGATTTTCATCATATTTTAACTAGAACACAGGTGAAACAATCAGTCGATGGGTGAGTCCAGGTTAGTTGGTTACTGATTTGCTGATTATTTCACCTGTGCTCTAGACATTGTGAAAATCTGGCCTCTTTATTTAATTGTTTAAACAGATAGATAACGTCTTTACTAACCATTCCCCAGCTTTGCACAACCAACATTGTTATATTAATATACTTTATACCTCTTAATCTCTGCCTGTTTTTAAGTCTTCTTATCTCAGTGCAATTTATTAGCTTTTCACAGCCAGACAGTGCTAGTTCATGTGTGCCATATAGGTAACAATGTGCTCACTCCTGTGGAGTTATGGGTGAACCAGCACTAATTGGCTAAAATGCAGGTTTGTAAAAAGCACTGAGGTAAGGGCACAGTCTGCAGTGGTTTAGATACAAGGTAACCACAGAGGTAAAAACTATATTAATATAACTGTGTTAGTTATGCAAAGCTATGGAATGGGTAATAATAGGATTATCTATCTTTTTAAACAAAATATTTCAAGTAGACTTTCCCTTTAATGAATCAAGATCACATTCATATATGCATCTAAAATAGCACCTGTGGCCCATTCAGAATGTATTGCATATATGCAAGATAATTGCCAATATTCCAAGACAATTTGAAATAATGCTAACATTTCAAAAACTCCAGTTTGGAACTTGTGTGTTGAATTCAATGTGTCCATTTTAGTGCAAAATATGTGCTGGGGGGTTGGGGGGGATTGCGTTAGCTGAAGCCATTGTTGTTATTACTTGGATCGTGATCATTCAGAACTTGGGAAAACATGGATCTGGAGCCAAAAAAAAAAGCAAATAAACAGGATTGGAAGGAATGGAGTTGACCCTTTATAAGTTTTAGAAATGTTATGGAAAAAGGAACAAAGCCTATTTGTCATGCTTCATAGGTACCTGTAACATGCAGATAACCTCTTGGCATCCAGTGAAAAGAGTTATTTCATCCCGTTGGAAGAGGGATGTATTTAGTTTGAGACAGGAAATAGTGATCTTTAAGGGTGTCCCTTTCTTAAGGAGACAGGAAGGGGTATCATTTTGGGATTAGCTTGTTAATTAACAAGTGCATAATAAAAATAAAATGATTTAATACTTACTCTAAATTTCAAATAAGCAGTAGATTTTTTTTCTGACAAATTAATTTTTTTCTCCCATTTTCCGGCACCCCTGTATCATGTGACAGACATCAGCCAATCACAGACTAGTATGCGTATACCCTGTAAGCTTGTGCACATGTTCAGTAGGATCTTGTTCCCCAAAAAGTATGAATCATAAAAGTTTATTTTGACTTGAGTGTCCCTTTAATGTTTAAATTATGCTGTTGAAAATTTTAACAATATTTTCTTCAGCAAATATGCAGTGACCAGAAAAAGAAAAGAGGTATGTGCTGTATCAAGCTACATGATGTTCAGTCAACTCGATACACTTATGTAAGCCTTCAGGCTCCATTTAACAAGCTGTGGATGCAGCTTGTAAGCCCTTGCAATGCAGGTTCCCTGTTTAAATTACATCAAATTTTTTTGTGGGAACTCGCAGTAATTTACGCCCCCCCAATATTTTCTATGTGCGGCGCCACAACTTCCAGCCCAAAGTAACTCTCTACATTATTAACCCCTAAACCACCACAACCCCCATTGAAAATTAACCCACTGACATCTAAACCCCCTAACCAGTCAACCCCCCTAAACTGACAGCCCCTAAGTTACCCCCAAAAAATATTAACCTTACAGCTCCATACATAATCTAGTTCTAAATGAGGCTCGTGTGTACAAAAATTATCACAACAATCATAATTTGTCTTATATGTCTACATGGGAAAATATGTCTTTCTTCATAGTCAATTATGGAAGAAGTACTCATTTACCAACATACAAGGATACTCCAATTACTAATAATTAATAAAACTATCATTATGAAAATGTAGGTAGGGATAGGCAACCATTGTTCTTCATATTTTAGTCTGACTTTGTGTTTTACAATGAATGTAAGTGGTTGTAAAGAGACACTGAGACTGGGTTTAAACTATTCAGTGGTTTAAAGTGTTATTGGCTTCCATTTTGCTGGAGGTTTACACATTTCCTCATTGTGATTTATAAATGCACAAAAAATAAACCTCCAGGTGTTAAGTGTAACCAAACCCCTCTTTTCATTTAACATTCAACAACTTGGCGGTATTTAAAAGGAAATTAGCATCTCAGTGTTTGTTACTTAGCAACTGTACCCTAATAAAAAAAAGAATTGTTTTGCACTTATGACTTTCACCTGTGATCAACTCAGCTTCAATACACACGTTAATATATTTTAAACTATTTACTAAACTGTAACATGTACTTCTATGACAGACTACTATGTTTAGTTAATATATTTTTGTTAGTAGTTTAAAAGTTAGTAGTTTTTATTACTCTAACATATACTAATTCAGAATATAGTATATATTATATTCATATTTATAGGTATCACTTATATATAAAATATTACAGTCAGCATAATTCTTATATATTTATATGATCTTAGTAAACATATATGTTTACATTTGGTAATACTTGTTGTAAAGGGTAATTTGACCCTTTATGCCTAGTAAAGGAAGCGGAAAACTTTAGTCCATTAATGACAGCATACAACAAGCTGCTTGTTAATGTGGTTTTTTTTTTTGGGGGGGGGGTTACAGACTATATTCCTGGAGAGTTTATAACCACCTTCTGCTGCTGTACTTTGGTGACAGCAAAACAAAAATCCAACAGTTGCGTACACAGTGCTACTTTTTCATATGACATTGTAACGCCAGCAATATATAAAATCTTTTTGGAAACAAACATTTAGTGCCCCCAAAAAAGTAAATAAATCATCCATAGTCTAGTAAATGTTGAAATTGCCTTGCGTATTGAATATACGCAGCATGGAAGTTTATGATAATTATGGTGGACTACCAGATTTATTCATTATGCTGCACTAGTTAACAGTGGAGGCTCCTCCATTTGAGCACACTCGCACGTGCCCCCCCAGCAGCCCAGAAGAAAGAAAAAAAAAACAGAAAAAAATATATAATTTTTCAATAGCCCACTATTGAAAAAATTATATATTTTTTTGACCCCAAGAAAACAATCAACAAACATTTTTTTCAATAATGTTTACAAAAAAATATTTTCATTTTATTATTAAAATAAGTGTGTGTGAGCAGTTTTTAGTGCCTGCACATATATGCCTCATTTCATTGGCTCACCCAATACGTTCAACTAGCTCTCAGTGAGATATTGATGCTCTTTCAATAAAGGATACAAAGAGAATGAATCAAATTTGATAATATAAGTTATATATAGATATATATACATACACACACACACATTAAAATGGGCGGAGCCATCTGAGGGGCGGGGCTAGTGCTCCCCCATCCTCAAAAGTCACCAGCCGCCACTGCTAGTTAAGTGTTATCCCCAAATTTTCCTTTGTTATTTAATGTATCCAAAAGGTATTTAATAAACAAATTTAGCCACTCCTGACCCAATATTTTAGAGTTTATTTTCAATTATCCATTTGATTTTTATTGCATATGATTTATAACTTTATGGCAACATAAGAACCTTAATAGTTGCAATAATATATTTAATCTCCAAAAGTAGCATTGAAAGATAAAAGGAGAACAGTAATACCCATGCCACAAATACCCATAATCATTTGCTGCCCCACCAGAAAGTAGATTTCTCCTCACTACTGAGTTCTGAAGTCCCCCCCCCCCCAATATAGCTGCTTCATTTGTTTGAATCTTGTCAAGTTACTGTGACTTATGTTAAACCATTCCTTTTTGTCATCTAGAATTATCCTATATTTAAAGGGATAGTCAAAATTAAACTTTAATGATTTTGATAGGGCTTGTAATTTTAAACAACTTTCCAATGTACTTTTGTCATCAAATTTGTTTGGTATTCTTAGTTGAAAGCGAAACCTAGGTTAGTTTATATGCTAATTTCAAACCCTTGAAGGCCGCCTCTTACTTGAATACATTTGACAGTTTTTCAAAGCTACGGGGCACTAGTGCACATATAGATAACATTGTGCCCACGCCCGTGGAGTTACTTAGGAGTCAGCACTAATGCAAATCTGCCAAAATAACTGAAATAAGGGTCTGTCTGCAGAGGCTTAGATACAAGGTAATCACAGAGGTAAAACGCATTTTTATATAACCATGTTGATTATGCAAAACTGGGGAAATAAAAAAGGGATTATTTATCTTTTTAAACAATAAAAATTCTGGAGTAGACTGTCCCTTTAAAAAAGCAAGGAGTTATAGACATGTGTATTTGGATTTGTGCAAAAAAAAATCAATGTTGTGTTAGTTGTATTCATCTGAAAATGATAAACAAGTTGTCCCTAAAACTGAACAAATGAATGTATGCAACAACAATAAAAAATAGTTGACTTATTCATGCTGTTAAAACTATGAGGCCTATTTAACAACGGTCTTGCGGACCTGATCTGACAGTGCGGATCAGGTCCGCAAGACCTCGCTGAATGCGGAGAGCAATACGAGCTGCTAAGAGCTGCTGGTGCAACGCCTCCCCCTGCAGACTCGCGGCCAATGGGCCGCCAGCAGGGAGGTGTCAATCAACCCGGTCGTACTCGATCGGGTTGAATTGTGGTGATTCCTTTCCGCCTGCTCAGAGCAGATGGACAGGGTTATGGAGCCGCGGAGCTTGATAAATGAGCCTCTATTACTGTAAATGTGTCTATTCTGAAG
This sequence comes from Bombina bombina, assembly GCF_027579735.1. NCBI lineage: Eukaryota > Metazoa > Chordata > Amphibia > Anura > Bombinatoridae > Bombina > Bombina bombina. The sequence goes on from NC_069502.1 coordinate 884,428,585, forward strand.
GTAGGAAAGGTTACAAAAAGTTCAAATTTTACACCATTAATGTGCAAAAGGCTTCAAAACTACAAATTCAATAATGATTTAGCAATATATATTCTTCTCAGTTGACTGATTCCTGTGTCAGTAAATAAGTATGTACGATTCACTTTAGCTAATCCTGAGCCTTTCACTTTAGCTAATACTGAGCCTTTCACTTTAGCTAATCCTGAGCCTTTCACTTTAGCTAATCCTGAGCCTTTCACTTTAGCTAATCCTGAGCCTTTCACTTTAGCTAATACTGAGCCTTTCACTTTAGCTAATCCTGAGCCTTTCACTTTAGCTAATCCTGAGCCTTTCACTTTAGCTAATCCTGAGCCTTTCACGTTAGCTAATACTGAACAATTTATTTAAAGCTAATTCTTTGTCTGCACACATGTCTAGTTTTTATGTTGATTTTATTATCTTCCCATTACTATTATTCTTTTATATAAGCAAAATGTTACTAGGAACCAAGCAAACAATCTTTTTTAAATTTGCACTAAACTTCTTTTAACAAGACATGTAAATAAATGGAGTGCCGTCTAAACTGTTGTTGCAAAACTGTTTTTTGGGGGGCTAAAAGCTCTTTCATCAAATATTTGTTGTGGTTGTTAATTTGTTAATGGTCCTGTAGGACCAGATAATATCATTAGCGTGGGCTCTATCTACTTTTACTGCTGCAGAATTATAGTGAATTAATGTGCTTTATTTAAATCAGAGGCTGGATACTTTTCATAACTGTGCACTTGTGATAACATTGTATTCTGAATCCCAAAATCCTGATTGTAGTAGAATGAGACATATCCCCCCTCAAATGCATTTTATTCAAAATGATAGAAAATGCAGCTTTATTATCTCCTAACCAGTACATATACTGTATTGTAACACATTTTGTTCTTCTTGTTTTTCCAAAGCTTAATGTGGGACTTTATGGACAAACTATATTACTTTTAATCAAGAGAGCAGGTTTGTGTGTATTTTGATATACTCTGTTTTAAAACAACATGTATACTTTATGGCCAAAAGTATGTGGGCACCCCTACCAATTATTGAGTTCAGGTGTTTCAGCCACACCCAGTGTTAATAGGTACATAAAAGTCAGCACAGATCCATGAAATCTCCATAGACAAACTGGCGGTATAATAGATTGTAAATGGGATAAAATGGATATAAAGTGTCTAACGATGCTAGAGTTTCTATTTTCACAATATCTCAAAGAAAAAATAAACACATTATGGTGCAATATTGTTACATAATATAAAAAGGTGAACAACTGTGTAAGTAATCTACTCACATAACCATGAGCTATCTTAAAGGGACACTGAACCCAAATTTTTTATTTCGTGATTCAGATAGAGCATGCAATTTTAAGCAACTTTCTAATTTACTCCTATTATCAATTTTTCTTCTTTCTCAAGGTATCTTTATTTGTAAAAGAAGTCGTCTAAGCTTTTTTTTTTTTTCAGAACTCTGGATAGCACTTTTTTACTGGTGTATGAATTTATCCTCCAATCAGCAAGGAAAACCCAGGTTGTTCACTAAAAATGGGCCGGCGTCTAAACTTACATTCTTGCATTTCAAATAAAGATACCAAGAGAATGAAGAAAATTTGATAAAAGGAGTAAATTAGAAAGTTGCTTAAATTGTCATGCTCTTTCTGAATCACAAAAGAAAAAAATTTGGGTTCAGTGTCCCTTTAAGCTCAAGTAAAGTACAGTCCTGATTCACAAGGCTGTCAGGATCAGCTCTCCCAAGTGAAAATTGCTGCTGCCAAATCGTAACTGTGTCTCCAAACACAATACAATATGGCAGCAGCAATTTTCAACTGGGAGAGCTGATCCTGACAGCCTTGTGAATCAGGACTGTTCTTTACTTGAGCTTAAGATAGCTCATGGCTATGTGAGTAGATTACTTGCACAGTTGTTCACCTTTTTGTATTATGTAACAATGTTGCACCATAATTTGTTTCTTTTATCTTTGAGATATTGTGAAAACAGAAACTCCAGCATCATTTGACACTTTATATCCTTTTTATCACATTTATTGTTGTTATTTTTTTGTGTGTGATTATAAGTTATGTATTATTGGTATAATGGATTGTACTAAAAAGCTCAGTGCCTTTAAACATGGCACTTTCATAGGATGCCAACTTTGTCTCAAGTTAGTTTGTGAAGTTTCTTCCTTACTAGATCTGTCCCGGTCAACTGTAAGTGCAATTATTCTGAATTGGAAGTGTCTAGGAGCTACAACAGCCCAGCTGCAAAGTTCTAGCCATGCAAACTTACAACGATCTGAACTCACTCACAGAGTTCCAAACTTCCCCTGGACGAAACTTTAGCACAAGAATTTCATGTGTTTCTATGACTGAGTAGCTGTATGCAAGCTTCACATCAACATATAACTTTGGAAAGAGAATTTATCCCTGGAATATTCACATAGACACTTCTTAAAGCAAAATGTTTAAAACACCAGTTCTATTTTATGTTAGAAATCCCTTTCATCCAGATACATGTTTATAGTATAAACAAGGCTTTTTGCCTAGGGCATTCGCTTATTATAGGCTAAACCCTAGTTAATTAGGCTTGGAGGGATATCTATCAATCCGTCAACCTGAAATACGCTGGAATTCCACAGCGTAATTGTGGCTAGCTTGATTCGACCTAGTTATCAAAGCCTACAGACCGGCAAAAGTTTAAATTTGTGATGTAACATACGATCCGCCGGTCTCAATCTGACACAGACCGATGCTTACGTCATTACAGATGTTCTGAATACATATTCACTGTTTCAAAGTTATCAAATAGTTAACAGGTATGCTCGCAGCTATTCGGGTCTAGCGTACCTGGTTTTCAATCCGCAACCCTGGAGGCCGCGGATGCCATAGGAATCAATGGGAGTCTGAAAGCAGGGAAAGGTTATGTTCGATGCTGCCAGATATCCCATTGATTTCTATAGTACAAAACCAGTAACGTTTACACCTAACACCCTAACATAAGCCCCAAGTCTAAACACCCCTAATCTGCCGCCCCGACATCGCCGCCACCTACATAATGTTATTAACCCCTATCCCGCCACTCCCGGACCCCACCGCAACTAAATAAAAGTATTAACCCCTATCCCGCTGCTTCCGGACCCCACCGCAACTAAATAAATGTATTAACCCCTAAACCCCTGGCCTCCCACATCACTACCACTTACTAAATCTATTAACCCCTAAACCACCAGCCCCCCACATCACCATAAACGAAATTAAGCTATTAACCCCTTAACCTAACAACCCGCTAACTTTACATTAAAAGTACAACATCCCTATCTTATAATAAATTTAAACTTACCTGTAGAATTAAATTAAACTATATTAAATTATTAATTAACCTACCCTACCTATTATACTAAAATTACATTAAACTACCAATTAAATTAACTATATTACATATTTAAAAACCTAAACCTACTCAAATTATTTAAATCTACAATTAAAAATTACTAAATTACAAAAAAATAAACACTAAGTTCCAAAAAATAAAAAACACTAAATTACAAAAAATAAAAAACCACAGTATCAAAAATAAAAAAGAATTACACCTAATCTAATAGCCCTATCAAAATAAAAAAGCCCCCCCCAAATAAAAAAAACCCTAGCCTACAATAAACTACCAATGCCCCTTAAAAGGGCCTTTTGCGGGGCATTGCCCCAAAGAAATTAGCTCTTTTACCTGTAAAAAATATACAAACACCCCCCAACAGTAAAACTCATCACCCACACAACCAACCCCCCCAAATAAAAACCCAATCTAAAAAACCTAATCTCCCCATTGCACTGAAAAGGGCATTTGTATGGGCATTGCCCTTAAAAGGGCATTTAGCTCTTTTACTGCCCAGACCCTACTCTAAAAATAAAACCCACCCAAAAAACCCTTAAATAAACCTAACACTTCCATCCACTTACAGTTTTTGAAGTTCCGCTTAAAGGATCCATCCAACTGGCAAGAAGTCTTCATCCGGGCGGCCTCTACCATCTTCATCCAGCCAGTGAAGTCTTCATCCATGCAGCCTCTTCTATCTTCATCCATCCGGCGAGGAGCGGGTCAATCCTGAAGACATCCGGCGCAGAGTGGGTCAATCCTGAAGACATTCTACCTTGTTTTCTTGAGGATTCTTATATTTTGTTAGTGTTGTTGCACAAATTGGGGTTATGGTAGCTAGAATTTCCCTGTTTGACTGGATGTTTGTATTTTCAGCCTATGGGATTTTTTTCATCCCAACATATAAAATTTGATTCTTTATAAGTTATTTGCAAAAAATTTGATGACCCTACCAGTTATATTTTTACTATACAGTAGTCACTTAATTGTAAGGGTTTAGTGTTTTAAAATATCTATGATTATTTTAGAACCACAGAGGGGTGATAAGCACAGTTCCTCTGGACTCTGGAGCAGTGAAAATGCATAATCTGGAGTGATACGTCACAGTCTGAAGGAAGAATCTTGGTGTGGGGATGCCAGGAAACTGCTATCTACCAGAAAGCCTACTGTAGTAGTTTGTGGTCTTGGGCTGTTTTTCAGGGTTTGGGATATGTCCTTTAGTTTCAGTAGTCATCTTACTGCTACAGGATACAAAGAATGTTATACTGTCGGGTGCTTTGTGGCAGTAGTTTGGGGAAGGCCCTTTCCTGTTTCAGCATGACTGTGCCCCTGACCTCAACCCTACTGAACACCCTTAGGATAAACTGAAACACTAATTGATGATCAATGATCTATTTTAACTGCTGTAGTGTAAAGTTGTTTAAAAATAGCTCCTTTCCTTTTATGTTATCATTCTAAATAGCATTTTTTTCCCATTGAAACCTCCACCTGTCCAATATATTTCAGTAATAGCCACAGAAAGGATATGTATAGCGCTGCAGAATCTGTTGACGCTCTACAAATAACTGATAATAATAATACGCAAAATACATTAGACTAAATCAACCTCCCAGTGGGGGATGGGAGAGAGAGGCTAACCCTTTGACAAAGGGTGTTACTGAGTCCGCTTTAAATAAAATAAACTTTATCTGCAGCTTGCCTGAGTATACTGTTTTTTTTTTTTTGTTTTTTAGTTTTCTTCTGTTTATTCCTATTTATCTTCACATACTCCTCAAAAAAATTTTGAAAAATAACTGAAAGAAAAATAATAATCACATTTTTCTCAATTTCATTATGCAATTTTTTATCTCCCCTTTGCCACTAGCTACACAAGATTAGGCAGATTGTCATATCCTACCTTACTTAAAGGGACATAATACTTATTAGCTAAATCACTTGAAAGTGATGCAGCATAACTGTAAAAAGCTGACAGGAAAATATCACCTGAGCATCTCTATGTAAAAAAGGAAGATATTTTACCTCACAACCTCGTCAGCTCAAAAAAAAAAAAAAAAAGAACTGAACAGCAGCAAATCGGTATCAGCGGTTCTAAAGTCATGAACTCTTTTACTGTGATCTCATAAGATTTCACTTAACTATTTATATTTCATAGTAAACTTCCTTACACTGAATAGGGAAATAACATGATTGTGCATAAGGCACGCTCCCTTGCAGGTCCCGGGACAGACATACTGATTTGCTGCTTAAAGTCCTTTACAATGGGGTGTGAATACTTAGGACATTTTAAGGTAAAATCTCTTTCTTTTTTACAAAAAGATGTTCAGGTGATATTTTCTAGTCAGCTTTTTACAGCTATGCTTCATCACTTTCAAGTGTTTCAACATTTGGGTATCATGGCCCTTAAGATTTTCAAACTAACTGTAGGAAACAATTTACATATTGCATGCACAATAATTTATCGGTCTATAGATAACTTTACTTGGGAAAAATTGCATAAATGTTTTTAGGTTATGTGGAATTTACCTTATATTTAATAAATCTATTTTGTTATGTTGTGTACAATTTAACCTATATCAGAGGAAATCCACTTTGATATGTTCATAATTTGTCCCATATCAGAAGAAATCTATTTTGATATCCTGTGAGTAATTTTACCCAATCAGGAAGGAACATATTTTGTTTTACTGTTTTACATTGTGCATATTTTGACCCGTATCAGAGGAACCCTTGTTACGTTGTGCATAATATTACTCATATCAGCAGAAAGTTATTTTATTATGTTGTGCTTCATTTGACTCATATCAGAAGGGATCTACTTTGTTATAATGTGTTTATTTTACCTATGACAAAAGAAAACCTTTTGGTTATGTTGTAAGTAATTTGACCTGTATCAGAAGAAACCTATTTTGTTATGTTCCACATAATTTTACCCATATCAGACAATATCTATTTTATTCTGTTGTACGTAATTTGACCCATATAAGAAGAAATCTGTTTTTTTTTTTTTTAGTAATTTGACCCATATCAGAAGAATTCTATTTACCAAAATTAATATTTATTTTGTATGTTGTGTGTAAATGAATCCATATCAGAAAAAAAATGTAATTTGATCCATGTTCTGTGTTAAAATGAACCCATATCAGTAGAAATCTAATTATTTTTTTTTAGTTAATGATGAAACAATTTAAACTTTTCTTTTCACTATACTCTCTACTTTCGAGTGTTGATATAACAGAGAGATAGACGTTGTTACTGCCATAACAAATTTAGTCATTTCCATTTAGATTGCTGTGACATATTTATTCATGAATAATAATATCATCATGATGAGTGATGACATTTTCTAATTATTTTTGAATAGCAATGTCACTATTGAAAACATGTAAGGAAATTACACATGAAAGTTATAAATGTTGTTCTTTCTTTTGTATTATTTTAAATAATAATGTGGCTTTATAAAAATCCATACTAGTCGGGTTTATAAGAAAAATATTTTTTGCCTATGCCTAAAATGTCAGTTTTCTGAGGACCAGGCTGTCTCAGACTGGTACTTTTAAAAGTCATTTTTTTCCTATTGAGTAAAGAAAAGTAATTTTAACCCCTTAAAGACCAGCAACGTACAGGGTACTCTGTTTTTTTTTAACCCTTAAGGACCAGCGCCATATCCTGTAAGGCGGCTGTGTCTTGGGCCGTTTGCACTCTATTCTCAGTGCTATCAGTAGTGAGGCATGCACAAATAGCATAATGGAAGACAACAATTGCATGGACAGGGTGTCCCTGTGATTCCATGCCTGTCAGTGGGGTCTCTATTAATAAAATGCACGCTGCGATCAGCAGCATGTATGGCTAGCAAACAGCAGTACAGTAACAGTCAAAAATGACAGTCACTGTGTATACAATGAATCTATCACAGCTAGCCACAGTAATCATATACTAGCATGCCCTAGTGCATGCTGGTATTAGGCATAATGGCCAATCACTGGATGCTCATGGAGTGAGGAAGTCCAGGGATGTACAAACAAGTGGCCCATGTTTCATATGATCACGGTGACAGCCAGCCACAGTGATTGTATACTTACAATGGAGCCTAGATTCTAGCAGGCCCTAGTGCATGCTGGTATTAGGCATAATGGCCAATCACTAGATGCACAAACAAGTGGCCCATGTTTCATATGATCACGGTGACAGCCAGCCACAGTGATTGTATACTTACAATGGAGCCTAGATTCTAGCAGGCCCTAGTGCATGCTGGTATTAGGCATAATGGCCAATCACTGGATGCACAAACAAGTGGCCCATGTTTCATATGATCACTGTGACAGCCAGCCACAGTGATTGTATACTTACAATGGAGCCTAGATAATGGCAGGCCCTAGTGCATGCTGCTATTAGGCATAATGGCCAATCACTTGAAGCCTCAGGAGTGAGGCAGTCCAGTGATGCACAAAAAAGTGGCCCATGGTCATATGATCACTATGACAGCCAGTCAAAGTGATCACATGTAAAAAATGACAAGCCATTGTTTAACAATGGCTTGTCTTGGCGCCTCCTCTTCTGTCCCAGTGAACACGTACAGTAAAAAAAGTGTAAAATTAATTTTAATAAAATGATTTATGCATTTTTAAAATAAATGTTATTTAATTTAAAGAGACATTAAACCCAAAAATTTTCTTTCATAATTCAGATAGAGAATATAATTTTTAAACAACTTTCTAATTTACTTCTATTATCTAATTTGTTTCATTCTCTTGGTATCATTTGTTGAAGGAGCAGCAATGCACTAATGGTTTCTAACTGAACTCATGGGTGAGCCAATGACAATCGAGATATATATGCAGCCACCAATCAGCAGCTAGAACCTAGGCTCTCTGCTGCTTCTGAGCTTGCCTAGATAAACATTTAAGCAAAGAATAACAAGAGAAGGAAGCAAATTAAATAATATAAGTAAATTGGAAAGTTGTTTAAAATGGTATTCTCTATCTGAAGCATGAAAGAAAAAAATTGGGTTTCATGTCCCTTTAAGTTTATTTTTTCATAATTTTATTTTAATAAAGTTTTTTTTGTGTTTTTACCTATAAATTTTATTTCCTCTGCTTGGCGATAAAAGGGTTAAACATAATGGGTTAGATTATGAGTGGAGTGCAAATTAATGCTCCCACTTGAGCCTTAATTGCTCTATAATTAAGATTTTTGCGCTCGTCGAGTTGCGCTCCTAATATCAGTTGAAAGTAAACTGGATAGGGCCATTTACTATATACATTTGTAGTAAAATTATGGGGTCATGTAGGTGTAGTGTTACCTCCTCTTTCTCCCTACAATACATATAAGTATGTGAAACCCTTGTTTGAAAGAGGCAATCTTCCTTTTTCTATTGATTGGCCGTGTACCATCCAGCAGCCAGGTAATTCTTATGACAATGGCAAATACTGCTCAGCAATAGTCATATTTTCAAGAGTCTAGCAAATCTAAAGCCCTGAGCATCCTCTCATCATAGAAACATATTTAAAAAAAACTTCCAAAAAGAGAATTTGTATCTGGAGTCTTTGTGTTAAACCTAATAATCCCTTTCCTACAATTTGCTTACCATACTGTTCCATTATGTCCTAAAATGCAGCTCACAGGTCACTAGGAACTCTGGGTTCAGCACCCTTTTCTTAATACATTTCAAAGAGTCCACCTCTACAAGGTCAGTCAGCTGATAAATTTGTTGTATCTAAAAAAAAAACAATTATAATGTATTTATTTATCTGTTAGCAATGTTTAAATGAATGATAAAATATATTTATGGAACTGATTCTATATTCATTGGTAGAGCTAACTGTGTTGTCCTTATCAGCCAGTGAGAAACAAATTAAGAATCAGTTGTGCACAAATACTTGTATACAAACTACACAACATAATACATGGGCCATTTAACTTAGAGCTAAGTCATAGCTCTAAGCCTCTTTACTTCTGTTGTATATCATACAGGACTTTACTATTTTGTGTTTCCTTTCTTTTCTAATGACACTATATCAGAAGACAGTATATCCTATTTTTGATGCACAGTGTACACATTATCAGTATTAATACCAAAAACATTGCTTTAGCTGCTTTGACTAGAAGAGCCTCCAGGCTTTTAACTCTTTTTCCTTTTTATGGTAAGATATTATTTAGCCTGGTTTAGATACTATTATCTCTACCATAACTGGAGGTAAAGGAACTTTTCTCCCTCAGTACAAAAGATCCAAAGGGAGAGGTAGGGCTCCTCATCATTTTTGTTCTTTCTGGACCTCTCCTCCTATTCTTTTCAAAAGAATGCATCTTTCAGAACACCCTTGGTACAAGTCTAAGCAATCAAAGAAGCCCTCCACTGCTACTAAATCAGCATAAAGGTGCAGCCAAGATCAGGATCTTTTTCTGGTAGGGGCAGATTACACCTTCTAAAGAATATTTAAAGGCACAAGCCTTTTTTCAATGTATTCAAGATCTAGAGCTTATCGGAGTGATCCGTCCCAGCCTTCAACATGGAAATAAACAGAAGTATTCTTCCCCTTGTTCAACAAGGACAATTCATCTTTACAATAGACTTGAAGGATGCCTTACTTCATATTCCAATTCACAAAGAGCATTTTTAGTTTCTCATATTTGCTTATCTGGACAAATAGTTTCAGCTTGTTGCTCTACCATTTGGTCGGCTATTGCTCCTAGTATTCTCACAACGGTTCTGGAAACCCTGTTATCTGTCATCAGGGCTCTGGGCATATCGGTGGCTGAAATACCTGGATGATATGTTGGTTCAGGCTCCATCTTTACCTTTAGAACTTTCTCACACCAACAAGCTTTGGTCATTTCTTCAAAAGCATGGTTGGAGAATCAGTGTTCCAAGGAGATAACTGTCTCCCTAGACCAGTGTGTCTTTTCTAGGAGTGCTTATCAATTCAATTTCAATGACTCTTTTCCTTAACAGATCAGAGATCTTGCAGTTAACTTTTGCCAAGCTTCAGTTATCTCCCAATCCTACAGTAGCTCTCTATATGGAAGTGCTAGGTCTGATGATTGCAGCATCAGATGCCATTCCGCTTGCTCGGTTTCACTTAAGACCTCTTCAGCTCTGCATATTATATCAATGGTGTAATGATTACAATTAGCCTTCTCAAATGATTCTATTGGAACCTATAACAAGTCATTCTCTTTTGTGGGTGGATAAACAACAGTCCATCTCTCTGGGGGCATCCTTTCTTCCTCCATCCTGGACAATAATAATGACAGACGCAAGTCTTTCAGGTTTGGGCGCAGTGTAGGGATCTGAGAGGCCACAGGGGTTTTTGGTTTACTCAGGAGGTGAGGATACCGCTAAATGTGTTAGAGTTTCATGGCTCTCCAGATCTGGCCCCTTCTAAAGAAAGAGTCTCATCTTTACTTTCAATCAGATAATGTCACAGCTGTGGCATATATCAATCATCAAGGAGGAACACGCAGTTCTCTAGCAATGAACGAGGCATCTTAAATTCTCCAATGGGCAGAGAACAATTACTGTATAATTTCTGTGATTCACATTCCAGGATTGAACAACAGGAAAGCAGATTATCGCAGTCACCAATCACTTCATTCAGGGAAAATATCTCTTCATAGAGATGTCTTCAATCATATAGTTTGTAGGTGGCATGTTCTAGAGATAGACCTGATGGCCTCTCGATTAATCAAGAAGCTTCCCAGATATTTTGTGGAGTCCAGGGACACTCAGGCAGAGCTTGTAGATGCTTTAACAGCCCCTTGTTCTTTTCATCTGGCATATATATTTCCTCCTGTTCTGCTTTTAAGAGTGATGCTCAAATAAAGCAGGAGCAATTGTCAGTAATTATAATAGCTCCAGCTTGGCCTCACAGAATGTGGTTTGTGGACTTAGTACAAATGTCCAGCTCTCCTCCGTGTCTCTTTATCTTCATCATGACCTTCTATCTCAAGGTCCATTTTATCATCAAGATCTTGAGTCTCTTAGCTTGACGGCTTGGAGATTTAATGTATAATTTTGAAACAATGAGTTTTCTCTGAAACTTTAATAACTACTTTAAAGCCTTTAAAGGAAGATTAATCATGTTTATCACTTAGAAGGTTTTTCCTTCTTGGTGTTAAAAACACAGAATTCTGCAATTTTTAAAAGAAGGTTTAGACAAAGGCCTCTCTTCTAGCTCTTTAAATGGTCACATTTCTGGTCTGTCAGTACTAAAAAAAATTGCTAAACTTGCGGACTTTAAGAATTTTGTTCATTACTTTAGCTTTGTGGTTAAAACGTTTTATCCATAAGGCTTATTTGGAGGAGGGAAAGTCTCCCCTGAACTGTATTACTGCTCCTTCTACCAGATCAGTTTCTACTTCCAGGGTATTTAAAAACGAGGTGTCAATAGAACAAATAGCAGCAATATGGTCATCCCTACATACCTTTACTAAATTCTACCACTTTGATGTTTTTGCTTCTTCAGAAGCGGCTTTTAGTAGGAAAGTCCTCCAGGCAGCAGTGTTTGAGACTTATGTGCCTGCCTTTTACAGAAAAAATATTTTTTATCCATCCCTCATTAATTGTGGACTCCCCAGCTTTGGTATTAGTTTCCTAGAAATAATACATTTGTGGACTCTCATCACCTTACAAAAGAAAATAAAATGCATGCTTACCTGATAAATCTCATTTATTTTGACGTAGTGAGATTTCATGAGGCTACCCTATTTATTTTTATTGTAAAAAAAATTCTGGCAGTAGTTCTAGTTTTGCACCTCATTCCATTGTTCCGTTTTTTTCCTTCCTTTCTACTTCTCCTTACTTGCCTAGACTGGTTTACCAGTGAGGTGGGAGGGATAGAATACTCTTGGAGTTTTAAGGAATCTTTGCCTCCTCCTAGTGGCCAGAAGTTGAATCAAAGAACTAATGAACTTGTGAACTCTCACCACCTCGAAAGAAAGCATAAATTATGTATTTTATTTTGAAAATTAAGAGTTTTCCTATTCTGATAACTGGAAGGGCACATGGCAGGCTTCATCAACCTAATTGGTTCAAGAACAGATGATCAGATAGCTGCAAAACAATGGTGATTTTGTTAAAATAATGGGCCTCATGTGCTATTCAGTGGACGGACAAGGCTCCTGACTTAGGAATCTGTCCGCCTGTCTTTGTGGCAAACAGGCAGCAGACACTGTACTATTGCACAAGCATTTGTTTGCAGAGCATCGCCCCTGTTCTTGCATGAACTGTCAATCATGCCAAACAAGCAATTTCAGAGTGATTTATCTCTACCACTTCTGAGGTTGCAAAGCATCCATTGTATGTGTGAGCCTGCACCACAAGATCTCCAAAGCTGCATATTACATATAGCCCAATGACCGTGCATTGTGCCTTGTGCACTCCAGTAACTAGCTGGGTGGAATTTAGCTATTGAAAAACATTTGTAGCAAACAAAGGTCTTTTATGCATTTAAAACATTTTCAAACTCACCCAGTATGTTAATTTACTGTATTGCAAGACTGCAGAAAAATGTGTCAATATTGAGGATGGCTGTCTAATGTGTTTGCTAGATTTTTTTACTTTACTATAACTGTCAATTCATAATGAGTATAAATAACGATTTAGTTGAATTTTAAGTAATTTTATAATTGTTTTTTATGTCAAAACACTTCATTGCAACCATAAATTTACATGCTGATTTTCATATTTAGTTTGAGCTCAAGTTTCATAATGGAAGAGAGTGATTGTAGGAATATTTTTAACTGTAAACTTCACTTTAAAGGCACAATAAATGCCATTTAATTACAAGATATTTATATTGTCTTGATTAAAAACATATTTTAAAAAATATTACAAAAAAACAAAAACCAAATATATTTTCAAGAATTAAAGGAATATCTAATTGTCCCTCCGTTTCTATAAGGAAAATCTTAATAATATAATTTTAACCTGTAGCAGTATTTGAGTTATGGAGATGTGCATGTTTTATTATTTAGATCAGTTTTATTTAGTTTGCTAAGAACATACTTTAAACACCCAAGGACTAATATCCCTAAGAGACATTAGATTTACCTCATATTGAGGAAATGTTAATGAGTCTGATCCTTATGTAAATCAGCTCACTTTGAAGTACAATATTCATTTACCAGTTTGATAACTGATTCATGCTAAGGCCTCAATACATATTGTAGATATTGCACGATATACACTGTATGATACTTCCAAACATTGCCCACATCCAAGACAGGAAAGGAAGAATTTGGCTGAGACGGTGAGATTAATGGGTGGAGTATTAAGTGGTTTGTGGGCGTGGCTTTGTGTAGTTTATGAGTAGGGTATGGTCTGATGTAGTCAGTGCTGTAGGGCTTCCAACTTGAATATTGTAGAATTGTCAGTTTGGAAGCTCTGCTCTAATGTCCCTCTCACTGTTTCCCTTTCATGGCAAAAGCCACAGTTTCCTGGAAAACTAGGGACTGCCCTTGCTCTGCCAATGCTGAACCCAACCCCACTCATTCAGCTCAGGTTGGCCACATTTCTTGGTTGTCCACAAAGATTTTTTTCAATGTAAAAGTGTGTGTCCATGCTCAGTTCACAGTTTAATAAGTAATTAACATGTTGCTCTTTTGCATCAATGAAAGTCTGCAAAATCCCGGCAAAATCCCCTTGAAAAGCTCCCTAATTCCTGTTTGTTTTGGGGGGGGGGTGTTTGGAATGTTTTTTACTAATTCAATTGGTGGTTTTTCTAAGGAAATTTAGGTTAACTTTATTGATTTACACCTTCATTCAAAATGATCAGCTTTGTAAGTGCTAGGGATGAGCAAATATGCTGAAAGTGTAATAAGTTTGGTAGAATGAATAGTCCTGTGGACATTTGTTTTGGACAATCGAATGTTGATAAGAATGAAAATCTATTAAAATTCGGTAATTGAATGTTAATTCCGGTTTTCAAATGTTACTTCATAATTAGATTGAATATCCACATTCAAAATTTTGAATGTAACATTCGATTTAACAAATACTTTTCAAAAGTTCAATAGTTCATGTGGTAGAGAAATTAGTAAATTGATACATTATAGATACAAATATATCAATTTGAATGTTTCTGTTTTGAATATTGCATAATTTGAATATTACATTGAAGGAAAGCATTAGAAATACAGTTACATTAAATGAATGTTAGCATGTTGTACAAACATTCGAAACGAACGAACAAATTTGTTAAAATTTGTTTCATTTTTCTAATGTTGCAAAACATTTGCCCATCTCTAGCGAGTACAGGTGTATTCTGCTTCAGTACTCCTCCATATTTGTTAACCGAGTACTTCATACAAATGTTTGCATCTTTGAGTGGAACTTTAATAAGGTGTGTAATTTGCAATATATTCTCTCTCTTTTTTTATTTTTAGCAAAAACAATATTTTCTGTGTATAAAAAAAACATCTGAGCTGACTTCTATTTATGCTATAGTTATAGGTTTTTTTATGTTTTTGCCTCTGTGTTGGATCTATTTTACTCTATTGCTTAAAGGAACCATATGGAGAATGTTTCTAGTGTGATTAGGGGCGGATTTTTGTAACTGAAGCAAGTCACATGGTATTTTAAATATCTACCCTAATCAACATAGATGACTTAGCTATAAAAAAAATCTACATGTCTGGAAAAGTGTTGCATATGTAACAACATACATGTGTTTATGCTGCTTTGAATGATTTTGAATGGCAGTTTATAATCATCGGATTTCCTTGTATGCTTGATTTTAAATAGGACAGATACTCTGTGATTTAAATTATGTTATTTTTATATATCTTCAAATTCTCTTATTATTATATTTGCAAGTCTTCCATAAAAGGCCACAACATGCGTCTCCTTATTCAGTAGATGATATCATAGGTGTCCACAAGGGGGGGCATCTTTCCTCCCCACCTGGAGTACAACTGCAGGAGGGAAAAAGACAATTGAATGGCCATTTTTTTATTTTAATTCCTCTGAATGTAATTCCATTTAGAGGAAAACACAAAGTATTCTGGGAGTTACAAAGCATTCTGGACTTTATAATTCACTATTTACCTCATAGCATTGTGCCTCTGCAGTTCTGGACTCTAATTCCCAGCATGCATTGCATAGTTGTGGGGAGTGAGGTTCCTGGAAGTCAGAAAGTTTTACATGAGGTCACGCCCCCTCCTCCATGCTGTGTGCGTATGATATGAGATTTCGACATTTTTAACAGCAGCAAAGAATAAGATATCTCATTAATAACAATTAATACTCTGGGTTAACACTTTCTGTGCAGAATCACATACTGGAATAGTTTGTTAAAAGTTTTGGCAATAGCACAAATCGAGGAATGTATAGATTAACTTATATTGGTTATTTTGTGCTTCAAATTAATTTTGGTTTTCTTCTTTGTAACTTTATAATGCAGCTAATATATAAAGCACTAAATAATAAAAAAAATATATGCTCCTTTTATTTTCCTTTGTAGGAGTCTGGATAAAAACATTTTATTACGCCCCCAAAAAATGTGAAAAAGTGTATTCAAGTTTAGCATATAGGGGTTCCAAAATTTATAGTGTTCTAGTAAACTAGGACTAGTAGCATTTTTCTATATATATGTGCAGTGTTCCCATGAGGACCTTTTTGGGGTGCACCACCCAGCTGTTTTACTGATCAGCTGGCTAAAATTTTAGCCAATATTAAGCTAAAATTAGCCAGTATTAAAGGGACATTAAACACTTTGAGATGGTAATATAAAATAATAAATTATATATATAAATAAAAGTCTTTAATATACTTTCATTATTTATTTTGTCCCCTTTTCCTGTAATCCCATTCTGAAATAGTGAGCTCTTCAGTTCCTGTTAGAAATGGAAGTTCAGAGCACTGTTATATTCCACACAACCATTCTCTAGTGACATATTTATAACTGTACCTAATTGGCCACAGTAGAGAAGGTAACCTAAGTTACAACATGACAGCTGCCATTGATTTATAGACACTAAAACTTTACACTTATTTTGTCAATATTTAAACAGCTAATGAAACTTTAAAAATACATCTGCATGTTACTCTCAGACTAATCTTTTCTTTCACTGCATCATTCTATCGAGAGAGAGAGAGAGAGAGAGAGAGAGAGAGAGAGAGAGAGAGAGAGAGAGAGAGAGAGAGAGAGAGAGAGAGACACTAAATACACACAGAGAGAAGCACACTCACAGGAATGAACAACCGGCTCAATACCATAGTTAGCCTGTTCTATGGCGATTTACCACCTGGGTGCAGCTTCTTTCAGCCCAGTAATGCTTTTGACAGAGTAGAACTTTCTTGTAGTATATCAGTCTGATCCTGCCTATTATGGTCAGTGCATCCAGAAATACCAGGCAATTCCTCTCTGAACAAGGAATACAGTAACCCCAGACGATCGTTTCAGCCTTCATTGGACCTCGTCAGTGAGGTGTAGCCATATTCCTCTAAGCACACTGAGCAAGGAGTTTACGTCTGGTTTCCCCTTTTTCCCATAGGAAGACTAAATACACACAGAGAGAAGCACACTCACAGGAACGAACAACCGTCTCAATACCATTTTTAGCCTGTTCTATGGCGATTTACCACCTGGGTGCAGCTTCTTTTAGCCCAGAAATGCTTTTCAAATATATATACTGTATATAATGGTTTGTGTTTCTTGTCTGTGCATATTTCCCTTTATTGCTCCCCCTGGAAAAATTTTTGAGGATGCCCATAGATGATATGTGTCGTAAGCCTTTGGTTAGTTATAGATAACCATCTAAACGTATACTTAAAGGGCAGCAAACAGCGTGCTAGCGGGAGCTATAAATAGCGCGTCACTTGTAATCGAGCCAATAGAAAGCAAGCTTCTAGATTTTTTTTATAAACTACTATCATGCAGCATAGTTAGAAGTAAATGAAAAGATACCAAGAAGATCCATGCAATTTGTACTTCTTCTTTATGATTCAACACAAATACATTTGGATAATAGGATGAGTGCAGCACTGTAGGATTTAATTTTTCTAGTCAGCTGCCACCACTTAAATATCATTAAAAATAGTTTCTACCACAAACAATATATCCCATTTTAATTAAAGTGACAGTAAACACCTTGTAATTACAAGACATTTCTGTTGTACTGCTACATGATCCACTCAGTGGATCATGTCCGACAGACATTGATGAATGCCAACAGCATACGCTGTCAGCATTTATCATTGCACAAGCAGTTTTGGTGAAATGCCGCCCCCTGCAGATTCGCAGCCAATCGGCTGCTAGCAGGGGGTGTCAATCAGCCCGAATGTATAGGATCGGGTGGATTGATGTCCGCAGCCTCAGAGGCAACGGTCAAGTTATAGAGCAGCGGTCTGCTGCTTCATAACTGCTGTTTCCGGCAAGCCTGAAGGCTCACACGGAAACAGGGGCAAGCCCTATTCGAAATAACATCCTTTTTTCTGCAATTATTTATCAGTAGCAAAACTCCACCCACCATTTGGATTAGCGAAACAGTGCTTTAGTCTACTGACAACAAGGCTAGCCACTCTCAAACAATTTGTATAAAATGCATTGTTTTACAGCTGTTATCTGATAAATCCAATTAGGAACAGCTATGTAGAAGAGTTACTAAAAAAAAATTAAGCAAGGTACAGGAATAATTAAACAGATAAAATTCCCTTCTTGGATGGACGCAGCTTTTTCGATCAGACAATGTGGCAGCGCTGTCCTCCTCCGGGAGGGCAACCTTTTGGTAGTTCCTCAATCTGTAGTGCCTCAAAAGGAGAAAAACAACATGGTGCAGTACAGTAAAACTTCAGTTATGCACTAAATGGAATGTACTCACAGAAATACAAAGAAATGTAAGTTTGTATTAAAAGCAAGTCAGGATCTTGTTGCATCAAAAAAATTCCAGTTTAATATAAGATATAGTTTAAAAGCTCATCATGTAGATAAAAAAACTCAACCGGTTTCGGTGGATAACCACCTTTCTCAAGAATCGTTTAAAAACACAAAGAGAGCTGTGATTAATGTCCTGTTCCATAATTGTGGGATGATCATGTTTCGGGAACTCTGTCCTATCTCAACATATTTATAAAACCTAAGTTGCCCACCTAACCCAGATGACTCTATACTCCACACAAAAGATAGACCTTTGTCTCTTTTCTAAATTACCCAACCCTGCACCAGATCAACTTGGTTGCTCTGTACCTTATGGGTAATTAGGAATGTTGTGTGCTATTGCATATACAGGTATCAAACATTTTTAAATGAAAAACTATTAGAGACAATTAGCTCTACCCAAATAAATTCAATATGAACAGTAAGTAAAACAGCAAAACACACCAATTGCGAAACAACCTCCAATTTTCTAATGCCACTTCTCCAAACAGGGCAATCCATGCCTAAAGCTGTGACAAATGTTAATTAGGGTGGAGGAAGTGGATAATTCCTTTCAATCCCAAAGCTAAATTGTAAAATTGCAGTTCCTCTGTCTGATAAATTCCAACTTTCCTTGGAGCATATGCACCCCAAGGCGGTCCCCAGTAATACCAAACATCTGTCGATGCTCAAAAGGGGGAACTCTACTTTTAAAAACACTCAATTAACAATGTATTCCAAAATAATTTCACACAAACATGAACAAATAAAGAATCACATGCTGTACCATAAAAAACATCCTAACCCTCCTACACAGGCAAGCAATGAAATAACATAACATAACATACTGGCCTATGCTGTTTGATCTATTGAGAGAAATGAAAAAGAAGAAACTCAAATTACTAACATTGTGAAACTGAAGACTACCCATATCAAACTAGTTTTAGCAAAACATGAAGAAAAAGGAGGCAAAGCAAGTTTTAACAATAACTGAGTCAGCTGATCTCCTGGTCTGTCCGAGATTATGTAAAATGATCCATCAGTGCTGTGAAGTCCATGATAGGATGATCTAAAGGTATGTTTTACACTGAATGTAGGCTGGCAAGTTTGTTACAAACAGTGCCGGCTCAAGGTATTATGCTTCCTGGGTTTGAGAATGCAATGATGCCCCGAGTAGTAACATTACTGAAAAGCAAGATACGCATATTGACCTACTAGCCTGGCCACTGACCTTTCTAAGCCTGCCTACCTGCATGCAACCAATGCTTATGCACTATTGTGTAGTAAGTAGGAATAAAGTTTGGGAAGATATGCACTTGTCCCACCTTGAATGTTGCCCCTGACCAGTTCTGTTTCTTTGTGCATGATGAGGTTATGCTGCTGGGAGCCTGTAACTTCCCCCACAGAAACAGAAGTGGTCTGGGTCTGACAGTGACTGACTCAGTCATTGAAGTGCTGCCCCTTGTCAAGTGCTGCCTGGGTCCATTGGACCCACTTGGTCCCATGGTTGAGCTGGCTCTGATTGCAAATTATGC
Source organism: Bombina bombina (assembly GCF_027579735.1). NCBI lineage: Eukaryota > Metazoa > Chordata > Amphibia > Anura > Bombinatoridae > Bombina > Bombina bombina. Next base: position 884,448,352 of record NC_069502.1, read on the forward strand.
ATTGCTCTTATTAAAGTAAAAGAAGAAACACATGAAAAACTAGAAACAAATGTAAGGTACATTACACTGCAAACAGCATAATTTGATTTTCAGAAACAATGTTGCTATCAGTGCCTGGTGCCTCCTGTCACTTTCACTTGCATTCTAGTGGGGCTCATTACTTTCTATGGAGGTAAGCGTGCTGGGAATTTATGGTTCAGTCCCTTTTCTTAGATCATTCTGTGAGGTCTGCCCATGAAAGAGTTGGCATGATATTTCTCATCACACTGAGGAATTTTAGATATTTGACCCTTCGGAGTACTTCTGTAATGATCCAGTTTGTCTGTTGTACCTGCCGTATAGTACTTTGGTTAATTACTCTGATCAACTAGGATTCACTTGTTGAAGAGACTAATCAAGAAGATCTTGCATGGAGTTCCTCAGGTTATCACAGGTCTCTTAAAAGTAACACCCTGCCATAAACAGGATTTTTTAATTTGGCTTGCCCCACTCCTGTACATGGCAGACCAGCCCTCAGGGGTGGAGCAAGTGCTGTAGCTACAATAACCCTGAAGTCTGTTTCAATAGCTCAAGTCCTTGTGACAATAAGCAGTTTACAGTGTGTGTGTTTGTGTGAAAAGAAGCAAGCTAGCAGCAATGACCCACAGAAAAGTCCCATTGCATGTGTGCATGTTTATCATTGTACAAATGTGCCTGCAGGCATTTTAAAATAGGCCCTGGTCAATTTAGTTTCTGAAATGCTTCATTATTGAAGGGTAAGAACATGAAATGCATATGCTTAACCCCTTCCCTCCCAGGACTTTAAGAGAAAAACGTGCCTAAAATACAGAATTTTTAGCATTTTTGCTACCACTCCATTTAAACAGAAATAGAGCCTTGTTTATTTTTTTAATTACCTATCAAAACTATATATATATTTTTTAGTAGACAACTCAAGGTATTGATCTAGGCCCATTTTGGTATATTTCATGCCATTGTTTCACCTTTTAAATGCAGTCATATTATAAAATTATTAACTTTTTCACAAACTTTGGGTTTCTCACTGAAATTATTTAAACACTACTGCAATCATGAGATAAATGGTTGCAAAAGCTTCTCTGGGATCCCCTTTGTTCAGAAATAGCCGACATGCATGGCTTTGCAGTTAATTTTGAGCAATCAGAAGGCAGCTAATTGCAGCTGTGCACCACACTTCCAAAATTCAAGACAGTGAAGGGGTTAATTAGTTAGCTGGTAAGGGTAGTTAATTTGTTAGCTGGTAAATAGTATTTTATACCTGAATTACTCTCCAAACTGATAATTCCCACCTCCCTTATCTGCCAGTATGAAGTGTTTTTTTAATGTTTTTTCCCTAATTATAAATACATTTAATTTATTTTTTTTGCAGTGTTGGATCCCCCCTTACCCTCTCACATCCATGATCCTTCCCAAACAGCTCTTGAACCCTCCCCCTACTAATGGTGTCCGCCATCTTAGATACTGGCAGCTGTCTGTTTTTGTTTTTTTGTAATATATTATTTTTTAAAGTTTTTCCATAGTTTAGGGGTCTCCCATCTTCCCATGATAATTATGTAGCCCCCCTCCATCCTGATTAAAAACAAATTCTGTAACATAGCGTCCCCTCCCTCTTCATTCCAATTTTTTTTCCTGTAGGCAGGATGCCACCACTCACACCCACTCCCTCCTTTGATCATTATATAGCAACATCCAAAACTTCAATTAGAGGGATAAACAGATCTTAAGCTACAGTTTGCATTTCCAAAATTGGTTTATCAGAACCTCACAGTTCAGATATGACTTCTTACACCAGACCAAATGCTTAGAGAATTAGGACCCGGCCTCAAAGTCACATGCCTGCTTTTGCTAAACATTTATAAAAATGTCCTTCTATTTCAATGAATGTATGTATTTAATTTTATGCATTTTGTTAGTGCCTATAAAGTTCTGTGAAATAAGTCAATTTAGACATACAGTATTTCCATTTTAACATATCTCCTATGTGTGTTTTTTCCCTCTGAATAATCTCTAGATATTAGCCTAATAATTTAAAATTATGAGTATTTTTTAAAAAAA